>NC_080175.1:3328578-3463578 GCF_950295315.1 Erinaceus europaeus
AGAGGGACACTCACCCTTGTGGGGCACAGCACGAGGCAGAGGACAGATGAGATGGGCACGTGAGCCTCCAACTCCTGCAACAAGTCATTCTGGGGTCAGGTGCCAGGACCTGGGGAACCACTTTCGGGTCCCTCCACCCAGCAAGGGGCCGTACTGGAACAGCCTGTCCACACCTCCACAGCGGGGCTCCCGGGAGCCTCCAGTCACCCGCTGGCCAGACTTGGGGTGGGGGGGGTGGGGGCAGCCCTTCCTCCGCTCACCTGGCGAGGGCTTAGAGGGCAGCTCGTCAAGGCCTGGCGGTCACCGGGGCAGGGGGACAGTTCACCCCCGCAGGAGGGGACAGGACAGGAGGCCAGCTGGCCCTTCAGCCAGAAAGCGCAACAGCGGGCAGCCTCGGAGGCAGCTCTGGAGGCAGCTCCTGGCGGGCAGAGCTGGACGTCAGGAGCATGGAGTGATGGGGCCAGTCCTCGGAGCCACAGGGACTCGGCTGTGTGACATCAGCCCCGTTCCATGTTCCGGAGAAGCCAGCGGTGGGGTGGAGCTTTGCTGCCGCCAGTCCCTGCTCTGCCCTGTGAAGGCGGGCACCCGCGGACAGACCACAGTGCTGGTGACACACGCACACAGTGCATGAGCGGCTAGAAACACGGAAGCCTCACAACGTGGGCCTGTGAGGTGGCTCAGACTGTGATCTGGTGGGCCTGCTCTAACCACGTGAAAGGAAGCTTTGGAGCTGTGGTCTCTCTCTCCCTCTCCCTCTCTCTCTTCCTCTGTCTGTTAAAACTAAACAAACTGGGGGGCTGGGTGGTAGCGCAGTGGGTTATGCGCACGTGGCAAGGACCGGCGCAAGGATTCTGGTTCGAGGCCCCGGCCCCCCACCTGCAGGGGAGTCGCTTCACAGGCGGTGAAGCAGGTCTGCAGGTGTCTGTCCTTCTCTCCCCCTGTCTCTCTCCATTTCTCTCTGTCCTATCCAACAATGACGTCAATAACAACAACAATAACTACAACAATGAAAAACATGGGCAACAAAAGGGAAAATAAATTAATATTTAAAAAAATATTTTTTAAAAATGGCCTCCAGGAGCAGTGGATTCATGGTGCAGGCACTGAGCCCCAGCAGTAACTCTGGAGACAAAAAAAAAAAAAAAAACTAAACAAACTGACATTTGGACACTTGGGGCCCAAGAGGTCACTCACAGGCCCCTCTGTGAGTCCTGGAACCCCCAGGAGGGATCAGGGCACCAGGGGAAGTTCCTGGACTGCAGATCCCTCTCTCTCTCTCCATCTCTCTGAACCACAGAGTGACCCAAGCCTACGTACACAGAGCCCAGACTCCATAAGAAAAAAAAAAAAACAAACACCGACTTGTGGTATCATGCTGTCTGTGGCTGACGTGCTCAACAGACAGTGAAGAGAAGCCAGACAGGTGACCAGAGACTGGCGACCATGGTGGGGTGGCCTCTGCCGGCTCCAACTCCATCTCCCCGCCTCAGAACCTGTAGGGCGGGGGGCTGGGCAGTGGCACACTCAGTTAAGTGCATTTAGTACGAAGTGTGAGAACTCACGGAAGGACCTGGGTTCGAGCCCCCGGCTTCCCATCTGCAGGGGGACGCTTCACAGGCAGTGAAGCAGGTCTGCAGGTGTCTGTCTTTCTCTCCCCCTCTGTCTTCCCTTCCTCTCTCCATTTCTCTCCGACAATGACGACAACAATAAACAAATAATAAGGGCAACAAAAGGGAATAAATAAATATTAAAAATATTTTTTAAGAAAAGAGTGGTCCTGGAGGTGGTGGACACGAAGTCCTGAGTTCAGTCTCTGGCAGCACATGTACCAGTGATGGCTGGTTCTTTCTCCTCCTATCTTTCTCATAAATAAATACATGAATACATGAATAAAATATTAGAGAGAGAGACCTGCAGCACTACTTCACCACTATAAGTTTCTCCCCTGCAAGTGGGAAGCAGGGACTTGAACCCGGTTCTTGAGTGTGGTGATGTGCGAGCTCAATGAAGCCTGTGCTGACTTTTTCAAATGGAGAGGAGACACTGCCTCTCCGGGGGCCTTGTTACTCCCATGTGGTGCTAGGGCTTAAGCCAGGCCTCAGCAGGTGAGCTCTCTCTCCAACCTCCAGAATCCCTTCTTTCCTTTTCTTTTTATTCGCTAAGACAGAGAGAAATTGAGAGGGGGGGAATAGGGAGGGAGAGGGAGAAGGAGAGGGAGAGATAGATGATAGATAGATAGGTAGATAGAATAGGTAGATAGATAGATAGGTAGATAGATAGGTAGGTAGATAGATGGATAGATAGGTAGATAGATAGATAGATAGATAGATAGATAGATAGATAGATAGGTAGGTAGGTAGATAGATAGATAGATAGATACCTGCAGGATTGGGTGGTGGCGCACCTGGCTGAGTGCACATGCTACATTGCACAAAGACCCAGGTTCGAGCCCCCGGTCCCCCACCTGCAGGGGGAAAGCTTCACAAGTGGTGAAGCAGGGCTGCAGGTGTCTGTCTTTCTCTCCCTCTGTCACCCCCTTCCCTCTCCATTTCTGGCTGTCTCTATCTAATAAAGATTAAGAAAGAAAAAGAAAAAAAAGAAAAGAAACCTGCAACACTGCTTCACCTTTTAAAAAATATTAATTTTTTCCCTTTTGTTGCCCTTGTTGTTTTATTGTTGTAGTTATTATTGTTGTTATTGATGTCATTGTTGGATAGGACAGAGAGACATGGAGAGAGGAGGGGAAGACAGAGAGGGGGAGAGAAAGACAGACACCTGCAGACCTGCTTCACCGCCTGGGAAGCGACTCCCCTGCAGGTGGGGAGCCGGGGGGCTCGAACTGGGATCCTTATGCCGGTCCTTGTGCTTTGCGTGCTTCACGTCTTATGAAGCTTCTCCCCTGCAGGTGGGGGCCGGGGGCTTGAACCTAGACCCTTTCACATGGTAATGCAAGAGCTCAAGCAGGTGAGCCACCACCTGCCCTGCCCGCAATCTTTTTAAGACAGTTGTAGATGCGATACACAGAAAACAGCTGAGAGGGCCGGGTGGTGCACCTGGTTAAGCACGTGTGTTACCACGAGCAAAGGCCTGGTTACAAGCCCCTGGTCCCCACCCGCAGGGGAGAAGCCTCAGTGTCTCTCTCTCGTTCCCTATCCCTTCCACCTCAGTCTCTGTCTCTATCCAATAAATGAATTAAAATGTATATTTTAAAAAGAAAGAAGCCCCGATCCCCTCTGTGGCTCCGAGACCGTGTGTGGAGGCTGTTGCGTCCTTTAGGAATGGGGTCGCAGGCAGTGGCCTGGAGGTGGGGCAAGGAGGTGGGGTTCTCACCCCAGCTCGAAGGGTGGGAGTCCCGGTGTTCAAAGGGCAGCCGCACCCAGGCCCGTGGGCACTGCTGTGGGCACACTTCAGACCCGGGTGTGAAGGCCTGGGCCTGCTCCCAAGCTGCTGTAAAAGCTGGGTCCACCCCCGGGGGAGAAAGGACGGAGGACAGAAGACCGACAGGACGGGACGGCTCAGCGGGGCCATGCATGCAGCCTCTCTCCTCGCCTCCGCCCTGCTGCTCTGCTGGGTCGCTGCCCCCCAGCCCTGCCAGCCCGAGACGCTCTTCCACAGCCGGGACCGCTCCGACCTGGAGCCGGCCCCCCAGCGCCGGGCCAAGCCCATCACCGACCACCACGCCGCGCAGGTAGGGGACGCCTGGGGGAGCCAAGGACAGTGCACACACACGTGCTCTCAGCCACACACGCAGCTGCAGGCATGTAAACACACACGGACCTTCATGCATGCACACAGCACACACAACTCCAGGCATGTACACACACACCTTCATACATGCACATAGCACACACAACTCCAGGCATGTACACACCAGCACCTTCATACATGCACATAGCACACACAACTCCAGGCATGTACACACCAGCACCTTCATACATGCACACAGCCCCACATGCAGCTGCAGGCATGTAAACACATTCATACATGCACACAACATGCACGTAGCAGCAGGCATGTAAACACACCTTCATACATGCACACACCACACACACAGCTTCAGACATGTACACACACACCTTCATACGTGCACACTCAGCTGCAGGCATGTACCCACACCTTCATACATACACACACAACTGCAGACATGTACACACACCTTCATGCATGCACACAGCCCCACATGCAGCTGCAGGCATGTAAACATGCACACACCTTCATACATGCACACAGCACACACAGCTGCAGCCATGTAAACACGCACCTTCATGCACACAGCACACACAGCTGTAGCCATGTACACACACCTTCATGCATGCACGCACACTTGCAGGTATGTACACACACGCACCTCCATGCATGCACACCGCCCACATTTGCATGTACACAGGCCCACACTCACACCTGCATCTACGCACACCCACGTGCACACAGCCCTGCACACGCTCACACCCTCACCCCTGCCGCCTTCATGTGACACGCTCCCTCCAGACCCACCATGGCAGAGCAAAGGGTGTGACTATGTCCCTAGAGACCACTCTCTCCACCCCCCCCAGCACTCGAGCCCCCTGACCACCCACCAGCCCACACGCAGCCTCCAAGGCTCCACATGGCAGCAGTGACAGCCTTCCAGGGTCCACAGGGGCCCCACCTGCCCACAGGCCCCGGAGCTTGGACCCTGGCCCCCAGGCCTCGATGGGTTTCAGAGTCCAGCTGTCTGGGGCCCTGCTGACACCACCTACACTGCAGTCAGCAGGGCAGAGCCGTCACGTCACTGGCCTGAGAGACCGGCAGGCGGGAGGGGGAGGTTGCAGGTCGGGGGTCCTCCAGCATCTGTCCCAGGAGGAGGGGTGGCTCGGGCGGGTGGGGGAGGCCGTCAGTTCCTGCTGAAGATGGGCTCTCGGGCACATGCCTGGCCTGGCCCGGTCTCGGCACCGGGGACGCGGGACCCTGAGTGTGGGCGGCCACTCTTGGGGGACACAGCTCGTGACCCCGCGACTCGGCTTCTGCCCCCCAGCGCTTCCTCTCCAAGTACGGCTGGACCGAGGCCCCGGGGGCCAGGGGGGTCAGCCCCGAGGAGCCCCCCGCCGCCACCCTGGCCGAGGCCGTGCGCAGGTTCCAGGAGGCGAATGCGCTGCACCCCAGCGGGGAGCTGGACGCACCTACACTGGCCGCCATGAACCGGCCGCGCTGCGGG
Source organism: Erinaceus europaeus (assembly GCF_950295315.1). NCBI lineage: Eukaryota > Metazoa > Chordata > Mammalia > Eulipotyphla > Erinaceidae > Erinaceus > Erinaceus europaeus. The sequence goes on from NC_080175.1 coordinate 3,333,773, forward strand.
GTCCCCGACATGCAGCCTCTGCCGAGGACAGCGGTCACTATGCCCGGGGGGCCCCGACTTGAGACCTCCCTGCCCAGGACACCCCTGCCCCAGGCGCCCCCGTCCCAGATACCTCTAACCCAGATGCCCCCATCCCAGACGCCCCTGCCCCAGAGCCTCCTGCCCAAGACATACCCGTCCCTGACGCCCATGCCCCAGATGACCTTGCCCAGGACATTTGCCCTGGGGACCCCTCGACCCCAGACCACCCTGACCCAGACCCTCCTGACCCTGACATCCTCATCCCAGACCCCAATGCCCAGGACCTACCTGCCCAATTCTCCCCAGTCCAGTGGCCCTATGCCTGGGACCCTACTCCCAGTGACCCGCTATCCCAGGACACCCCTTCCTAGGACCCCACTGCCCAGGACCCTGCAGCCCGGGGCTCCCCTGTGCACTGGATCACTCTTCAAGACCCCCCTTCTCAGGACCTTACTGCCTGGGTCCCTTCTCCCCAGGACTTCCCTGCCTGGGAGCCCACTGTGCACTGACCCACCAACCGGGACCCCAGTGCCTAGGACCCCCCCGCCTGGGACCCCTGTGGCCACTGGCCCCCTGACCCTGACCCCCCTGCATGGGACCCCTGTGGCCACTGGCCCCCTGACCCAGACCCCCCCGCCTGCGACCCCTGTGGCCACTGGCCCCCTGACTCAGACCCCCCCACCTGGGACCCATAAGACTACTGGCCCCCTGCCCATGACCCCACTGCCCGGGACCCCTGTGGCCACTGGCCCCCTGACCCAGACCCCCCTGCCTGCGACCCCTGTGGCCACTGGCCCCCTGACCCAGACCCCCCCGCCTGGGACCCCTGTGGTCACTGGCCCCCTGACTCAGACCCCCCCGCCTGCGACCCCTGTGGCCACTGGCCCCCTGACCCAGACCCCACTGCCTGCGACCCCTGTGGCCACTGGCCCCCTGACCCAGACCCCCCTGCCTGGGACCCCTGTGGCCACTGGCGCCCTGACCCAGACCCCCCCGCCTGGGACCCATAAGACTACTGGCCCCCTGCCCATGACCCCACTGCCCGGGACCCCACTACCTGAGACCCCACTGGTCACTGACCCTCTGATCCAGACGCCCCTGCCTGGGACCCCTCAGGTCTCTGACCCCCTGCCCAGGAACCCACTGCCTGGGGTGTCTGTGCCCAGGGCCCGGCCCCGACGCTTCCTGCCCCTGCTGGCTGGGACCCCCGTGCACCAGGCCGCCTCGTCCAGCGGGCAAGGCCGGGTCTTCGCCAAGAGGACGCTGAGCTGGAGGCTGGTGGGTGAGGCGGCGAGCGGGCAGCTGGCGGAGGCCGAGCAGAGGCGGGTCTTCAGGCTGGCCTTCCGCATGTGGAGCGAGGTGGTGCCGCTGGACTTTCGGGAGGACCTGGCCGGGCCAGCGGCCGACGTGGACATCAGGCTGGGCTTCGGGCGAGGTGAGGACATGGGGGCAGCACCCCTCTGCTGCCACTGGGGTGCTGGATGAGAACCCAGGGTCTCACAGAGCAATACCTCCCTCGGCCGGGAGTGGACACCCCGTCTCCCCCCAGGGCCAAGGTGCTGCCGTGTGAGGGTGGGGCTTGAGCAGGAGTTCCTGGGTGCTGTGCAGGGTGCTGAGAGAGGAGAGACCCCACAGGCCTGCCCACCCTCCATGGGCTCCCTGGGTGCTGTGCAGGGTGCTGAGAGAGGAGAGACCCACAGCCCTGCCCACCCTCCATGGGCTCCCTGGGTGCTGTGCCTGGTGCTGAGAGAGGAGAGACCCCACAGCCCTGCCCACCCTCCATGGGCTCCCTGGGTGCTGTGCCTGGTGCTGAGAGAGGAGAGACCCCACAGCCCTGCCCACCCTCCATGGGCTCCCTGGGTGCTGTGCCTGGTGCTGAGAGAAGAGACCCCACAGCCCTGCCCACCCTCCATGGGCTCCCTGGGTGCTGTGCCTGGTGCTGAGAGAGGAGAGACCCCACAGCCCTGCCCACCCTCCATGGGCTCCCTGGGTGCTGTGCCTGGTGCTGAGAGAGGAGAGACCCCACAGCCCTGCCCACCCTCCATGGGCTCCCTGGGTGCTGTGCCTGGTGCTGAGAGAGGAGAGACCCCACAGCCCTGCCCACCCTCCATGGGCTCCCTGGGTGCTGTGCCTGGTGCTGAGAGAGGAGACACCCCACAGCCCTGCCCACCCTCCATGGGCTCCCTGGGTGCTGTGCCTGGTGCTGAGAGAGGAGAGACCCCACAGCCCTGCCCACCCTCCATGGGCTCCCTGGGTGCTGTGCCTGGTGCTGAGAGAAGAGACCCCACAGCCCTGCCCACCCTCCATGGGCTCCCTGGGTGCTGTGCAGGGTGCTGAGAGAGGAGACACCCCACAGCCCTGCCCACCCTCCATGGGCTCCCTGGGTGCTGTGCCTGGTGCTGAGAGAGGAGACACCCCACAGCCCTGCCCACCCTCCATGGGCTCCCTGGGTGCTGTGCCTGGTGCTGAGAGAAGAGACCCCACAGCCCTGCCCACCCTCCATGGGCTCCCTGGGTGCTGTGCCTGGTGCTGAGAGAGGAGAGACCCCACAGCCCTGCCCACCCTCCATGGGCTCCCTGGGTGCTGTGCCTGGTGCTGAGAGAGGAGACACCCCACAGCCCTGCCCACCCTCCATGGGCTCCCTGGGTGCTGTGCCTGGTGCTGAGAGAGGAGAGACCCCACAGCCCTGCCCACCCTCCATGGGCTCCCTGGGTGCTGTGCCTGGTGCTGAGAGAAGAGACCCCACAGCCCTGCCCACCCTCCATGGGCTCCCTGGGTGCTGTGCCTGGTGCTGAGAGAGGAGACACCCTACAGCCTGCCCACCCTCCATGGGGCTCCCTGGGTGCCTGCAGGGTGCTGAGAGAGGAGAGACCCCACAGCCCTGCCCACCCTCCATGGGCTCCCTGGGTGCTGTGCCTGGTGCTGAGAGAGGAGACCCCACAGCCCTGCCCACCCTCCATGGGCTCCCTGGGTGCTGTGCAGGGTGCTGAGAGAGGAGAGACCCCACAGCCCTGCCCACCCTCCATGGGCTCCCTGGGTGCTGTGCCTGGTGCTGAGAGAAGAGACCCCACAGCCCTGCCTCACCCTCCATGGGCTCCCTGGGTGCTGTGCAGGGTGCTGAGAGAGGAGACACCCCACAGCCCTGCCCACCCTCCATGGGGCTCCCTGGGTGCTGTGCAGGGTGCTGAGAGAGGAGAGACCCACAGCCCTACCCACCCTCCATGGGCTCCCTGGGTGCTGTGCAGGGTGCTGAGAGAGGAGACACCCCACAGCCCTGCCCACCCTCCATGGGGCTCCCTGGGTGCTGTGCAGGGTGCTGAGAGAGGAGAGACCCCACAGCCCTGCCCACCCTCCATGGGCTCCCTGGGTGCTGTGCAGGGTGCTGAGAGAGGAGAGACCCCACAGCCCTGCCCACCCTCCATGGGCTCCCTGGGTGCTGTGCCTGGTGCTGAGAGAGGAGACACCCCACAGCCCTGCCCACCCTCCATGGGCTCTTTGGGTGCTGTGCAGGGTGCTGAGAGAGGAGAGACCCCACAGCCCTGCCCACCCTCCATGGGGCTCCCTGGCTGCTGTCCTGGTCCCCAGTCCAGGCTGGCCACCCCTGTAGTTACAGGAGCAGCTCAGGAGACGGGGCTTCTGCTCAGCACTCCACTTTCCTGCTCCGTCTCCGCTGCAGGCCGGCACCTGGGCTGTCCACGTGTGTTTGACGGTAGTGGGCAGGAGTTTGCGCATGCCTGGCGCCTAGGCGACATCCACTTTGATGAGGATGAACACTTCTCGCCCCCCAACAGTGACGCCGGCATCAGCCTGCTCAAGGTGAGGCTTCCCTGGTGCTGGGGGCACCCGTAGAGGGTGCGGGGGCTGGGAGGCGGCTCCTGCCTGCGATCATAGGCCCCGGGGGTGTCCACGTTGCACCTCAGCAGCGACTTGTCCCCCCAGGTGGCCGTCCACGAAATCGGCCACGTGCTGGGCTTGCCGCACTCCTACAGGCCCGGCTCCGTCATGCGGCCTAACTACACGCCCCGGGAGCCGGCCTTCGAGCTGGACTGGGCCGACCGCAAGGACATTCAGAAGCTGTACGGTAGGAGCCCAGTCCTCCCCGCCCACCCCATTTCCTTCTTTCTCGCCTTCTTTCTTTTAAATATTTATTTATTTTTGTTGCCCTTTTTTTTTGTGGGTTTTCTTTTTTTTACCCTTGTTATTTTATTGTTGTAGTTATTATTGTTGTTGATGTTGTCGTTGTTGGATAGGACAGAGAGAAGTGGAGAGAGGAGGAGAAGACAGAGAGGGGGAGAGAAAGACAGACACCTGCAGACCTGCTTCACTGCTTGCGAAATGACTCACCTGCAGGTGGGAAGCTGGGGGCTCGAACCGGGATCCTTCAGCTGGTCCTTGCGCTTAGCTCCACCTGCACTTGACCTACAGAGCTACCACCTGACTCCCTCCCTCTTTCTTTCCTTCCTTCCTTCCTTCCTTCCTTCCTTCCTTCCTTCCTTCCTTCCTTCCTTCTTCCTTTCATCTCTTTCTTTTTCTTGAAGGTTTGTGTATTTCAATCCACTATATTCCACATGTGAGCAAAACAATCATGGAGTGATATTCTTCCTTCAAGCCTGACCATGCACAGGGCCTGGGTTCAAGCCCTGGCACTAAAAAGGGAGCACCCTGCACAGCACCCAGGGAGCCCATGGAGGGTGGGCAGGACTGTGGGTCTCTCCTCTCTCAGCACCCTGCACAGCACCCAGGGAGCCCTTGGAGGGTGGGCAGGGCTGTGGGGTGTCTCCTCTCTCAGCACCAGGCGCAGCACCCAGGGAGCCCATGGAGGGTGGGCAGGGCTGTGGGGTCTCTCCTCTCTCAGCACCCTGCACAGCACCCAGGGAGCCCATGGAGGGTGGGCAGGGCTGTGGGGTCTCTCCTCTCTCAGCACCAGGCACAGCACCCAGGGAGCCCCATGGAGGGTCGGCACGGCTGTGGGGTCTCTCCTATCTCAGCACCCTGCACAGCACCCAGGGAGCCCATGGAGGGTGGGCAGGGCTGTGGGGTCTCTCCTCTCTCAGCACCAGGCACAGCACCCAGGGAGCCCATGGAGGGTGGGCAGGGCTGTGGGGGTCTATCTCTCCCTCTCCCTCTCCCTTCCCACCCTCTCTCAATTTCTGTATCTAATAAAAATTAGAAAGAAAAAAAAGGCTGCCGGGAGGGGAATCAGCACCGGGCCCCAGAAATAACTGTGGTGGGAGAGAGAGAAAATCAGAGAGAGAGAGAAAGAGGCAGAGAGAGAGAGAGATGCAGAGAGGGAGAGAGAGGAAGAGAGGAGAGAGAGAGGCAGGCAGTGGAGCTTTCTCTGTTACCTTGGCACTTCCTATGAGGTGCTGGAGCTTGGACTGGAGTCACACACTCACACACACACACATACACACACACTCACACACACACACACTCACACACACACACACTCACACACACACACACACTCACACACACATACACACACACTCACACACACACACACACTCACACACACACACACTCACACACACACACACTCACACACACATACACACACACTCACACACACACACACACACTCACACACACACACACACTCACACACACACACACACACACACACAGACACACACACAGACACACACAGACACACAGACACACACACACACACACACACACACACACACACACACGGCAGGCCCCCTCCCTGCTGAGCTCTCTCTCAGGCCCCGGGACACTGGAGTGGGCAGCCAGGGACAGCGGGGTCCTTCGGGGCCCAGTCCGCCAGCACAGACCCGGCCGCCGCCCCCCGCCCGCAGGCGCAGGTGACCGGCCGCCTCCTTGTCCTCAGGCTCCTGCGAAGGCGCCTTCGACACGGCGTTCGACTGGGTCCGCCGGGAGCGGGGCGGCCGCGGCCGGCCGGCACTGAGGTTCAGCACCTACTTCTTCCGCCGGGGCTGGTACTGGCTGTACGAGAACCGGAACAACAGGACGCGCTACGGGGACCCGCTGCCCATCCCGGCCGGCTGGCATGGGCTCCCCGCTCTCAGCCCCGACGCCTTCGTGCACGTGTGGACGCCCGGGAGGGACGAGCGCTACTTCTTCAAAGGTGGGGCGCCCGGGGTCCTGCTGGGCTCGGAGAGCCGGGGGTGGGGGGCGGCCCAGCGCCCAAGCTTCCTCTGCGTTGGTTGTGTGCACTTGAAGGCCTGCACTCTAGCGGTGAGCTCTCTCCGGCCTTCACTTGGCTTTTTTTTTCCTCCAGGGTTATCACTGGCAGTGTGAATCCACTGCTCCTGGAGGTCATCCCCTGCCCCCCTTTTTTTTTTTTGCCTCCAGGGTTCTTATTGGGGCTCAGTGCCTGCACCATGAATCCACTGCTCCTGGGGGGCTATACCCCCTCCTTTTTGTTGCCCTTGTTATGATGTAGTTATTATTATTGTTGCTATTGATGGTGTTGTTGTTGGATAAGACAGAGGAAATGGAGAGAGGAGGGGGAGGCAGAGAAGGGGAGAGACAGACAGACACCTGCAGACCTGCTTCACCGCCTGTGGAGCGACTCCCCTGCAGGTGGGGAGCCGGGGGCTCGAACCGGGCTCCTTACGCCGGTCCCTGCGCTTTGTACCACGTGCGCTTAACAACCGCTGCGCTACGGCCCTCTGCCTCCCTCCCTTTAAAATATATTTTATTTGATAGGAGAGACACAGAGAGACACCTGCAGGTCTGCTACACCGTTCATACCCCCACCCCGCCCAAAGTGGGGACGGGGCCTTGAACCTCGGTCCTTGTGCACAGTAATGTGTGTGCTTAGCCCTCACTTGGCTTCTGTTTGCTCTGTGAGTTCATGATTGTATTGAGACCTGATTTATTTATTTTTGCCTCCAGGGTTATTGCTGGGGCTCAGTGCCTGCACCATGAATCCACCGCTCCTGGAGGCCATTTTCCCCCCTTTTGTTGCCCTTGTTGTTTTATTGTTGCAGTTATTATTGTTGTTGATGTGGTCGATTTTGGATGGGACAGAGAGAAATGGAGAGAGGAGCGGAAGATAGAGAGGGGGAGAGAAAGACAGACACCTGCAGACCTGCTTCACCGCCTGGGAAGCGACTCCCCTGCAGGTGGGGAGCCGGGGGCTCGAACCAGGATCTTTACGCCGGTCCTTGCGCTTTGCGCCACGTGCGCTTAACCCGCTGCGCTCCCGCCCGGCCCCCGGGAGGCTCTCTCTGCTTTGGCCGATGTACCCTGGGCTGGGGCAGCGGCGGAGCTGTGAGGCCACACACCTGGAGAGAGGTGACCGCAGCACGGCTGCTCATCTGCGTGCAGGCTCCATGTCCCCCGGGATCAGAGCCGGGCAGCGGGCGGGGCGGGAAGCCAGGACCGACCTTCACTGACCTTCTGGGTTTGGCTCTCAGGAAACCAGTACTGGAAGTACGACAGCGACAAGGACCAGACGCACAAGGAGGACGAACGAGGGAGACGCTACCCCAGGCCCATCTCCGAGGGCTTCCCCGGCATCCCCAGCCCCCTGGACACGGCCTTCTACGAGCGGAGAGAGCGGCTCATCTACTTCTTCAAGGAGTCTCTGGTGAGTGGCAGCACGGCCGGGGCCCACTCCCCTCACTGGCCAGCGAGCGAGGGTCTTCCTGGGAGGCTCACCTGGTGGCTGAGTGTTGGTCTGCTTCTGAATTCTGCTTCGAGGACCCCTTCTGTTGCATTGCTTGAGGCTGTGGTCTATTTACAGAATCATTGTTTTCACTGGTTTAATCCCCACCGGCTCCCGCGCTTTTTCCTTCTCCCCACCCCCTATCCTAGTACTTCCTCTTCCTGACACTGCCGCCTCAGGAGACACAAAAGACAGGGCTTTCGGGAGTCGGGCCGGCCGTAGCGCAGCGGGTTAAGCGCAGGTGGCGCAAAGCACAAGGACTGGCAAGGATCCCGGTTTGAGCCCCTGGCTCCTCACCTGCAGGGGAGTCGCTTCACAGGGTGGTGAAGCAGGTCTGCAGGTGTCTGTCTTTCTCTCCCCCTCTCTGTCTTCCCCTCCTCTCTCCATTTCTCTCTGTCCTACCCAACAACAATAACATCAATAACAACAACAATAATAACTACAACAAGGGCAACAAAAAGGGAAAATAAATGAATATTATTTAAAAAAAAAAAGACAGGGCTTTCGAATGAAGAAAGATTAGATTAGAAGAGATTGTTGAACTGCACCCCCGCTCGTCAATAAAGATTGAACTGCGTTCCCAGCTCAGCCATGAGTCCCTGGTCGTCTCTCTCCCGCCCGCGAAGCTAGCCCGGCAGCTGAGCTTCTGGGCTGGGGCGCTGAGGACACCCAGGGGCCGGGGCCGCGGCCCAGAGGCAGAGCACAGGGCTCGCACGCCCAGGATCCCGGGTTCAATCCCCCCCGCGCTGGAATATTCGTGCGCTGGGATTGAGTGGTGCTCTGGTCTCTCTCACAGAAAATATTTATATTAGGGGGTCTGGCAGTGGCAAAACCGGCTAAGCACACAAATCACCACAGACCCTGGTTTGAGCCCCCACTCCCCACCTGCAGGGGGTCACTTCGTAAGCCATGAAGCGGGGCTTCAGGTGTCTGTCTCTCTCCTCTTTATCTCCCCTCCCCTTTCAATTTCTCTGTCACGTATAATAGAAAGGGGGGGGAAGAAAAGGCTGCTAGGAGCAGTGGATTCATAATACAGCCACAGAGCCCCAGCGATCACCTTGGTGGCAATAAAAAAATTAAAAAATAGGAATTATATATATTGCCTCCAGAGTTATCGCTGGGGCTCGGTGCCTGTGCTGCAAATCCATGGCTCCTGGAGGCAATTTTTCCCATTTTGTCGCCCTTGTTGTTTTATTGTTGTAGTTATTATTGTTGTTGTCATTGTTGGATAGGACAGAGAGAAATGGAGAGAGGAAGGGAAGACAGAGAGGAGAGAAAGACAGACACCTGCAGACCTGCTTCACCGCCTGTGAAGCGACCCCCCTGCAGGTGGGGAGCCGGGGGCTTGAACCAGGATCCTTAACGCTGGTCCTTGCGCTTTGTGCCACCTGTGCTCCCACCTGGCCCTGATGAAATTATTTTTTAGAAGATTTTATTGATGAGAAAGACAGGAGGAGAGAGAGAACCAGACATCACCCTGGCACATATGCTGCTGGGGATCAAACTCGGGACCTCATGCTTGAGAGTCCAAAGTTTTATCACTGTGCCACCTGCCTGACCACAAATTATATATATATATGACTTAAATTTTTAAAATTATCTTTATTGGATAGAGACAGCCAGAAATCGAGAGGGAAGGGGATGTTAGAGAGGGAGATAGACACCTGCATCTCTGCTTCACCACTCAAAAAGCTTTCCCCCTACAGGTGGGGACCGGGGGCTCGAACCTGGGTCCTTGAGCCCTGTAACGTGTGCTCAACCAGGTGCGCCACCACCCGGCCCCTGAAATTATATTTCTAATGAAACAATTTGTAGCTGGGGAAAGAGATGAGCTGGTGGAACACAGGAGCTGTGTGCTCAAGACCCTTGACTCCACCACCACGTGTTCTGGCGGGGGAGGGGGGGGGCTCTGGCTCTCACATCGTTGAGAAAAGAGACATTGTCACTGTTTATCTGTGAAGTTAAGAATGAGCCATAAAAAGCAGAAACTGACCTACAGTTATTATTGTTGTAGGAAATAAATATTTTTTGAAGTTTAGTGTTAAAGTCTGGCTAGCCACAGAAACTGAGAGGGGAGGGAGACAGAGAGGGGGAGCCAGACACCTGCAGACCTGCTCCACCATTCGTGAAGCTTCTCCCCTGTGGGTGGAGACTGGGGACTGGAACCCGGGTCCTTGCACACTGCAGTGTGTTTGCTTAACCAGGTGTGCCACTGCCTGCCCCCCCCACCCCCCATCAATCTTTTCCCCCTTTAGCTTCGGACAGAAATGAGCAGTAGCCACCACAGCACCGCCCCACCAATTCTTTATTCCCTTTTGTTGCCTGTTTTATTGTTGTAGTTATTGTTATTGATGCTGTCGTTGTTGGATAGGACAGAGAGACATGGAGAGCGGAGGGAAAGACAGAGAGGGGGAGAGAAAGACAGACACCTGCAGACCTGCTTCACCGCCTGTGAGGCGACTCCCCTGCAGGTGGGGAGCCGGGGACTCGAACCAGGATCCTTATGCCGGTCCCTGCGCTTTGCGCCACCTGCGCTTAACCCGCTGCGCTACCGCTACCGCCCGTCTCCCAGCACCCCACCATTCTATACAGCTTCCATATGGTGTCAGGGCTCGAACCCGGCTCCTGGAACATGGTCAAGCATGTGTCCTACTGGCTGGCCACTCCCTTGTCCCTAGATTCATCTTTATAGATGAAAACAACAGCAAGTGGTCCGGGAGGTGGCGCAGTGTTAGAGCCCTGGGCCTGAGCATGAGCTCCCAAGTTCGATTCCTAGCGGCACAGGGACCAGAGTGAGGTGGGGTTCTTTCTCTCACCTCCTATAGTTCTCAATACCAAAAAAAATAAAAAGCTTCAAGTCCAGAGAAATCGGCTTCAAGCCGCGGAATCCCTGACCTCGCCTGCTAGGTGAACCCCGCCCACCCCAAGCCAGGAAACTCCAGGAAGCCGGCTGAGCCCCCCGCCCCACTCCCACCCCGCAGGTGTTCGCCTTCGATGTCAACAGGAACCGGGTGCTCCACTCCTACCCCAAGAAGATCACGGAGGCCTTCCCGGAAGTGCAGCCCGGGGACCACCCCGCGAGGAGCATCGACTCGGCCTACTTCTCTTACGCACACAAGGCCGTCTTCCTCCTCAAGGGCAGCGCCTACTGGCGGGTGGTGAGTGAGGCGGACAGACGGCAGCGGCCCTGGCTTCCTCCCAACGGCCTGCTGCCCAGGCGGCCCATCTCAGACCGCTGGTTCGACGTCTGCGACGTCCACGCCTCCACCCTCAGCATGTGAGGGAGCCGGAGCCGGGGCCCAGGCCTCGACCCCGGGGCGAGGCGGCTCTGACTTGTCACCGGCGGGCACGCGGCCGGCCGGGGACCCCACGCAGAAGAGCCCCATCTCAGCTTCCTCTGCCTCCGGGCTGGGGCTCGGTGCCGGCACTACGCACCCCCATTCCTGGTGGCCGCTTTTCCCATTGTATTGGACAGGACGGGCAGAAATTGAGAGGCAGGGGGAGATGGAGGAGAAAGACACCTGCAGACCTCCTTCACTGCTTGCAGAGCGACCCCCGCTGCAGGTGGGGAGTGGGGGCTCGGACCCGGACCCTTGTGCGGTCCTTGTGCTTTGTACTGTGTGCACTTAACCCGGCAGGGCCCGGCCCGGCCGTCTGTTTGAACTTGCCACGTGCGTGACTTAAGTCAGAATCTTCTGACAAAGGGAAAAAACAACTCACAGACGAAACCAGACTTTCGGGAAGGTTGACAAGCAGCACCCCGACCGACCCCTCGCTTCGCAGCCCTTCTTCCCTTCCTTCCTGAGCCAGAGAGCGCTGCCCAGCTCCGGCTCTTGGTGGCGTGGGGCCCTGACAGAAGCTGAGCCCTCAGGCTGGAGTCTGTGCCCGCGATGCTCCCTCCCCCGGCCCGCAGCCCCTTTCTGATCGGCTCCCTCTGCCTGAGCCCAAGGGGGTGGGCACGGCTGGATGTAACCGGGGAGTCGGGGGAGTCACAGGCTTCCAGACCCCCCCCCTCGGCCGGCCATGGCTTCTCACGGCACTTCCTTCTCTGGGCCCGAGCTCTGTGGACGGAAGAGGCTGCACAGCCCTAGAGAATAAAGCTTTAGTGGCCCTGAGAGGCTCCCACGCAGCCTCCTGGGGTCTGCAGCCCCCCCACCCCTGTGTCTACACGCTGGTCACTCCTGGCAGCTCTCGAGGCCCGACCGCCGGCATTTAGAAGCCGGAGCTGTTCCCTTCGCCTGCCGAGTCTCCCCACGCCAGGCACGGTCCCTTTTGGGGTCCCGATGGCACATGATGACGTGGACACGGGGGCCGTGCAACTAATGGGGAGAAAGTCTCTCCGTGATCGGGACCCCAAAGCCCGAGGGACCGGCGGTAGCTCTGGGCCACAATCAGCCCTCTACAGACTTCCATGACAGAAGGTCGTCGTCGGAACCTCTTTGCTCAAGAACAAGTTTCCTCTTGCCACAGAGGCCAGGAAGGGACAGACAAGTCACGTCCCGGGCTCTGCTCTGCCGTTTGTCAGCGGAGACCTGTCTGGATCCGACCCGTGAGTGGCGTGAGCGCTCGCGGCCGATCCTGCTGTTTGTCTGCCCGGATGGACGGTGCCATCTGGACAGCAGCGAGCAAACGGCGAGAGATGCTCCTGCCAAGTAGGGGACATGCGCCAACTCGCGCCCGCAGACTGTGCGGGGAACGGTTTGAGACTCAGCTGAGAGAGCACGTCTGTTCCGGACGCAGATCTAGCGCAGATCGGACCCAGAGGGGCTGCCAGCCGTGTGTCAGCACCACAGGCCCCACGGCCCCGCCCGGCAGGCGAGCGGCGCGTCAGCCAGGGCCGGCCATGCTCCTCAGCTCGCGGACAGGCTGCGGCATGTGCGAAGGGGGCGCTCCCCCGCGAGAGCCTGTCGGATGGCAGGCAGGATCTCGTCCCGAACGTGCTCGTCTTTATTTAGTAAAGTGTCTTCATCGACCGAGTTCACACCAGAACTCAGGGTGCAGAATGTGGAATGGAATACAGAGTCATTTAAAATAAATAATTTATTCAAAATAGTTTTCTTACCTTATTCACAGTTTCAAGTGGAAAGGGGCTGGGGTGTTGTGTGTCTGTGTGTGTGTGGGGTTAGTACCTATCCTTGATCGGCTCACACATAGTGCGAGCGAGGCGGGCCCCGCAGAGCGAGCACCGGGACGCTGCCCACTGGCCGGGGTGGGGACGGGGGGACACGGGACGGACACGACCGACCGCTTCCCGTTCCGCTTGGAAGGAAGCACTGTCGGGACAGGAAGCCTTTTAAACCTCTCGAAAGCGCCGCCCCGAACCGTCCTCCGAGGCCCGAGTCTGCGGCCCAAGGCGCCGGCTCTCCCGACTCGACCCCGGCCGGCGCCTGGCTGCCGGGCAAGGACAGTCGGTCTCCACGGCGCCCGTTCCGAGCGGCACGGCCTCCCGTTTAATGACACGAAGCGCCGCCCGGACAGGCGGAAGGCACCGAGGCGTCTCTGCGGCCCTGCCCGTCAGGGGCCCGCGCCGCCCTGAGCCAGCAGGCCCAGCAGGCGCAGCAGCACGGTGACTCTCTCCGGGAGGGTGGCGTCCCTGTTGGCGGTGGCCCTCAAGAGCTGGGAGTAGATCTGCTTGTTGGCTCTGAGGGCGGCGTCCTCGTCAAGGTTGCTGCGGGTAGGAAGGAAGAAGACGGGTCAGCGCCCCGGACACCGGGACTGGGTCGGACGCCCTCTGCTCTGTCCTGACCGCAAGTCTGAGCCGCACACCCCCGGCTTCCGGTTCCCGCATGCCACCCCCTTCCTCTCAACTCTCGAGAAGGGCCCACCCGCCACTTCACGGGTTACCTCTCCTCCAGAAGTCGGTCTGCAACGTCTCCCCCTTCCCTCTGTACTAATCTTAACCGGACGCCGCATGCAATGGCAGAAGCGGCCCACGGACCTGAAGGCTCAGCTCCCAGTAGCGCGGCGGGGACCCCCAGCCCCTAGATCACTGGTCCTCTCACAGCCCCTCACTGTACGAAGCCGCCCAAGGCCACGAGGTGCCGGGTCCTAGAGCAAAGAACCTTCAGACCCGGCGCGGGCGGACAGACGCCAAGCCCAGCAGGCGAGGCCAGGCAACACGAGGGAAAGGAATCAGATCTCGACCGATGGACTCGGTTCCCTGACTTCTCCGGCAGCCAAGGTGTGAGGAGAAACAAAGCCCCTGCCAGTGCTTCCCTCAAGTCTAGTGTGGGTCCCCAGCCCCCGAGACGACTGCTGATGCTCCTGGGGGCGAGTCTGTCCAGCAGGCCCAGGCCGTGCGTGTCCCGTGCGGTGCGGTGCGGTGGCTCAGCGCCTGCAGACTCACTTAGCAAACCTTGCGAAACGTAACACCAAGCAGCCGGGTGATACTTGCGGGGCCATGCAGGCAACCACACCTTTTCCCGACAGGAGATTAGCAACTTTAACAAGCTTGGAGGGCCCTCCACAGTGGGGACAAATAAAACAGTGGAGTTGTAGGTTTGGCCGCTCTGAGTACAGAAGGCAACAGCACTTCCGGCCGGCCGGTCACTCAGTCCCTAAACTGGCCGCCACATGGATGAGTCATGTCTCTCGGGGACCACGGCTTCATGCCGCCACCTTGTGGGAACACGGGGGAAATCCTAAACCCACCTCTGGCTGAACAGCAGCTGCCCTGGTGCCAGCCGGGCTCTCCCCCTCCCGCTCCCCCTCCCCCTCCCTCCCCGGGGGCGCAGCAGGTCTGCACGTGTCCGCTTTTCTCCTGCTCTACCCCCCCCCCACTTCTGACTGTCTCTGTCCAATAATAAAGATTAAAATAAAGTTCTTCCTCTAAAGTGTAGATCCTAATAGCAACGAAAGAAAGAAAGAAAGGGAGAGAAAGAAAGAACAAGGCTCCAGTAGGGCTGACAGAAGCAAGGACACCGTGGCACCAAGCTCAAGGGCAGACGACACAAAGCAAGAGCAGAGTCAGTGCCCGCGGACAAGCTCGGTGGAAACATCTGACTAAAACACAAGGAGGAAAGCCAAGGGCGCCAGCAAAGCTGGGAGCGGAGCCCACAGTCAGTCTAAGCCCCGGGCAGGTGGGAGCGGAGCCCACAGTCAGTCTAAGCCCCGGGCAGGTGGGAGCAGAGCCCACAGTCAGTCTAAGCCCCGGGCAGGTGGGAGCGGAGCCCACAGTCAGTCTAAGCCCCGGGCAGGTGGGAGCGGAGCCCACAGTCAGTCTAAGCCCCGGGCAGGTGGGAGCGGAGCCCACAGTCAGTCTAAGCCCCGGGCAGGTGGGAGCGGAGCCCACAGTCAGTCTAAGCCCCGGGCAGGTGGGAGCGGAGCCCAGTCAGTCTAAGCCCCGGGCAGGTGGGAGCGGAGCCCACAGTCAGTCTAAGCCCCGGGCAGGTGGGAGCGGAGCCCACAGTCAGTCTAAGCCCCGGGCAGGTGGGAGCGGAGCCCACAGTCAGTCTAAGCCCCGGGCAGGTGGGAGCGGAGCCCACAGTCAGTCTAAGCCCCGGGCAGGTGGGAGCGGAGCCCACAGTCAGTCTAAGCCCCGGGCAGGTGGGAGCGGAGCCCAGTCAGTCTAAGCCCCGGGCAGGTGGGAGCGGAGCCCACAGTCAGTCTAAGCCCCGGGCAGGTGGGAGCGGAGCCCACAGTCAGTCTAAGCCCCGGGCAGGTGGGAGCGGAGCCCACAGTCAGTCTAAGCCCCGGGCAGCAGTGAGCGGAGCCCACAGTCAGTCTAAGCCCCGGGCAGGTGGGAGCGGAGCCCACAGTCAGTCTAAGCCCCGGGCAGGTGGGAGCGGAGCCCACAGTCAGTCTAAGCCCCGGGCAGCAGTGAGCGGAGCCCACAGTCAGTCTAAGCCCCGGGCAGGTGGGAGCGGAGCCCACAGTCAGTCTAAGCCCCGGGCAGGTGGGAGCGGAGCCCACAGTCAGTCTAAGCCCCGGGCAGGTGGGAGCGGAGCCCACAGTCAGTCTAAGCCCCGGGCAGGTGGGAGCGGAGCCCACAGTCAGTCTAAGCCCCGGGCAGGTGGGAGCGGAGCCCACAGTCAGTCTAAGCCCCGGGCAGCAGTGAGCGGAGCCCACAGTCAGTCTAAGCCCCGGGCAGGTGGGAGCGGAGCCCACAGTCAGTCTAAGCCCCGGGCAGGTGGGAGCGGAGCCCACAGTCAGTCTAAGCCCCGGGCAGGTGGGAGCGGAGCCCACAGTCAGTCTAAGCCCCGGGCAGGTGGGAGCGGAGCCCACAGTCAGTCTAAGCCCCGGGCAGGTGGGAGCGGAGCCCACAGTCAGTCTAAGCCCCGGGCAGGTGGGAGCGGAGCCCACAGTCAGTCTAAGCCCCGGGCAGGTGGGAGCGGAGCCCACAGTCAGTCTAAGCCCCGGGCAGGTGGGAGCGGAGCCCACAGTCAGTCTAAGCCCCGGGCAGGTGGGAGCGGAGCCCACAGTCAGTCTAAGCCCCGGGCAGGTGGGAGCGGAGCCCACAGTCAGTCTAAGCCCCGGGCAGGTGGGAGCGGAGCCCACAGTCAGTCTAAGCCCCGGGCAGGTGGGAGCGGAGCCCACAGTCAGTCTAAGCCCCGGGCAGGTGGGAGCGGAGCCCACAGTCAGTCTAAGCCCCGGGCAGGTGGGAGCGGAGCCCACAGTCAGTCTAAGCCCCGGGCAGGTGGGAGCGGAGCCCACAGTCAGTCTAAGCCCCGGGCAGGTGGGAGCGGAGCCCACAGTCAGTCTAAGCCCCGGGCAGCAGTGAGCGGAGCCCACAGTCAGTCTAAGCCCCGGGCAGGTGGGAGCGGAGCCCACAGTCAGTCTAAGCCCCGGGCAGGTGGGAGCGGAGCCCACAGTCAGTCTAAGCCCCGGGCAGGTGGGAGCGGAGCCCACAGTCAGTCTAAGCCCCGGGCAGGTGGGAGCGGAGCTTCAGGCAAGGAATGAGGCAGAGGGAATAGAATGGGGCAGTGGTGAGAAGAACACTGTCGCGTCCTGAATGCGCCACTCAAACTGCTGGCGGAGACGAGGAAATCATGAAGGCCGCGGAGGCAGAAAGTGAAGGACACAAGAGGAGAGCAGCAGGCTGCTCCTTAGAAGCGCGTTAGTGGGCTGGGCGGCTGCGCACCTGGTTGGGCACACTGCAGTGCCAGAAGACCCGGGTTCAAGCCCCGGGGCCCCACCCGCAACGGGGAAGGCTTCAGGAGTGGTGACGCAGGGCTGCAGGAGTCTCTTTCTCCCCCTACCTCTCTCTATTTCCGGCTGTCTCTAGCCAATAAACAAAGATCAAAAAGAAAAAAGAAAAAGTGTTAGTAGAGGGCGAAGCCCAACAGTGATGACCGCAGACGGACGTGGCCCTGGAACCCACAGGAGCAGGAGCGCAAGAGCGCCCGGTGCGACAGACTTGGAACAAGGATGTGCTCGGAGGAATGCTGCCCGGCCCACCCACCGCAAGCAGCGGCCACGGCACCAACGCAGCGCCAGAGGGCCCGACAGAAAGAGAGCAGGAGCACCAGACCCGGAGTGGATGGGTGGAAGGGGAGCTGCTCGCACAAGACTGCCGTCTGAGGCTCACTGAAAGCAGCGGGCACCGCAGTGGGCTGCAGGCCATCAGGGCAGGAGAGCCGGAAGTTGGTGGCCGGCGTTCGACCCCTGAGCACGGAACGTTACGTGAAGGGAGCCTAGATCAGAGATGCCAGCCGCAGCCATCCGGAACACAGACTTGACAGTGACGGGAAGTCAGCACTGAAATCTAAGGGACCCGCAGCAAGTGGCCAGAGCTCAGGAGGCGGCGGCCAGCGAGGAAGGCGACAGCCCGTGTCCACATCACACTCAGAGGGTTTCAGTGAGACCCAGCGGTAGGTCGCCCATTAAGAAAAGAGTTTTAACGTGAAGATACAATTAGGTTAAAAGCACAGATGGGGGACCGGGTGATGACGCACCTAGCTGATCGCACACACTACAGTGCGCAAGGACCTGGGTTCGAGCCCCCAGCCCCCACTTGTAGTGGGAAAGCTTTGCAAGTGGTGAAGCAGGGCTTCCGGTGTCTCTCTTCTATCACCCTCTTCCCCCTCGATTTCTCCCTGTCTCTCTCCAATAAATAAAGATTAAAAAAAAAAAAAAAAAAGCAGATGGAGAAAGACATTACCCACGCGGAATAAAGCCGAGTAGCTCCACCGCGGCGGCTGCTACGAGCCCAAAGGCCAACTCTCCGAGACACCGGGGTCCCGAGGCTGTGGGCACCACCAGAACTTCTGAGACACGAGACCTAAGTGGCACGGCTGGCCTGAGACTCTAAATCGTGCTCCCCGCTGGCCACAGAAGACGCTGCTCATTGAGCGGGGTCAGTGGCGACCGTCCGCCTCTACTCCAGCCACCTCTCTCTCTCCCAGGGTGTCTGTCTGTCCCAAAGCAGCAGGACCGGCTTCCCCGTCTCAGTGCGTAGCGGGCCACGCAGAGGTCACTCCTCTGCTCGACCAGACAAGAGCCCGCAGCACCCAAGGTCCGGGACCATTACTCGGAGGACAAGCTGTCCCCCTTCGGTGCCCGCAGAGAAAGCCCCGGTAACTCACCTTGTTTTCTTCTTAGCCGAGGACAGCAGTCTGATGGACTGGAGCAGAAGGAATGACAGGCGCGATTCAAAAATGCTGAGTAATTTTATCACTTCTTCTCGATTGAGACTGGGAGAAGGATCGGCAGCTGGCGTGGCTTCCTCACTCTTGGGCTAAAAACAAACATTTTAGCAGCAGGTACGGCGTCATTAAGGTGGTGAAACTGGTTGCGTTAATCCAGTACCTTTTTCCACCCCAGCAAGATCAGACAGCAAACCAGGTGACATCGGCGCAGATTCAAACACACCCACCAGCTATTTACACTGAAGAAAGTCATCCTCGACAACTTGCTGACTTTGTATCGTCAGAAGCTGAAGGGGCAGGACGGAAATGGGCACCAGGCCACAGAGGTCTGAGGAACCAGGGTGAGCAGAGCCACAGGCTGGCACGTCTCTGACAGTGGCTGGCACTCGGCTGCTCCAGGCAGCGTGGGGCGGGGGGTGGGGGGTGTGAGCAGAAAGCCGCAGACTGCTTCCTTCTCTTTTTTAAAAAAAATATTTATTTTATTTATTTCCTTTTGTTGCCCTTGTCTTATTGTTGTAGTTATTATTGTTGTTGTTGGATAGGACAGAGAGAAATGGAGAGAGGAGGGGAAGACAGAGAGGAGAGAAAGATAGACACCTGCAGACCTGCTTCACCGCCTGTGAAGCGACTCCCCTGCAGGTGGGGAGCCGGGGTTCGAACCGGGATCCTTATGCCGGTCCTTGTGCTTTGCGCCACCTGTGCTTAACCCGCTGCGCTACAGCCCGACTCCCCTTCCTTCTCTTAAAACTAAGAATTGCCAAAGCCCTGAAGCAGAACTGACAAGACTCTATCCTCCCGGGGCCTTCCCAAGGCAGATGCACACAATGCGTCTCGCATAGGCGACACTGTCATACAGAAAAAGCGAGCTCGACCGTCCTGTAAGCAGCAGAAGCTGCCGTTAACGTGTCTGCGGGGCACGGACCTGCGTGTGTCACGTGAGCAGGGCGACCAGACACATTCACCACTTGGCCTCGGCGTGTGGGAGCCGGAGGCCAGGCCGGAGCAGCGGCGCGTTTGCTGCCTCACCTGCTCCAGCTCCTCCGCGAGCTGCTGCCCGATGAGCTGGAAGGCGGGCGCCGTCCTCGCCATGATGTCGAGCGCCCCGGACAGAGTCTTCAGCTTCCCCACGTTGCTGTTCTGACCTGGAGCAGTGAACACAGAGGTCGGCGGTGCTTTTAAGCAGATCTGGAACGCAGCGTGGATCCCGATTTTCCAACGCACCGACGAGCAGCTCCTGAGAGCCCCGACTCGCCTTCCAAGGCCAGCTTTGGTTCCCTTTCTTATTACCGTGGTAATAAAGGGTGGGCCGCTACCCCGGGACCAGGACCACTTTCTCAGAGACGCAGCACGCGGCACCACCACGCAGTGGGCGTCCTCCCTGGCGGGCCACCCCATAGCCACAACATCCACCTCTCCAACCACCCCGCCTGAGCGGGCTGCAAGGGGCCCCAGCAGGGAGGAAGGAGGCCCCCAGTCTGCCACCACTGCAGGCCGCTCACTGGGCGAGCACCTGGCCTACTGGAGCCAAGGTGTTTATGACCTTGCAGCCCAGAGGAGCTGTCGGGGGCTGGGGCTCGGCGAGATTCCCGAGCCAAGTCGCGCAGCTCCCAGAGGCCGCACGGCACGGGCTCCCACGAGCTTCTATTCTGCCCTGCGAGTGACGGTGTGTCAGAGAGGACTAGCCTTGCCCAAACAAATCCGGCCTCCGCCTCCTGGTCCTAGGCGACTGACCTCGCAGCCCTGGAAGGCCTCTTCTCACAAGGCTGTCTTTGCTTAGGGCTGCACTAGATACTGAACAATGTGGTGTCTGCGGGAGTCGTGGGTCCCAGGACCTCCAGAGGGGCCGGGGACAATTGTGGTCATGCCTGTGTGTATCCCATTGAAGTTCTGGACCCCCCGAGCTCGAGTGTCCCCCGTGGGCATCCCGGTGCCCCGTCACAAGGCTCTGAGGGGCGGTGAGCACTCACGGGATCCCTGGGGAGCACGTTACAGGGTGCTTCCCGAGCTCTGTGCCGCGGGGTCGCTGGGACTGCCCTTTTGGGACGCAGCTGACTTCCATCTTGCCCTTTCTGTCATGAGCAGGGAATCCTGCAAGGGTGCGTGTGTGCATATGTATCTGTGCACACGCCCCAAAGCAGGGCGACTGCTCTGGGCTCCTGTCTAATATCACTAACTATGGGCAAACGAGCAAGACAGGCCTCGCACCCACGGCAGCCTCAGGTCTCCTCACTACAACGCACGCAGACGCGAGAGGCGGAGAGCGAAACTTACTGGCCATCTGAAACTCTGCGAAGGCCACTCTTTCTAGCTGAACCCTGAGCAGCTCGCATGGAGCACCCTTCAGGAGCTGGAACAGCCTCCCGGCCTTGCTGTAGTGCAGGTCCGCCAGCACGCGGTGCTGCTTCCGGAGATGCTCGTCGCCGACCTGCAACCAGAAGCGGGCGGGCAAGGCAGGTCCTGAGGATCTGACCGGACGGCCAAGTCTTGCGGCTTCAGTTTGTACCTGTGTCTCTAATCGACTCATTTCCCGACTTTTTCTGTACGGGGACGAAGAGCCCACTCCATTCTCTCCTCTTACAGCTACCCCCCCCCCCCCCGGGTCTCTCCAGCTTGCTGCCTTTCCCTTGCGGATGGGTATCTGGGAGATCAGACCATCTGGGTAAGTTTCGATCTCGGCTGGAGGCCTCCTGTGGGTAGGGGGAGTCTCAGGCCAGCTCAAAACGGGAAGAAACCCTTTCCAGGTTCACCTGACCTCCAGGAATGCTATTCGCAGGCAATGGCAAGCCAGGAGACCCAGACCCCGGGCTACAACGCGACATAAACTGTCTCGGTGTTCGGCTAAGAAAGAAACACAACAACCCCCCCCCCCCCCCCGAGAAACCGTAAGCCCCAGACTGCTAGCAGAGTCGAGGCGAGACCAGAGGAGGCGAGGCTGTGCGCGTTCTTCAGGCCCGAAGCTCACAGCCAGACAGAACACACGAGCAGCTCACTGGGAAGCCCAGGGCAGCCGTTAACCTGGGTGGGTTCTGAGGGAGACTCGGCAACAGGGTGGGTGCCCAGGGGCTGACGAGAGGCTCTCCCACCCGACACAGGGCGTCTCTGGGAGTCGAACGTTCCCTGCCTGCTGTTCTGTGCTTGCTCCAGGCTCACACGGAGGTGGGCGCCTCAAGCCGCAGAGCCTTTACTGTGAGGCCTACTGCCGACTACAGTTGAGATCTACAGACATGCTGACCTGCCCTTCCGCAAACTGAGCCCCAAGCAGAAACGGCGGAGGAAAGCAGTTATGACTCGCCGGAGGCTCAGAGAACGGTCAGATTTGGGGGGTGTGGGGTCGGGGTATTAAAGCGGTATCTTAACATCGGCGCCGTGCAACTGGGCGCTAACTGCACTCTGGCAATCAGACTCCTGCCACTCCTTCTACCGCTATGCCTGCTTCACCCTCCACCGTGGCGGCCTGGGGCCGACGCCGAGGTGTCTGCCTGCAGTCCGGTGTGTGAGAGAAGCTCCCGGAAGGCCGGGCTTTAGTGACTGGATAGGGACAGCCAGAAATCGAGGGGACAAGACGCACCTGCAACCCCGCTTCACCGCCCACAAAGCTGCCCCGGCAGGTGGGGACCGCAGGCTCCGACCCGGGCCCCGGGCCCACGCGGGGGGTGACACCTGCGCTCAGCTGGGCGCACTACCTACCGCCTGGCCCCTTCCCAGGCCCTACCTGGTTCCTCAGACAGCTGTGGTACATGGAGGCCAGCCGGTGGTGGATGGTGGCAGCTCGATACTGGCAGAGGGGCTGCCGGGCGGACCCCGAGTCGACGTCACAGTACTTCAGGGACTTGGCCATGGCCTCGCTGACCTCCTTCTCGACCTTCCCGTTGGAAAGGGGAGGGAGACAAAGGCAAGCCCGTCATTTCTACGAGAAGTTTCAAAGCGTGTAGGTACCTGCCGTCGAGGAAAAGGTGGCGACGGAGGCTGGCGTCTGCCGACAAAGGAACGGGAGGTGTCGGGCGAGCCGCCCACGTTACCTGCTCCTGAGCTTTTCTGGACAAAGGGGCGTAGTCCTGCAGCAGGGTCGCCAGAGTGAAGTAGGTGGTGGACAGCTCCCAGTTCACCGAGTCCCAGACAGCAGCGTGTGTGTCTCTTGTCCCCAGCGAGCGGAGGGCCTTCAAGTAGTAATCGACAGCCTTGGGGGGGAAGGGGATGTGTGATCCATTTAGATGCGGGTCCCCGGGGAGACAGCTCAGCGGCTAGAGCACAGGCCACGTGCCCAAGCAGACAGCGACACCCTATAAAGAAACATAGCTCGGCCCTCGTGCCGACTTAACCGTGGGAGATGGAGGGAGTGGCGACGGGGAAAGCCGTTTCAGTCCGGTCAGGTCTGTCAGACACTGACGGCAGCTCATCCACCTCAGCCGCTCTCATGGCCAACTCACGGCCGCCGTGTGGGCGTGCTTTCTCTCTCGCGAGGCTGGCCAGGGCCTCGTGTATGTAGGACACCACTGGGTCGCACCGTGGCCGGCTAATCCAATGCACCGACGACAGAGAAAAAGGGTCCAAGTCCAGTCCTCTCCCTGTGCCCTGAGCAGATCACCTCCCAGGCCACCTATCCCGTGTCTTTCTGAGCAGGGGGTGGTGAGCACCAGAAAGAAATGAAGAAGGGGGGGGGGGCGACGACAGAGAAAGACACCCGGGCACTGCTCCCCAGTCCTGGACGCGACTCCCCTGGCGCTGTTCTCAAGGCCCCATGCAGGATGGAGGCCAAGCCGCCGCGGCACAGGACCACATGCGTCTCTTAGTGGCGCTACCTGCTGCTCCCCGCCCTTCTCTTTCTGAATAAACATCAGAACCTGGGGGCCGAGTGCCAGGACCCGGGTTTGAGCACTTGCTTCATGACCTTCAGGTGAAGCGCGCCCGCAGGCGTCTAGCTCTCTGCTTATGGTGCTGCACCGAGTCCCTCCCCGGGCTTTCATCCACCACCGACACCGAGTGACACGCTTTCCCCGCCGGCCTGGCGCGGCTACCTTGTTGTAATACAGGCCCTCCTCCGGCGAGAACTCCCGCTTGAACTCGCCGCCCGCGCCGCAGTGCGCCTGCGCACAGATGCGCATGAGCCTGCCCGTGTTGCACAGCAGGAGCGCGGCGTTGGTCGCGTCCTTGATGGCCTCGAAGCTGTGGATCCCCTTCTCGAAGCAAGAGAAGCTCTTCTTCCACAGCTGTTGCTCCGCAGCAGACACGCCTCTGCTCGCTTAGAAAGACACAAAGAAAGGGAGACGATCGTGCGGGCAGACCGCCGTCTCCCATGTGGCGACCGGCTGGAGGGCGGCCACCCAGGCCTGTGGCTCGGATCTCCTCGCGGCTGCTGCGGGTGGCGGGACTCCAGGCCGAACGCCAACACCCCACCCTGGGCGCGAGCGCGGGTGCCCCCGGCCCCGGGGAGCAGCAGTTTGGTGTCGGGGTACGAGCCCCACGTGGCTGGCGTCCTTCCACAAGGAACTCGGGAGGACAGAGTGAGGCGGCGGCCTGCGGCCAAGGAGAGAGGCCGCAGCCGGCTTTCAAGCGGGCCGGCACGGCACCCAAGCAAAGATTTCCATGTGACTCCCGCTCCCCTCACCCCCCTCCGAGTCAGCTCAGGATTGCAGGTCTCGGGGTGGGTGGCTGGGGGGCCCTCAGAATGCACATCTCACTATGCCCAAGGGCCTGGGTTCAAGCCCCCGTCTCCATCTGCAGGGCACTTCATGAGTGCTGAAGCAGCGCTGTAGGGTCAGGGCCTCTCTGACTCTCCCCCATCCCCTCCATCTCTGTCTCTACCCAAACGCAGGTACCACGGCTCAGCGATAAGCCTGGTGGCGCGAGTGAGCGCACACGCGCGCGCACACACACACACACACACACACACACACACACACACACACACACGGGCACCCAGCCCAAGTCCTCCCACGTGTCTGACTCCTTGCAGCTCTGGTACGCTCAACTCGAGCTCAGCCCGTCCTTTCTCTGTGCAACCTTTGCCTCCTGACCCACTTCCAAGACGCCAACTACGAAGCCGAGTAGGAGGCCCCGGCCCATTCCGACAGCCTCTACGCAGAAGACTGGCCCAGACTCCCCCACCTATGTCCACAGGAACCTGCGACTCAGACAGGGGTCCGGCTGAGTCTCCGGCTCCTTCCTAATGCTGCCCGCCCCCACGCCCAGCCCAGCCCAGCCCAGCCCAGGGGTGGCCTACACACTGTCCACTGCCCTGGCCAAGTACCCTTCCTTCCCAGAGTCCGTCAAGCACTGCACGATACTGGCAGGTCTCTCCTGCTCTGGCCTTTCTGCTGCCCTGCACTTGCACTAAAAGCTCTTTTCTGAGATTCGTATTCTCTCTGCCTTGCTGGCCAGGGGAAGCACACCTTAGCCCGTCATACGTCCAGCACACAGCCCAGCACACGGCGGGTGGTCTGCTCTGCTCCTCAACTGACTGGTAGGGGACAAGAGCTGGGTAGGGGACGAGAGCTGAGGGCCCGAAAGTGGAGCAATTTCTCTAACTACTTCCTGAGAAGTGACGCGAATTCAGCCTTCTTGAGCGGAAACCTCTTCATGACGTCAAGTCGAAACACAGCTCGTGGCCCAGCCTTCCAGGACCAGTGGGCTTTCAAAACCGAGACAGGAGTAAAGGCGAGGGCTGTGGAGATACTCACCGACCCTCTCGCTCTGTAACGCAGCGGCCTGGTTCATGTAAAAGACGCCGATTTCATTTCTGATATTGCCCATTCTCTTCAGCACCTGGACGTAGTGCTCTGGGTTTTGGCTTTTTAAGTCACTGAATTGTAAGATTTCATTCGCAGCTTCGTAACATTTACAACTAACTGTAAGTTGACTTTCCAAGTCTGTAGACAAGTCAGTTGCCCAAGCAAATCCTTAAGGGAAAAAAGGAGAGATGACTGAGTGAGGGAACCCTCTTCCTGAGCACCTGTGTGGCCTGCTTTCCCCAAGACTGCAGGGCAAGCGCGGCGCGGCCCAGTGCGGGCACGCTGAGATGCACTCATGGTTAAAGTCAGGTTTCTAAGGAAAGGCCCCTAACACTCCATTTTCTTGGAAATCAACACTGAATGAAAACACATTTGCAGGCCCATTAGGGTTTACGACTGGAGAGAGAGCACATGCCAAAACATGCCACTCATACTTGCAAAGACATTTTCCCCTTTGTAATTCATGGGACCTGTTCCCGAAATGAAGCTTCAGTTGTTACCAATGCTGCTCACGTTTGACAATGCCAACGTGACTTCCTGAAGAAACCTCTAGATAAGCTCTCAGAGCTGTGAACATGCCACCCCGGAATGAGGGAACGCAGAGAGCCCCAATTCAAGGGAGGAAGAGACAGCACACAGCTGCTCCGCCCCAAACATCCAAGAGAAGTCGCGCTCTCCAGCCATTTCAGATGAGACTCTCGGGCTGTGGGTGGCAGACGCAGGCGTCTCCCCGTCTACTGCGATAAAATGATTATCTGGCACACCCAGGAAGCAGCGCAAGGAAGAGGCAGAAACAAGGAGACGGCCCATCTTCGGACGCGCTGCTTGGGAAGCGGGCATCACGCGGTGTGGGCGATGAAGCGAGCACGTGGGACCGGGCGGTGGCGCACCTGGCTGAGCGCACATGTTGCAACGCGCAAGGACCCAGGTTCAAGGCCCCAGTCCCCACCTGCAGGGGGCAAGCTTCACAAGTGGTGAAGTAGGGCTGCAGGTGTCTCTCTCTGTCTCTCTCTCACCCTCTCTATCCCTCCCTTCCATCTCAATTTCTGTCTCTATCCCATTAATAAAGATAAAAAAATCTGCAAGAAAGCGAGCACGTCCTAACTCAGCTCTATGGGGCCTGGCGGCAGACTGGCCTCTTGTCTCAGCTGCTGCCTTAACTACAGCACGCTCCCCACCGTACTGAGCTGAGGGAGGGACTTTCTTGCTCACATCCGCCTCCCCCCGGATTTCCTCGTTTTAAAATGTGACACCCTCAAACACAGTGGTGAGCACAAGTCAGCCCGCCAGCCAGCTCTGAGTCAGCCCAGCTAGGCGGGGTTTCTGAGCCTCAGGGCCTGCTCGCCAGCCGCCGCTACACATTTTCAAGAGAGAATCGTGGCGGGGGTAGGAGCAGGCAGACAGGAGCAGGCAGATGGAAAGGCGGGCGGCGCAGCTGCACGCAGGTCTCATCTGTCACTCGTTCTAGCGGTAGAATCGGCGACTCGAGAGACTCTCAGGCCGCTTCACACAGATGCACGGTATCGCGCTCGATCAAAAAAATCAAGGGACGGATGGAAATGGCAAAGCCGCGCCGCGCCGCGCCGCGCTGCCCCGCCCCGCCCCGTCCCCTCACCTTGGCAGCTGGCCTCGCGGTGCAGGCTGTGCAGGATCTCCTGGTCCTCTTTGGTCTGGTAGTTGAACTCCTCCAGGTGCGCCGCCCGGTTGCTGGCGTTCTGGGCCAGCATGAGCTGGATGTCCCCACACAGCGTCAGATACTGAGAGAGGAACAGCAGCACCTCAGACAGCATGTTGGTGCAGAGGCAGCAGTAGGTGTCTGGCGGGGAGAGAGAAGCAAGGGGACGAGACGCCAAGGTCAACGACCTCGCTCACGCCTCACGCGGAGAGCTCTGCCCGTGGCCGCCCGGGGTCTCACCGGGGACTCACCGGGGACTCACCGTGGCTCTGCAGTGCGAGTTTGATGTAGCGCAGCGCCCGGCCGTACTTCTGAAGGCTCATGGCGGCGTCGGACAACACGTAATAGGCCTTGGACGACTTGAGAATCAGCTGGAGCTTCATTTTATGCTGCCAAGAACCCGGGATCATCCCAGACTGGCTGGAATAATGACCCTTCTCAAGGGAGCCCACTGGAACGGGAGAGACAGACAGCGAGCTTTACTGAGAGTGAGCCTCATGAGAAGTGGACGGTGTGTTTCTATCCCCGGCGCCCAGAGGCTGAGGACCTGCAGCACTCGAGTGTGGCCCTGGATCTCGCCCCCCCCCTTTTGTTAATAAATAAAATCATAAAAAACAAAACCAGAAAACAGCAGTCAAGTGAAATGAAATGGCAGTGTTCCCTCGACTGTGGAATTTCCCACAGGCCCTTGGCCTCGCTGCAGTTAATTTCCGGTCGGTCATTCCCTTTCTGGGTCAAGGCCATGGCTAACTCACGGCTGGCATCTTCCTCTCGCTCCGGGCCATGCACCAGCCTTGGGGGGGAGTCTAACTCTCTGGAGCAGACACTTAACCACCTCCCGCTGGAGAAGGCGGACAGACCCAGAAGGTGTGAAGCACCTTGTCCCAGAAAGGCCACTCCTCAAAGCTGGGCGGCCCGTCTCCCAAGTCTGCTTTTCGGCACGCTTCTCTGACCGAAGCCCCAAGTCTTGGGGAACTAACTGTATCAGGCTGCAGGCATTAGCCCTCACAGTGGGGAAGGGGAAGGGGAGAAACCAGTTCTTCCTAGACACTACAAAGGGGACTGAGTCACCCTGCTGGTGTCTATTTCCAGGGAAGGGTATCTGCCCTCCTCCCCAACACACCATGCCCGTCCTCTGAAGTCCTTCTAGGGGCTGCCTTCACCGCTAAGCCGACCTACTGTGCTCCAGGAGCACTCCTTTGCTGTTCTTTTTAAAAAATATTTTATTTATTAACGAGAGGGATAGGTGAGAGAGAGAGAGAAAGAACCAGACATCACTCTGCTCCATGTGCTGCCGGGGATTGAACTCAGGACCTCATGCTCCAGAGTCCCGGACCACCTCCAGGAGCAGTTCTTACTCTGCCAGAAAGGCCGCATCGGCACATCGATCCAACTCACTTTTGTCCAAAAACAGGGCCATCTGCTTCTCCAGACCCTCAGGGCCCCCTCTTGTGGACTCATCTTCATATTTCAAGGGGATCGGGGTGTTGGGGTCAGCTGCAGGAAGGTCGCTTTCTTTTTTAATGCTGCTATCCACCGACTTTAAACCCTTAAGGAGACAGACAGACAGACCGACTGACCGTAACTACGCACAGAACTGAAGGCCTCCAGGCAACACTGACATCTGAGCCACCAGCGGGACACTGAGAGTGTATTTTGAAGACAAACTTCAGAAGGCCCTGACAGACACTGAAAGAACCCGGCAGAGCGAAAAGCAGATTCCACTCGCACGCGGAAGGCGCGAGCAGCACAGGGCGCTCCCAGGGCGCCAGCCGTCTGCCCCGAGGACACAGCCCCCAGACGCGCCACGTCCCCTCCCCCCTCCCCGGAACTCACCTCCAGGACGTAGCTGAGCACGAGCCGACAGCGCTCTTCGGTGTCGTGGCAAACGGGGAACGCACAGTTCGGCTGGGGACAGAACACGGCGTCAGCGCAGGCCGCCCGACGGACAGACGCCGCCGCGGCTTGCTCCCACCTGGCAGCCGCGAAGGCCTCACAGTCAGTGGCGTCTGCCCTCACGGGCGGGGACCCCGTGTTTTCACGCAGTCCGAGCTGACACCAGCAACAGAGAGAGCACCTCACACGAGTTCTGCCGTGGAAGCGCTAGGTGCTTCATGGCGTAACACGGTTCTGTTACAACAAGGACGTGAAGCTACTGAGTGGCGGTGCTGGGGACTGAACCTGGGACTTCAACCTCAGGCATTTAAGTCTGCTTCTTGTGCTCTCTCCCTGGCCTGGAAGCGGTAAGCTGTAGGTAAATGAATACGATCTAACAGGTCCGCTCGACTCCTAGTCAGCTCTGGCACTTGGCGACACGATGCCATTGACCCAGCACCGAGTTAACAAGCACCCGGGGCGGCCTCGCTTTCCACGCTGAAGCGGCCTAAGTGCTGCCCGGCATGTGGTCCTGCTGAGGCCCGTGGGGCTGGAGCCACTGCGCTCACTTCACAGGAGGTGGCAAACACGCACGATGTGAGGACCGTGTCCGGGACAAGGCAAGGGCCGCCCCGCCCGCCCGCGTGGAGACCAGAGAGCCGTTTCTGCGAGCACCACCGCACCCGCACCCGCACCCACCACTACGGCCCCCGCGCAGTGCGGGCCGAGCAGCCGTGGGTGGCACCACCCAAGTGCCCGTTCTCCGTCTTCTACATTTTAGGGACGGAGAAACAGGGCGGCAGGGAGAGCGCAGAGGCACGAATGGCCCCCTCCATGTGCTTCCCGCATCCGGAGCGGGGCCTGGAGCTGCGGGCTCCGGGAGCCCGAGCTACGCCTGGGCGCTGCACTCCAGGTATTGGGACGCCGCTGGAAGCCACGGACACGGTCAGTTATCAGCTAACCGACCGCGCAGCACTTAACACGAACTTCTGCGGTCACGACTTTGTGCATCATCAGAAAGACATCTCACCCCACCAGGAGACTGACCCTCACAGCGCCCTGAAATTCAAGTGGATGCCGACTTTTTTCTCTGGAGTCCTAGACACAGCAGACCGAAGTGTGTCTAGACCTCTAGACTGTTCAGGAGGCCGTTACTAAGTTTTTTCTTTAAGAAACCAGGGCACTGCTCACGGCGTAGTGAGAGGAGATGCAAGGACCTCATCTATGATCACTGTCTCCACGAGGGAGGGAACAGCCAGCACCCGTTAGCTAGTGCAGTCAGGGAAGGTCTCGTGGAGGAGGTGGCATTTCAGTTTAAGACTTGAGGCTTAGAAACAAAGTTAAAAAACCAAACACAAGAAAGGGAAGGTATGTCTGAGCACACGCACAACCAATGGCCTCGATCTGGATGAGTGTGGGAGACAGAACAGTAAGATGGCTGAGATAAATCAGGAAAAAGTGAAGGAGGTTAGGAAAATAAGCAATGTTATCTGGGGACAGGAGAGCAGCTTCAACAATCCACTCTGACAGTTTCCATCTGAGAGTCTGACTCAGAGCTCAAGTCAGGAGGCTTTCTGGTAACACGTGGCTGCATTTAGGCCAGCCGAGGCAGAAGTCGCCCTAGTCAGGCTTAGATCTAACGACGGGAGGCAGACCGAGGCAGTCATAGTACAGAAAACTGAATAGATGCCGCCAAGAAAAACGACAGCCTAAGGTTCGTGCAGATGACTTCTAAGTCCGAGGCTCTGAGCTCCCAGGTTCAATCCCCAGCACCCCCACCAGCCAGAGCTGAGCAGGGCTCTTGTCTTTATCTGTAGCTTCTCCTCCTCTGTACCCTTCAGTGAAAATAAAGAAAATACACCTTAAAAAAGAAAGAAAGAGTAACGGCGGGGCAGTCAGCGGAGCCCATGCCAAGAGAGCTCTAAAGGGCGAGGGGCTGTGAGGGCTGCCGGGCCGGGCCTGACCAGGGCAGAGACGCGCCCACCCGGTAGCTGGCACGGCTGTGGCACTGAGTTAAGCGCTGGGCTGCATGCGGCACAGGGCTGGTACACCAGACCTCGCCACAACCACCAGCCATCAGCGGGCCGCCCCTGCTCCCTGCTGGTCTAGGTGGTGTCTGGAAAGACCCCACGGGAAAATCGCCACGGCGGGCGGAGCTCGTGCTGCTCTCCAGAGGGATGCTCGAGGGTCAGCTGACCTGGGCGGACCAGCGGAGTCTGGGATTTACCGAGCTGACACTCTCCTCAGACCCTGTTACAAAGGATCGACTGAAGGAATCCACCTTGTAAGAGGCTGTTATTAAGTTTTTTTGTTTTTTTTTTTTTCCTTTTAAACCAGGGCACTGCTCAGCCCTGACTTGTGGCGCTGTGGAGGACTGAACCCGGGGCTTTGGAGTCTCAGGCACGGGAAGCTCTTGGCAGAACCGCGATGCCACCTACCCCGCCCTCTACTGATACACCTTAATACACAGGTCAAAGTGCTTACTCTGATCTGATGGATGGACTTGTACTTTTCTGGAACCGATAGTTCCCCGACAGACTCGATGATGGCGACAGCTCTGCTGTCACCCGAGGGGCCAGCACTGGCGCAGTAGGGCCCGTTCTCGTCACTGTCTGGCGCCTCCTCCTCCTCCCCCTCCTCCTCCTCCTCGCTGTAGCTCTCGTCAGAATTCTCATTCAAAGGCGACTCTGCGCTTTCTTCTTTCTTAGGTTCGTCCAATTGAAAAAGTTCCGAAAGCATGTAATTTGCTGAAGCGATAATCTGAAGGAGAACAAACCAACACTGATGTAAGTGGCTGTCGTAAAAGCCGGGCACTCTGGACAGGCAGCAACTCTTACCCAGCTTCAGGGGTCATGTAAAACGGTCACTCGCTCCAAGCAGCATCATGCGGCAGACGCGCGCGCCGCCAAGTAACCAAGGTCTAGACGTGCGCTCCAAGCCCTTATGGGGAGGCACACTTCCTGCTCTGCCGGAGCGCTGCCAGCTCTGCATCACGGGGGCGCTGGGGCTGGGGCACTACCATACACCGTCTCCCCAGCCCAACCTAGTTACTTCCTAGGTCCTTCCCTTAAGAAAGAGTATTCCACTAGAAACAAAAGTTTGCATGTGCAGGATGTCCTAACTGAGATTTCACACCAAGCCAGCTAAGAAGCCAGAATCTTTTTTCAAGTTAGTAATATGGTGACCTTTGTAAGTAACCAGTATTAACCCTCAAGCAGACAATCACCGGATCACAGCTCCCTTACTTTCACGCAGACAAGTTAACATCCACGATTACTAGGGCATGACCTGGAGGCTTTACGGGGTGCGAACCCCCTGGCTTTGCATGTGCCCGGGTGCTATTCTTGTTCACAGACGTTTTTTAAAAGGCACTGGAGGATAGTTTTCCACTTCCTAATAGCGACCAAGTAAATAAATGCAAAGCAGACAGAACATCACTCCAGCTCTTAATTGCACGCGCTCTACAGGAGGAAAATCCAGTGAGGCGCGTCACGAGCTTCTCTCACGTCTACACCGCACAGCTGCTCTCACTGGACTTGTGATCGTGCTTAACAAAATATCTCACTGTGTAGTCCATACATCCCCGTTCAGGCTGGGTCCATTTGAAGTGCTCAATGGCCATGTACAGTTGGTGGTCACAGCGACGAGCGACTAGGATTTGCGGCCTCTGCCCAGCGAGGATTCGTCTGCTCTGGGGGCTGGCCGAGCGAGAGCCTCACCTGAGGGTGCCTGCTCTTGTCTAGCAGCTTGACGCAGTTGAGCAGCAGCGTTCTGACAGTCCCATAGTGCTTCTTGTTTTGGTTCTTCTTCATCATCACGTTGCAAGCAACTCTAAAAGCAAAACCAAAACAATAAAGAAATTCAGAATTAAAACATGCAGAATTAAAGCATGCTCCCCATTCAGCAGTCCCTGCAAGACTCAAGTCTGGACACACTCTTCTTTTTTTTTTAAAAAAAAATTTCAATCGCCACCAGGGTTCTCGCTGGGGCTCAGTGCCTACCAGACAAATACTGCTCCTGGCAGCCGCCTTTTTTGATAGGCTAGAAAGCAGCTGAGAGGGGAGAGGAGAGAGATGTAAGAGAGACAGCTTGGGAGTCGGGCGGTAGCGCAGCGGGTTAAGCGCAAGTGGCTCGAAGCACAAGGAACGGCATAAGGATCCCGGTTCGAGCCCCGGGCTCCCCACCACAGGTGGTGAAGCAGGTCTGCAGGTGTCTCTCTCTCCCCGTCTTCCTCTCTCCATCTCTCTCTGTCCTATCGAACAACGACGACATCAATAACAACAACAATAACTACAACAATTAAAAACAAGGGCAACAAAAGGGAGAATATCTTTATGCATGTGAAAATAGGAGACAGCCGCAGCACTACTTCACGTCTCTTGAACCCTGCCCCTGCAGATGGGGGCTGGGACCCGGGTCCTCGCGCATGGTAACCGTGCACTGGCCCCAGGCGTGCTCCCCTGCCCTTCCGGCCGGCACTGTGTCGGTCACCTCCCTCCAGCTCGTTTTGGTCCCACGCACGGTTTTTAAACCATGAAAACTTGCAAGGCATCTACTCCTGCTCAGGCAGCTTGGCGGGACGTTCAAGAAGGCCGCTTCTCCGCCTCAGCCTCGCCGCACTCACTTGTACAGCAGAACAGCCACCGGCATCGTGAACGGGTTCTGGTACTTGTCTTCGGTCTCCTCGCACAGCGTGGTGAGATCGTATAGCTTCACGATGTCACTGCCACTCGCTGCAAGACACAGAGGTACGCGTCACGTCCCAGAAGCTGCTGGCGACAGGCACCGCGGGCTCCGAGAGCGATTACCTTTAAACAGCCAGTAGGTATGCCCTTCTTTGGTACAATTAGACTTCAGAAATGACAAGATATTCTGTGCAATATCTTTTATGACTTTCGTAGAAAAATTAGAGTTTTCCAAGTTGGGAATCTCTTCTGTTTTTATCATTTCATACTTCTGCAAAACAAATGGCAGGCCGCTGAGAAGAGAGCCCCGCAGCACACTTGCTGCTTAAGGCCGACTGGGGTCAGAGACCGCTCGGTGGGCAGGGCGGGTGCCTCGTCCCGTGTGACCCAGATTCAAACCCTCATTTCCACCCCTGGGGAGGATGTGTCAGGCTGTGGTCTCTCCCCCTCCAAATCAAGTAGCCGGGGCCACGTGGCAGTGTGCACGCAAGAGGCCTGGCTGTACCACCAGCGACCAAAGACGTAAGTCCTCTAACTAGGACCTTTCTGGACAGCACGTGTTCAATCTTTTCACTATCCCTACAGTCCAGAGGGGCCTGACGCAGCCCTGTCAGCAACGCCACTTGTTTATATCACGGGGTAAGTCAAGAAGGAAGATCACGAGGCTTTCGGTGACAGATTTAGCACCAGTAACAGCAAAATAAAAAAATAAAAAAAACAAGGGCAACAAAAGGGAATATTTAAAAAAAAAAAAAAAGCACCCTAAGGCCAGAAAGTCCAAATTAACTGGCAACTAAGACCAATCATGGTTTCTCTTTAATATTTATTTATTCCCTTTTGTTGCCCTTGTTATTGTTCTTGCTGCTGCTGTTGTTGGATAGGACAGAGAGAAATGGAGAGAGGAGGGGAAGACAGGAGGAGAGAAAGGCAGACACCTGCAGACCTGCTTCACCGCCTGGGAAGCGACTCCCCTGCAGGTGGGGAGCCGGGGTTCGAACCGGGATCCTTACGCCGGTCCTTGCGCTTTGCGCCACGTGCGCCTAACCCGCTGCGCCACCGCCCGACTCCCATCCCCAGTCGTGGTTTCTAAGGCTGACTTCTCATCTCGCTCTGTGGTCCACTCAAGCCCACAAAGCCAGCACTGCTTTTCCTTCCAATTCCTTTTCGAGATGTCCTGCTGCACTCCTCTGCTTCTTTCCGAATGCCCTCTCCCTCTTCACCGTGAGCGGAAGCCAAGTGTGAGAGCCCGCCGTGTCCATGCAGGTGACCGACGGCTCTATGCATTTCTCAAGCATCATTTCTTTAATACCCGCAGCTTCAAAATACTCACTGGGGCATTTCACGCTTTCCTCCAGCTGAACACGCCCACACTAAAGAGATCCACGTCTCTCTCAGGCGGCATCTAGTGCCGCCACTCCGGCCCGGAGGCTCAGGTCCCACTGGACCCACCTCTAACGCGGCTTTCATCAGACCTTGCAGTTTAGGAAGATGGTATCGCAGCGGTTCTCAATCAAGGGGGGAAATCAGGACCGTCTGGAAAGCTTTCTCCTCTTGACAGACTCCGCTCCCACAGATGCTGACATTCCTAAGGCCCCAGCAAATGCATTTCACAGCGGGCCACTAGAGATTCGGATGCAGACTGCGATTTATTAGGTTTGAAATAACGGCCAAAAGCACAGCCTGTGTCAGACACAAGTTCAAATACTGGCCCCCCGTTTCCCTGTCTAGCAGAAGGAGTCACAGCCTAAGACCAGATACAGGACTTACATTTACAGCACACAGTAAATGCTGGCTGCTCTTGTCAGCGTCAACTCCCGGGGCTGTTATTTTCCCTACATCCTGCTAAAAGCCGGCAGCACCCAGCCTTCCCACCGAGCCCCCCGTCTGTCCTACGCAGTCTCCACGTGAATGTTCCAACACAGTATCGCTTCTCAGACGCGCGAGTTGATTCCAGATCACCAGACTGCACCTAGTTCAGACTCCTTAGAGCTCAACAACCAAGCTTTCTCTCTTTGATCGTGACTTTCCCAGCCCTCTGCTATTCTGCTACACCCATCCGCGTTCCCGAGCGGGACTAACCATCAAGCCTTCTGGCTTCTGATGTATCCTCATTCTTTGGCACCTGAGGCAGCATTCAAGACCCAAGAAGACTATGCTTATCCAGGAGGGCTTTCTTTCAGGCCAGAGGAGACTGAATCTTGGCCTTGTCTGGTCCCGTGGACTCTGGGTGCACCACACTGTAATAATTAGTTCGATCCTCCTATTCTTCTAATATTTGTGAGCAGAGGAGGAGGAAAGGAAGGAGAAGCAGAGCATAACCTGGCCTGGCATACAGTGATGCTGGGGACCGAATCCAGGACCTCACATCTCATGCCCGAGTCCACACTACCCACTGCCACACCGTCCCCAGTCAGCGTCCTGCTCTGCTCGCTGTAATTCTCTCTCAGATGATGTCTTTCTGAGCTGAGACCAGTTTGTTTCCCCTCCAACAATTTTTCAAAATAATTTTTTCTTAATATTTATTCCCTTTTGTTGCCTTTGTTTTATTGTTATGGTTATCACTGCTATCGATGTTGTCGTTGCTGGATAGGACAGAGAGAAATGGAGAGAGGAAGGGAAGACAGAGGGGGATTGAAAGACAGACACCTGCAGACCTGCTTCACCGCCTGTGAAGCGACTCCCCTGCAGGTGGGGAGCCGGGGGCTCAAACCGGGATCCTTATGTCGTTCCCTGTGCTTCGAGCCACTTGCACTTAACCCGCTGCGCTACTGCCCGACTCCCTCCCCTCCAACATTTAAAGTAGCAGTGGAGGCCTCGATAAATACCCTTGGCTATAGAAGTATTTCTCTGTTATAAAGGTCCTACGACTACACACGCAGGCTTTATTTTATTTCTGATCTTACAGATAACCTGTACAATCACACTCCTGCATCGTCTAGAATTTTGGGGTCACCAAATCCTAATGTGGAAACGCTTGCAACTCAGTTTACACACAGACATCCTCTCTAGTAAAACATACTTTAAACACGGCCCTGAAACCTCCAGCCAGCCCACACCGACTTGGCACTGAGAGGCCACTGGCAAGCCAGGCCGGGTCTTACCTGCACAATTCCGTTTACATGAAAGCACATCACAAGCTCTGGGACGTTGCAGATCAGGTTGTCCAACCAATAGTCGATCCCAGTGAGCACGTTTATTGGCTTGTTGTTATCCCTGAAACAAGATTCCTAGATCAAGATTCTGGATCAAGATTTCCACGATGGGTCACCTGAGACTCAGTTCCCAATGGAAACATTTCACTCTTTTCTCCCCAGATGGGGAATGCAGACATGCTTCCTTCTCTGATGAGAGGTATAGGAGCTCGGTGGCGAGAAAGTTGGATTCTGAGTGGTTCCCCGTGTCTCAAAAGAAGGAAGCATGTCCAGTCAGCTTGCTGCGGGCCCCTCACCAATCTGAGCCGAAAGGCCAACTGCCACGCACGGCGATGCCCAGGGCAGGACGTACAGAATAAACATACTTGGAGCATCAAGGCATTGCCCCCAACGAGTCAATAAGCTAGCGAGCTGGCTTTTCTGCTAAGGACACCTCACCACAGCCTCCCAGGCCGCATCCCGGCAATGGCCAGAGGAGACCAGGCCAGAGTCTGCAGCTGCTAACAGCTGCTTTATTTTTTACTGTAGCTTTTTCAACTGGTAGGTGAAGAAGGAAAAAACCGCCGAGAAAGGCGGCAACTGCTCAGAGGTAAGTGAAAGCAGACGGGGGGGGGGGGGGGGGGCAGCAGGGGAGAGGGACAGCAGGTAGAGCGCACACGCTGCCAAGCACAAAAACCCAGCTCCAAGCCCCCAACCCAACTGCAGGGAAGCTTTCCGAGTAGGCAAGCAGTGTGCAGCCCTCTCTCGACTTGTCTCTAAAAAGAAAAAAAAAAAAAATGCAAAGGGGAAAAGGCCACTGGCCGCAGCGGATGCCGATCGCACACAGACCAAAGGAAAGGGACAAGGCGGCCAGGCGGGCAGGGGGCGGGGGGCGGGGGCGGCGGGCGTGGGCTTACCTGAGCCGCAAGCTGACTGCCGGGTACCGGCCGCCTCCGAAGATGGGCATGTTGGAGCCCACTAACATGTGTATGTCTTCGAACGTCCAGAGAATGTTCCGAACAAAGTCGTTTTTAAGGCCCTTTTGATTTAGGAGGAAAGAGCAAAGATTCTCATGCAGTGAGCGGGAGCTCCATCGCCCTCCTCCCCGCCACACTCCAGAGACAGCGGGAAGGGCAAAGACGGGGAAGACCAAGCTCCCGCTTGCGGCGACAGGCGTCTAGAGTGGCGTCCGGGGTCAAGAGGCTCGCCCCGCTCGGACTGCAGCCGAGACCAGCTCTCGGCGGGGAAGGCGGGCTGCAGACGGGGCCTCGACTGGACCCCGCGGAGGGAGGCCTACCTGACTGTTCTCCCCGTCACTGAATAAAGTAGTCAGGGTTTGTTCTCTGGGTGCGGAGGCCACGTGCCCCACTAGGTAAGAGGGTTCAAGAGGCGCACCTCCCTGTGGAAAGTGCAAGGAAAGGCTGCGTGACTCTGCTGCCGCCAGCTGTCGGGCGGCCCGGCTTCTATTTTGCGGGGCCCCGCCAACTGCCGCACATACAAATCTTTCACTCTCACCACTGGGCGCCTTCAGGTTCGAATGTTGCCGGCTACGATAAAAATCTCTCACGTCTGGATTTTACACAAATGAACGTGCCGTGAGATTTTTTTTTTTCTTCCTGAAACCTTCCAAGTTTTTCCTCTGTGCTCCCGCCCCCAGGAGAATTTTACTGCTCTTGGTCCACCCCATAGCTCAATCAAAGCGCCCAGAAACCCCAGCCGCGCTCTGTTATTGCGAAACCAGTCGGCAGAAGCGGGGCTCGCCGCACATTTCTCTTCTTCTTCTTCTAATGTTTATTTATTCGCTTCTGTTGCCCTTGTTGTTTTATTGCTGTAGTTATTACTGTCGTCGTCGTCGTTGGATAGGACAGAGAGAAATGGAGAGAGGAGGGGAAGACAGAGAGAGAGGGGGAGAGAAGAGAAGGACAGACACCTGCAGACCTCGAACCGGGTCCTTGCGCTTTGTGCCACTTGCGCTTAACCCGCTGCGCTACGGCCCGGCTCCCTAGTCGCGCATTTCTAAGTGTGATCCACAGGACCCCAGAGTCCCTCAACAGCCAGTGACCACCTGGCCGGTCAGGGGTGAGAAACAGTGCTCGCCCGCCAGGCTGGCCTTAGGAGAGGAACCACGCCAAGTACCCGGCACCAGCCTCTCGGAGAGGCTGCAGGCAAGTCCGCTTCACCTCACTCAGCACAGCCCGCTGCTCTCAAGCTAGCCAACCGTGACGTGTGGCGTTCACCTGACACAGGCTCAGCAAGGGAGCCTGACGGGTGGGGAACAATGACTGGGACATTTATTAGAAGCATGGCTTTGATGCCAGGACGTCAGGACCCTCAACAGACCCCAGGGATGGGCTTGCACACGTGTGTACTGCTTACTCCACGACCCCGCCCCCTCTCCCAAGTGCCCAGCGTCCTGGCACACCGGCGGGCGCACGGCTGCTAAGGTGCGGGCCCACGGCTGCTAAGGTGCGGGCCCGCTGCGCGTGCTGCCCGAAGCCTGCCCACAGTCCTGTCTTCTCCCTCTGTGTGCTGACGCCTGTCTGTAAAGTACATGGTCATGGCCACAAGTTGCAGGCTCTCGCTACGCTCTGTCTTCTCCCTAAGGACTCCTAACAGAAGTCCAAGATTTCCGCTGTATTATCTGTTCACACAGACAAATGATCAACCTACATCCCAACTCCAAAAGTCAGCTTATCAGTAAGCCACAACTCTCGGACCAACTCCCAACTCCAAAAATCAAAGCTGCCAGAAACTTGCTCGACTACATGGAAGTCAGGGTCCTCAGTTGGGATGTTCTCAATAAAGGCTTGGCTGCACGTCAGAACAGACCCCCCATGAAAACTATTATCACTTAACACAGCACCCAAACCGGCAGTTTCAGTTTAGAAAAAAAATTCACTAGGTAGTAACTGGTAAACAGAAATGAATCTGCCAAAATTTACTTGGTCTCACGTTACAACAGCTATTCTCTGAAAGGCTTTTCTGTGCAGCCATTTGCTACAACAGGCGGACCTGAGGGCTGCTGTAATGCTAAGGGGAGCCGGTCAGAGGGAAAGACAGATATTCACAGCTTCATTCAGGTGGAAGAGGAACAGGTCGGCACAACAGAAGCAAACCCCCAGCCCTACAGAAACAGCGGTTCTCAGAAGGGCAGGGAGGGGTGGGGGGAGAGAGCGTAACGGTTTTCCCAGTATGAGGGCCACGCACGGGCAAGTGCATAAAGCAGACCGAGGGTAATAACTAACCACAAAGCCAGTCACCCATGTGGCCGTTACCCAAGTCGTAACACGGGACCTTCAAAGCACCCGGCGCGCTAGGTCCCTTCCTAACGTGACCATTCCGTGGGCTGGCATGTATCCACCCCCCCAGCACGCTAAGTCCCTTCCTAACGTGACCATTCCGTGGACTGGCATGTATCCGCCTCCCCAGCACCGCTAAACGCGTAGATTTATCATGTAGTCTGAGGAGGACTCTACAAACCTGCTGAAACCAAAGCCAGGCTAAACCTATCTGCTTGGGGCGGATATGGCTGACTGGTGAGAGAACACAGCGAGAGAAACGAGTTCGCAGGTGAAAGGCCTTAGTTTATCTTTTGTGGGTTTGGCAACAGATTTTTTTCTGAAAACAAGGCACGCACAGATCACAGCTAGGGTTAATTTACTCTCTGTCAGTCACAATAAAGATAAAAATAAGCGAAAAAGAACCAAAAGATAACACATTCACTCTTCCTCTATTTTTTGTTTATTTGTTTACCAAAGCCAGCCCCCCCCCACCCCCCCCCAGCTCTGGCTTAAGGTGGTGCAGGGGACTGAAGCCGGGACTCTGGAGCCTCAGGCATGACAGGTCATTTGCACAACCATTATGCCATCTACCCTCCGACCCCTTTCTCTCTTTATATATGTATGCATTTCAAGTTTTTTTTTTTTTTTTTTTTTTTTTATTTCTTCCCCAGAGCACTCACTGCTCAGCTCTGGTTTATGGTGGTGCAGAGGATTGACCCTGGGACACTGCAGCCTCAGGCACGAGCATCTATTTGCAGAACCGTTATGCTGTCTATCCCTGCCTCATTTCAAGTTTTTATCAGTGCTTTTAAAAGGTTTAGCTATTTTTCTGACTGAGAAAAAGCTACTGAGATCAAACACCAAATCTGGCATCCACAGTGTCAGGGCTCAATCTAGGGCCTACCACACTGTTTACTGAGCCACCCCCAGGGCCCAGTCCCCTGGAAGGACAAACAACCAACTCCTGTCACATTCCTGCAGGGTTAAGTCTCAGGAATTTCAGCCAGAGCATATTTTTACCGAAACACTGCTCAGCTCTGGCTTGTGGTGATACGGGGGCACTGAACCCAGGACTTCTAGTCTTCTGGTATGAAAGCTCTTTGCAAGACCATCATGCTGTCTCCCCCACTCATCCAGAAATCTCAGAGTTACTATACGGGACCTGGCATACTAAGAGGGAAGGTAAGAAGGTTATTTTGTTATTACTGTTATTTTAAATTTATTTTCCCTTTTGTTACCCTTATCTTTTTATTGTTGTTGTAGTTATTATTGATGTCGTTGTTGGATAGGACAGAGAGAAATTAACGAGGAGAGGAAGACAGAGAGAGGGAGAGAAAGATAGACACCTGCAGACCGGCTTCATCATCTGTGAAGCGACTCCCTTGCAGGTGGGGAACCGGGGGCTCAAACCGGGATCCTTATGCCGGTCCTTGCACTTCGCGCCACATGCGCTTAACCCGAAGTGCCCCCGCCCGACTCCCAGGTTACTTTATCAATGAGTGATTTCGAAGGGCAGGGCAGACAGCATAACGGCTAGGCAAACAGATTCTCAAACTTGAGGGTCCACCTATACACCACCGTAAACCAAGCTGAGTGTCTGGGAAAATACACAAACACACACCCAGGAGCTGAAAACTGTCTCATCAAGGCAGTGATTCTCAAGCTGATTTGAAAAAGCGCCAAGACTTATTGCGAGGCAGGGAGGTAGCTCAGTGGGTAGAGCACACCCAGGCGCGCACCTTCAGGGATGGCGGGGCACACGCGCCTGTGTCTCCGTCACAGAAAGAGAAAACTAACTGGGCTCGAGTGGTAGCCTAGTGACAGCAGTGTCAAGCCACAGGACCGTACTTAAATGGGTGGGAGGACTCTATCTGTTATTAGCGTGAGACAGAGTACCGCTCCAGCAGTGCGGTGCTAGCCATCCAATCCAGGACTTCACACATGCGAGTCCTCATTCCTCGCAAACCACTGAACCACTGTCGAGAGCACGAGAAGGCCAATATTTCAATTACAGACGGGACTGCGGATTTCGGTGACCGGTAAGCACTTGCTCTGTATAGGAAGCTTCCCATATGACTGCGGTCTCTAGCGCTCCTGTGACTTGAAGGAGCTGATGATATTGGTAATCTATTTTAAATGTTAACGGATTTTCAACTGTTTGACCACTAATTAATCAAGCATGTGTTCGAGTCATTCATAACATCTTGTACATTTTGTCTGACATCTTTCTTTTAACCAGAGCACTGCTCAGCTCAGGTTGATGGTGGTGTGAGGGATTGAACCAAGGATCTTTGGCGCCTCAAGGCTGAAAGTCTTTTCTATAACCATTATGCTATTTCCCAGCCTCTACTTTGAGAAACTAAAAGATGTTTTTTTATTCCTGTCACTCATTTTATTAAAGATCAAGAACGATCACTGAGATGATCAAGGAACAAGGGTGTCTCTCTATGAGCTTACTGAGTCTGCACCCACGTACTAACCTGACTGGAAGCACTGGGGTCTTCAGAGACTGAGGTGGGCATTTCAAACGGGGCAGGCCAGGAAGCCCCTTCAGAATCGTTTGTCTGATCCGAACCGGACGCTTCCTGCTGCTCCGAGGCTGATGGGACCGGCTGTGCAGCCGCGTCACCATTGATGCTGCCCAAGTCAGAAATAAGAACGTGGTGCTGTTACTGTCAGTCAGCTGCACCCGACCTGTCTACTGGCTTCTCAAATCGGGTGCTGTGAGCAAGCACGGGTCTTAGTAAAGCGGAACCTAGCAAACGCCAACAATACCGCAGTGACGAATTTCCCTTTTCACTGCTTCAAATTACATTTTAGGTCAGAATTTCAACACAAGCATGAAGTCAAGTACCTGTAATACAAGAACTTGGAAAGGATGGCCTTCTGGTACCAGTGTTCCTTGCTCTTTTTCTTCCTCTGCCACTTCTGGTCAATGAGTCTCTGATAAAACTCTTTCAGCCACGTCCAATCACCCGTCTAACCAACATAAGAAATCAGCAAACACAGACATCAAAAATTATTTACTTATTATTTTTTAGACAGAAAATACCCTATCGATTATATTTTATGAACATACTCAGAACAAACACTTATCTTTCCAGATTCCATTTTTAAAAACATCTATTCCCTTCTGTTGCCCTTGTTTTTTAGTTGTTGTTGTAGTTACTTTTTAATTTATTTATTCCTTTTGTTGCCCTTGTTGTTTTATTGTTGTAGTTATTATTGATGTTGTTGTCGTTGTTGGATAGGACAGTAACAAATGGAGAGGAAGGGAAGACAGAGGGGGGGAGAGAAAGACAGACACCTGCAGACCTGCCTCACCGCCTGGGAAGCGACTCCCCTGCAGGTGGGGAGCCGGGGGCTCGAACCGGGATCCTTACGCCAGTCCTTGCGCTTTGTGCCACATGTGCTTAACCCGCTGCGCCACCGCCCAACTCCCTCCAGATTTAATTTCTAGCACTCCGTTTAGGACAGCTTCATCTTTCCCTCTCCCTTACTCAGGCTTACTCATCTCTTTAGCATATTCATTAGTGCCTGGGACAAACCTCGTGTGCACACTGACAGAGTGCGTGCGTGCACGTGTGCGTGCATGATCCTGGAAGGAGGAGTGTGAGTGTGGCATCCGCAGCCGGTGGCCCGGCAGCGGCGTGACATGTTTGCAACTAGTCTACAAGCAGCCCAGGTAAAAGCAGGAAAGAGACTAAGCCTCGAGACAGCGCAGCTTTGTACTGTATCTGACAGACACGCCGGTCCTCAGACTGGTGAGGGATGGGCACTGGCCAGCGTGAAGTGTAAGAGAACCGCATCCTCAAACGGCCACACATTCACGGAGATGTCTCTGGATGTGTCTGACATCTCAACAAGTCGCTCCACGTTCAGATCATTCACACTTTACTCACTGTCCCCCCCCCCCCCAAACGGAGCACCGCTCAGTTCAGCTCTGGGTGAAGGCGCTCTGGGGCCCGATCCTGCGACCACAAAGCCTCAGGCACGCGTCTCTTTGTACAGCCGTATTGCTATCTCCCCTGCCTGCTTTCTCCTTTTCTGGGCGTGAACCCTGACTACGCTGGTTTAATGCAACAAGTGTCTCTGTTCTATTTTCCACGTCTTCACTGAAGCTTTAAACAAAATACGTGTAGGGAGACCTCTCCATTCTCGGGCTGGACTGGAGTCCCCGATTGGGTTCTGCTCTGCTCTGCCCCGCCCAGCCCCAAGCCCAGCCCTCCTCGAAGGCGCGGGCCTCACCTGGGACGACCGCATGAACAGCTCCTGAATGTCCAGCTCGTCCAGCAGCAGCGTCCGCCCTACGCGGTGCACGGCCATGCTCACGTGTGACTTGCTGTAGGGAATCTTCAGCAGCTTCTTTATGTTCTTCGCGACACAAGCGGGGAAAGCAGTTTAGAGCCTTTCGCGTTTACGGGGCAGACGCGTGACTGTGCGGCTACCCTGGCTGCACCCTCCGGGAGCTGCCAGCAGGCACAGCAGACCCGACCTCCAGAACCAGAACCGGAACCAGAACCAGCGCCTCACTCGCCAGGAGCCGCCCCAGAGCCGCCAGTCGGAAGCGCCTTCTCCCGGGGCAGAGTGCCCTAGAGCCCCGACGTGTGGGCCGCCCCGTCTGCTCGGCGTGCAGCACACCGATGGTCAGCCAGCGACCGGTCACAGCCGATTCCCGACCGGAAAGATTTTACAGACCGGCCCCAAGCGTCTCGACCAGCTCCCCGCGGCTCCTCGCCGGTGC
This sequence comes from Erinaceus europaeus, assembly GCF_950295315.1. NCBI lineage: Eukaryota > Metazoa > Chordata > Mammalia > Eulipotyphla > Erinaceidae > Erinaceus > Erinaceus europaeus. Next base: position 3,378,159 of record NC_080175.1, read on the forward strand.
CACGAGACTACAGAACCCAGCGAGGCAGAGGCCCCATCCCCCCCCCTCCCGTCCCTCTGGAACTCGGAGACCCACCTCTGAGTCGGAGACGACGTCCACGTCGTTGCCCACCGAGTCGATGAAGTCGTACGCCATCCCGAAGCTGAGAGGAAACAGGCCACGGGTTCAAGGCCACACGCAGACCGATATGTGCGGGCGGTCTGTCTGTCACTGCGCCCCCGCCCCAGCCCCCGGCCCCGGACACACTTCCTAGCTGCTGAGGCCTCCGAGACCAGCCAGCTGGCCTGGGAAAGCTGACCAGACCCCTCCGGAGAGGCCCAGCAAAAGCCAGTGATTCCGAGATCTGACACGCGAGTTGATCGTGATTCGAAGCAATGAGCAGACGGTCAGGACGAGCACAGTTTTTTTTTTTGTAACCACAGGCCTTAAACTCTCCGCTAGGGATAAAGTCAGTTCAAGCTACTGTTGCTCTTTTTAAATTGGGAGATTAAGAAAAACAGAAACGGGCCGGGTGGTGGCGCACCTGGTTGAGCGCACATGTTAGAGTGCGCAAGGACCCGGGGGGTTCGAGTGCCCCAGGCCCCACCTGCAGTGGGAAAGCTTCCCAAGTGCTGAAACAGGGCTGCAGGAGTCTGTCTCTCCTCCTCTCTGTCCTCCCCTTCCCTCTCGATTTCTTACTATCTCTACCCAGTGAAGAAGCGACAGAAGAAAAGAGAAACAGGAACATCCGCTGGAGTTCAGTCCCCGGAACTCTGCACCTGAGCCCACTCAGCCGGGAGACTCCCTGCACCTGGAAGCAGCTGCCGCCCCAGGTCCCACTCCTTAAGGAGGGCTGGCCGCCTCACCGCAAAGCCTGCCTGCCGACCGGCGGTGCGCTCAGGGGACCCGGCGTCTCTAAGCGCCAGCTGCACGGGGCTTTGTTTGGTCTCTCACGGAAGTAAGTCAAGAGCAGCTACCCTGCAGTGCTGTCTGCAAATCAAACGATGGGCACGTGGGCACGCGGTCGGCACAGCCGCAGTGTCACTCACCCGACAGCGCCCACATTGTCGTTTACCAAGTCTCTCGGAAATTAAGGTATTCGGCTACCCCCAGCTTTTTGCTCACATACCAACACGACACGAACATTTTCCAAATGGAACTAACTCTCTGACGCGCTAGAGTAATTCCCAAACTAGCTCGCGGGAATAGTTCGGGCTCAGCCACCAGGAGAAACCAGACTTCCCGCACACCATGGGTCGCGGCTTCGCCTTCAGCCGCAAGCCACCTGCCGGAGCCCAAACCCAGGGCACCCAGCAGGCCGGAGCTTCCTGTGTCATTATGTCGTTTTTTTCTTTTTTGCCACCGGGGTCATCGCTGGGGCTTGGTCCCTGCACAACAAAGTCGCCACTCCTGGTGGCCATCTCCCTCTCCTTGTACCTGCTGGGACAGAGAGACACTGGCGGGGCAGGGGAGACCCAGAAGCACAGACACAGCTGCAGGCCTGCTTCCCCCACTGGAAGCAGGGGTGGGGGCTCACGCCCGGGTCCTGCGCTGGCAACATGCTCTCAACTGGGTCCGCCCCGCACAGCCCGCGGGCCAGCTCTCTCTAAGCGTTTCTCGGGCCACGCGGCCCACACCAGTCGCTGAAACACTTTCGGGCAGAACGGGTGCTGGCAGGGCCCCCAGGCTATCCGCACACCCGGCTTCCAGAAGCCTGAAAGGTGCCCACGAGCCAAGCAGCAGCCCCACCGGAGTGACAGACGGACGCTCGGGCCAGGGGCGGGAGAGAGAGGCCCCCGCAGCCGGGTGGGGCCACGCGGGATTGGGCCGAATGTCACCGTCGTCCGTCTCCCCCACGGGAGGTCGGGGGTCCCCGAAGCCCGCCGGCCGGCCGCTCACCTGGAGAAGGGCTTGCTCCTCTTGCTGTTGCCCAGGACGGTGGTCCCCGCGGGGCCCAGCTTGGCGCTCTCGCGCAGCCAGTTGGCGGGCGGCAGCTTCAGGTCGGTCTTCTCCTCCAGGCGCGCGAAGGCGGCCCGCGGGGGTGCGGACGAGTACTTGACCACGGCGCGGCTCTTCACCGCCGAGCCCTGCGGACGCGGACGCGGACATGGACACCTGCTCAGCGACCCCGGCCCAGAGCCCCCGGCCCCGGGAAGGAGCCCGGGCGGCGGCGTCCAGGGGAGACCCCCACCGCGCAGAGGCCGAGCGGGCAGACGCCGGGGTGTGCGCCAAGAACCCCGATCCGGAGGCAGGGGCTGCGCCGCCTGAAGCCCCCCGCGCTGGTTTAGCCTTCACGGACGAGACCGTAAAGCGGGGCCGGGTGGTGGCGCACCTGGCTGGGCGCACGGGTCAGTAGCAAGGACCCGGGTTCGAGTCCCGTCCCCACCTGCTGGGGGAAGTTTCACGAGCGCTGAAGCAGGGCTGCAGGGGTCTCTCTGCCCCTCTCCCCCAACCTTGATTGCTGGCTGTCTCTACCCAGTAAGTAAAGAGCGTTACGTTTCTTTAAGTCACGGACAGCGTCTGTCGTGTAGGAGGCTCGCCACACCAACGGCCCCGTGGGCCCCCGCTCCCCGTGTCCAAGGGGCGTCATGGGGGGGGGCCTACTCTCTGGTCGTGTTTGAGGGATCCTCCCACGAGTCCAGGGGAGCTCACACATCTCCAGCACCGCCATTGCTGTTTCACCCACCCCACCCCCGAGAGCTGAGCCCAGACCCCAACACCTGCTGTGGTTTCGGCTGAGCCCTGCAGGAGGCGAGAAGTAACGCCATGAGCAAGGGTGGCGGGTGCAGGGTCTGCGGGGGGAGGGTGCAGGGTCTATGGGTGGCGGGTGCAGGGTCTCCGGGGGGAGGGTGCAGGGTCTCCGGGGGGAGGGTGCAGGGTCTATGGGTGGCGGGTGCAGGGTCTCCGAGTGGCGGGTGCAGGGTCTCGGGGGGAGGGTGCAGGGTCTATGGGTGGAGGGTGCAGGGTCTATGGGTGGAGGGTGCAGGGTCTCCGGGGGGAGGGTGCAGGGTCTATGAGGGGAGGGTGCAGGGTCTATGAGGGGAGGGTGCAGGGTCTATGGGCGGCGGGTGCAGGGTCTCTGGGTGGCGGGTGCAGGGTCTATGGGGGGAGGGTGCAGGGTCTCTGGGCAGCGGGTGCAGGGTCTCCGGGGGGAGGGTGCAGGGTCTCTGGGTGGCGGGTGCAGGGTCTATGGGTGGAGGGTGCAGGGTCTCTGGGTGGCGGGTGCAGGGTCTATACATGGCGGGTGCAGGGTCTATGGGTGGAGGGTGCAGGGTCTCCGGGTGGAGGGTGCAGGGTCTCTGGGTGGCGGGTGCAGGGTCTCTGGGTGGAGGGTGCAGGGTCTATGCGTGGCGGGTGCAGGGTCTCTGGGTGGCGGGTGCAGGGTCTCTGGGCAGCGGGTGCAGGGTCTCCGGGGGGAGGGTGCAGGGTCTCTGGGTGGCGGGTGCAGGGTCTATGGGTGGAGGGTGCAGGGTCTCTGGGTGGCGGGTGCAGGGTCTATACGTGGCGGGTGCAGGGTCTATGGGTGGAGGGTGCAGGGTCTCCGGGTGGAGGGTGCAGGGTCTCTGGGTGGCGGGTGCAGGGTCTATGCGTGGCGGGTGCAGGGTCTCCGGGGTGGCGGGTGCAGGGTCTCCGGGCGGCGGGTGCAGGGTCTCTGGGCGGCGGGTGCAGGGTCTCTGGGTGGAGGGTGCAGGGTCTCTGGGTGGCGGGTGCAGGGTCTATGGGTGGAGGGTGCAGGGTCTCCGGGTGGCGGGTGCAGGGTCTCCGGGTGGCGGGTGCAGGGTCTCTGGGCGGCGGGTGCAGGGTCTATGCGTGGCGGGTGCAGGGTCTATGCGTGGCGGGTGCAGGGTCTCTGGGTGGCGGGTGCAGGGTCTCTGGGTGGCGGGTGCAGGGTCTCTGGGTGGCGGGTGCAGGGTCTCTGGGTGGCGGGTGCAGGGTCTATGGGTGGCGGGTGCAGGGTCTATGGGTGGAGGGTGCAGGGTCTCCGGGTGGCGGGTGCAGGGTCTCCGGGTGGCGGGTGCAGGGTCTATGGGCGGCGGGTGCAGGGTCTCTGGGTGGCGGGTGCAGGGTCTATGCGTGGCGGGTGCAGGGTCTCTGGGTGGCGGGTGCAGGGTCTCTGGGTGGCGGGTGCAGGGTCTATGGGTGGCGGGTGCAGGGTCTCCGGGTGGAGGGTGCAGGGTCTCCGGGTGGCGGGTGCAGGGTCTCCGGGCGGCGGGTGCAGGGTCTCTGGGCGGCGGGTGCAGGGTCTCTGGGTGGCGGGTGCAGGGTCTCTGGGTGGCGGGTGCAGGGTCTCTGGGTGGCGGGTGCAGGGTCTCTGGGTGGCGGGTGCAGGGTCTCTGGGTGGCGGGTGCAGGGTCTCTGGGTGGCGGGTGCAGGGTCTCCGGGTGGCGGGTGCAGGGTCTCCGGGTGGCGGGTGCAGGGTCTCCGGGTGGCGGGTGCAGGGTCTATGCGTGGCGGGTGCAGGGTCTATGCGTGGTGGGTGCAGGGTCTCCGGGTGGCGGGTGCAGGGTCTCGGGGGGAGGGTGCAGGGTCTATGGGTGGAGGGTGCAGGGTCTCCGGGGGGAGGGTGCAGGGTCTATGAGGGGAGGGTGCAGGGTCTCCGGGTGGCGGGTGCAGGGTCTCTGGGTGGAGGGTGCAGGGTCTATGCGTGGCGGGTGCAGGGTCTCTGGGTGGCGGGTGCAGGGTCTCTGGGTGGCGGGTGCAGGGTCTATGCGTGGCGGGTGCAGGGTCTCTGGGTGGCGGGTGCAGGGTCTATGCGTGGCGGGTGCAGGGTCTCTGGGTGGCGGGTGCAGGGTCTATGCGTGGCGGGTGCAGGGTCTATGCGTGGCGGGTGCAGGGTCTCTGGGTGGCGGGTGCAGGGTCTCTGGGTGGCGGGTGCAGGGTCTCTGGGTGGCGGGTGCAGGGTCTCTGGGTGGCGGGTGCAGGGTCTCTGGGTGGCGGGTGCAGGGTCTATGCGTGGCGGGTGCAGGGTCTCTGGGTGGCGGGTGCAGGGTCTATGCGTGGCGGGTGCAGGGTCTATGCGTGGCGGGTGCAGGGTCTCTGGGTGGCGGGTGCAGGGTCTCTGGGTGGCGGGTGCAGGGTCTATGCGTGGCGGGTGCAGGGTCTCTGGGTGGCGGGTGCAGGGTCTCTGGGTGGCGGGTGCAGGGTCTATGGGTGGCGGGTGCAGGGTCTATGGGTGGCGGGTGCAGGGTCTATGCGTGGCGGGTGCAGGGTCTCTGGGTGGCGGGTGCAGGGTCTCTGGGTGGCGGGTGCAGGGTCTATGGGTGGCGGGTGCAGGGTCTATGCGTGGCGGGTGCAGGGTCTCTGGGTGGCGGGTGCAGGGTCTCTGGGTGGCGGGTGCAGGTTCTATGCGTGGCGGGTGCAGGGTCTATGCGTGGCGGGTGCAGGGTCTCTGGGTGGCGGGTGCAGGGTCTCTGGGTGGCGGGTGCAGGGTCTCTGGGTGGCGGGTGCAGGGTCTCCGGGTGGCGGGTGCAGGGTCTCCGGGTGGCGGGTGCAGGGTCTATGCGTGGCGGGTGCAGGGTCTATGCGTGGTGGGTGCAGGGTCTCCGGGTGGCGGGTGCAGGGTCTCGGGGGGAGGGTGCAGGGTCTATGGGTGGAGGGTGCAGGGTCTCCGGGGGGAGGGTGCAGGGTCTATGAGGGGAGGGTGCAGGGTCTCCGGGTGGCGGGTGCAGGGTCTCTGGGTGGAGGGTGCAGGGTCTCTGGGTGGCGGGTGCAGGGTCTATGCGTGGCGGGTGCAGGGTCTCTGGGTGGCGGGTGCAGGGTCTATGCGTGGCGGGTGCAGGGTCTCTGGGTGGCGGGTGCAGGGTCTCTGGGTGGCGGGTGCAGGGTCTCTGGGTGGCGGGTGCAGGGTCTATGGGTGGCGGGTGCAGGGTCTATGGGTGGCGGGTGCAGGGTCTCTGGGTGGCGGGTGCAGGGTCTCTGGGTGGCGGGTGCAGGGTCTCTGGGTGGCGGGTGCAGGGTCTATGGGTGGCGGGTGCAGGGTCTATGGGTGGCGGGTGCAGGGTCTCTGGGTGGCGGGTGCAGGGTCTCTGGGTGGCGGGTGCAGGGTCTACGGGTGGCGGGTGCAGGGTCTATGCGTGGCGGGTGCAGGGTCTCTGGGTGGCGGGTGCAGGGTCTCTGGGTGGCGGGTGCAGGGTCTCTGGGTGGCGGGTGCAGGGTCTATGCGTGGCGGGTGCAGGGTCTCTGGGTGGCGGGTGCAGGGTCTCCGGGTGGCGGGTGCAGGGTCTATGCGTGGCGGGTGCAGGGTCTATGCGTGGTGGGTGCAGGGTCTCCGGGTGGCGGGTGCAGGGTCTCGGGGGAGGGTGCAGGGTCTATGGGTGGAGGGTGCAGGGTCTCCGGGGGGAGGGTGCAGGGTCTATGAGGGAGGGTGCAGGGTCTCCGGGTGGCGGGTGCAGGGTCTCTGGGTGGAGGGTGCAGGGTCTCTGGGTGGCGGGTGCAGGGTCTATGCGTGGCGGGTGCAGGGTCTCTGGGTGGCGGGTGCAGGGTCTCTGGGTGGAGGGTGCAGGGTCTATGCGTGGCGGGTGCAGGGTCTCTGGGTGGCGGGTGCAGGGTCTCTGGGCGGCGGGTGCAGGGTCTCCGGGGGGAGGGTGCAGGGTCTCTGGGTGGCGGGTGCAGGGTCTATACGTGGCGGGTGCAGGGTCTATGGGTGGAGGGTGCAGGGTCTCCGGGTGGAGGGTGCAGGGTCTCTGGGTGGCGGGTGCAGGGTCTATGCGTGGCGGGTGCAGGGTCTCCGGGTGGCGGGTGCAGGGTCTATGGGCGGCGGGTGCAGGGTCTCTGGGTGGCGGGTGCAGGGTCTCTGGGTGGCGGGTGCAGGGTCTCTGGGTGGAGGGTGCAGGGTCTCTGGGTGGCGGGTGCAGGGTCTATGCGTGGCGGGTGCAGGGTCTCTGGGTGGCGGGTGCAGGGTCTCTGGGTGGCGGGTGCAGGGTCTCTGGGTGGCGGGTGCAGGGTCTCTGGGTGGCGGGTGCAGGGTCTCTGGGTGGCGGGTGCAGGGTCTCTGGGTGGCGGGTGCAGGGTCTCTGGGTGGCGGGTGCAGGGTCTCTGGGTGGCGGGTGCAGGGTCTCTGGGTGGCGGGTGCAGGGTCTATGCGTGGCGGGTGCAGGGTCTCTGGGTGGCGGGTGCAGGGTCTCTGGGTGGCGGGTGCAGGGTCTCTGGGTGGCGGGTGCAGGGTCTATGCGTGGCGGGTGCAGGGTCTTGGGTGGCGGGTGCAGGGTCTATGCGTGGCGGGTGCAGGGTCTCTGGGTGGCGGGTGCAGGGTCTATGCGTGGCGGGTGCAGGGTCTATGCGTGGCGGGTGCAGGGTCTCTGGGTGGCGGGTGCAGGGTCTCTGGGTGGCGGGTGCAGGGTCTCTGGGTGGCGGGTGCAGGGTCTCTGGGTGGCGGGTGCAGGGTCTCTGGGTGGCGGGTGCAGGTTCTATGCGTGGCGGGTGCAGGGTCTCTGGGTGGCGGGTGCAGGGTCTCTGGGTGGCGGGTGCAGGGTCTCTGGGTGGCGGGTGCAGGGTCTCTGGGTGGCGGGTGCAGGGTCTCTGGGTGGCGGGTGCAGGGTCTCTGGGTGGCGGGTGCAGGGTCTATGGGTGGCGGGTGCAGGGTCTATGCGTGGCGGGTGCAGGGTCTCTGGGTGGCGGGTGCAGGGTCTCTGGGTGGCGGGTGCAGGGTCTATGCGTGGCGGGTGCAGGGTCTATGCGTGGCGGGTGCAGGGTCTCTGGGTGGCGGGTGCAGGGTCTCTGGGTGGCGGGTGCAGGTTCTATGCGTGGCGGGTGCAGGGTCTATGCGTGGCGGGTGCAGGGTCTCTGGGTGGCGGGTGCAGGGTCTCTGGGTGGCGGGTGCAGGGTCTATGCGTGGCGGGTGCAGGGTCTCTGGGTGGCGGGTGCAGGGTCTCTGGGTGGCGGGTGCAGGGTCTCTGGGTGGAGGGTGCAGGGTCTCCGGGTGGCGGGTGCAGGGTCTCCGGGTGGCGGGTGCAGGGTCTATGCGTGGCGGGTGCAGGGTCTATGCGTGGTGGGTGCAGGGTCTCCGGGTGGCGGGTGCAGGGTCTCGGGGGGAGGGTGCAGGGTCTATGGGTGGAGGGTGCAGGGTCTCCGGGGGGAGGGTGCAGGGTCTATGAGGGGAGGGTGCAGGGTCTCCGGGTGGCGGGTGCAGGGTCTCTGGGTGGAGGGTGCAGGGTCTATGCGTGGCGGGTGCAGGGTCTCTGGGTGGCGGGTGCAGGGTCTATGCGTGGCGGGTGCAGGGTCTCTGGGTGGCGGGTGCAGGGTCTATGCGTGGCGGGTGCAGGGTCTCTGGGTGGCGGGTGCAGGGTCTATGGGTGGCGGGTGCAGGGTCTCTGGGTGGCGGGTGCAGGGTCTATGGGTGGCGGGTGCAGGGTCTATGCGTGGCGGGTGCAGGGTCTCTGGGTGGCGGGTGCAGGGTCTCTGGGTGGCGGGTGCAGGGTCTATGGGTGGCGGGTGCAGGGTCTATGCGTGGCGGGTGCAGGGTCTCTGGGTGGCGGGTGCAGGGTCTCTGGGTGGCGGGTGCAGGGTCTATGCGTGGCGGGTGCAGGGTCTCTGGGTGGCGGGTGCAGGGTCTCCGGGTGGCGGGTGCAGGGTCTATGCGTGGCGGGTGCAGGGTCTATGCGTGGTGGGTGCAGGGTCTCCGGGTGGCGGGTGCAGGGTCTCGGGGGAGGGTGCAGGGTCTATGGGTGGAGGGTGCAGGGTCTCCGGGGGGAGGGTGCAGGGTCTATGCGTGGCGGGTGCAGGGTCTCTGGGTGGCGGGTGCAGGGTCTCCGGGTGGCGGGTGCAGGGTCTATGCGTGGCGGGTGCAGGGTCTATGCGTGGTGGGTGCAGGGTCTCCGGGTGGCGGGTGCAGGGTCTCGGGGGGAGGGTGCAGGGTCTATGGGTGGAGGGTGCAGGGTCTCCGGGGGGAGGGTGCAGGGTCTATGAGGGGAGGGTGCAGGGTCTCCGGGTGGCGGGTGCAGGGTCTCTGGGTGGAGGGTGCAGGGTCTCTGGGTGGCGGGTGCAGGGTCTATGCGTGGCGGGTGCAGGGTCTCTGGGTGGCGGGTGCAGGGTCTCTGGGTGGAGGGTGCAGGGTCTATGCGTGGCGGGTGCAGGGTCTCTGGGTGGCGGGTGCAGGGTCTCTGGGCAGCGGGTGCAGGGTCTCCGGGGGGAGGGTGCAGGGTCTCTGGGTGGCGGGTGCAGGGTCTATACGTGGCGGGTGCAGGGTCTATGGGTGGAGGGTGCAGGGTCTCCGGGTGGAGGGTGCAGGGTCTCTGGGTGGCGGGTGCAGGGTCTATGCGTGGCGGGTGCAGGGTCTCCGGGTGGCGGGTGCAGGGTCTATGGGCGGCGGGTGCAGGGTCTCTGGGTGGCGGGTGCAGGGTCTCTGGGTGGCGGGTGCAGGGTCTCTGGGTGGAGGGTGCAGGGTCTATGCGTGGCGGGTGCAGGGTCTCTGGGTGGCGGGTGCAGGGTCTCTGGGTGGCGGGTGCAGGGTCTCTGGGTGGCGGGTGCAGGGTCTCTGGGTGGCGGGTGCAGGGTCTCTGGGTGGCGGGTGCAGGGTCTCTGGGTGGCGGGTGCAGGGTCTCTGGGTGGCGGGTGCAGGGTCTCTGGGTGGCGGGTGCAGGGTCTATGCGTGGCGGGTGCAGGGTCTATGCGTGGCGGGTGCAGGGTCTATGCGTGGCGGGTGCAGGGTCTCTGGGTGGCGGGTGCAGGGTCTCTGGGTGGCGGGTGCAGGGTCTATGCGTGGCGGGTGCAGGGTCTCTGGGTGGCGGGTGCAGGGTCTATGCGTGGCGGGTGCAGGGTCTCTGGGTGGCGGGTGCAGGGTCTCTGGGTGGCGGGTGCAGGGTCTATGCGTGGCGGGTGCAGGGTCTCTGGGTGGCGGGTGCAGGGTCTCTGGGTGGCGGGTGCAGGGTCTCTGGGTGGCGGGTGCAGGGTCTCTGGGTGGCGGGTGCAGGGTCTCTGGGTGGCGGGTGCAGGTTCTATGCGTGGCGGGTGCAGGGTCTCTGGGTGGCGGGTGCAGGGTCTCTGGGTGGCGGGTGCAGGGTCTCTGGGTGGCGGGTGCAGGGTCTCTGGGTGGCGGGTGCAGGGTCTCTGGGTGGCGGGTGCAGGGTCTCTGGGTGGCGGGTGCAGGGTCTATGGGTGGCGGGTGCAGGGTCTATGCGTGGCGGGTGCAGGGTCTCTGGGTGGCGGGTGCAGGGTCTCTGGGTGGCGGGTGCAGGGTCTATGCGTGGCGGGTGCAGGGTCTATGCGTGGCGGGTGCAGGGTCTCTGGGTGGCGGGTGCAGGGTCTCTGGGTGGCGGGTGCAGGTTCTATGCGTGGCGGGTGCAGGGTCTATGCGTGGCGGGTGCAGGGTCTCTGGGTGGCGGGTGCAGGGTCTCTGGGTGGCGGGTGCAGGGTCTATGCGTGGCGGGTGCAGGGTCTCTGGGTGGCGGGTGCAGGGTCTCTGGGTGGCGGGTGCAGGGTCTCTGGGTGGAGGGTGCAGGGTCTCCGGGTGGCGGGTGCAGGGTCTCCGGGTGGCGGGTGCAGGGTCTATGCGTGGCGGGTGCAGGGTCTATGCGTGGTGGGTGCAGGGTCTCCGGGTGGCGGGTGCAGGGTCTCGGGGGGAGGGTGCAGGGTCTATGGGTGGAGGGTGCAGGGTCTCCGGGGGGAGGGTGCAGGGTCTATGAGGGGAGGGTGCAGGGTCTCCGGGTGGCGGGTGCAGGGTCTCTGGGTGGAGGGTGCAGGGTCTATGCGTGGCGGGTGCAGGGTCTCTGGGTGGCGGGTGCAGGGTCTATGCGTGGCGGGTGCAGGGTCTCTGGGTGGCGGGTGCAGGGTCTATGCGTGGCGGGTGCAGGGTCTCTGGGTGGCGGGTGCAGGGTCTATGGGTGGCGGGTGCAGGGTCTCTGGGTGGCGGGTGCAGGGTCTATGGGTGGCGGGTGCAGGGTCTATGCGTGGCGGGTGCAGGGTCTCTGGGTGGCGGGTGCAGGGTCTCTGGGTGGCGGGTGCAGGGTCTATGGGTGGCGGGTGCAGGGTCTATGCGTGGCGGGTGCAGGGTCTCTGGGTGGCGGGTGCAGGGTCTCTGGGTGGCGGGTGCAGGGTCTATGCGTGGCGGGTGCAGGGTCTCTGGGTGGCGGGTGCAGGGTCTCCGGGTGGCGGGTGCAGGGTCTATGCGTGGCGGGTGCAGGGTCTATGCGTGGTGGGTGCAGGGTCTCCGGGTGGCGGGTGCAGGGTCTCGGGGGGAGGGTGCAGGGTCTATGGGTGGAGGGTGCAGGGTCTCCGGGGGGAGGGTGCAGGGTCTATGAGGGGAGGGTGCAGGGTCTCCGGGTGGCGGGTGCAGGGTCTCTGGGTGGAGGGTGCAGGGTCTCTGGGTGGCGGGTGCAGGGTCTATGCGTGGCGGGTGCAGGGTCTCTGGGTGGCGGGTGCAGGGTCTCTGGGTGGAGGGTGCAGGGTCTATGCGTGGCGGGTGCAGGGTCTCTGGGTGGCGGGTGCAGGGTCTCTGGGCAGCGGGTGCAGGGTCTCCGGGGGGAGGGTGCAGGGTCTCTGTGTGGCGGGTGCAGGGTCTATACGTGGCGGGTGCAGGGTGCAGGGTCTCCGGGTGGAGGGTGCAGGGTCTCTGGGTGGCGGGTGCAGGGTCTATGCGTGGCGGGTGCAGGGTCTCCGGGTGGCGGGTGCAGGGTCTATGGGCGGCGGGTGCAGGGTCTCTGGGTGGCGGGTGCAGGGTCTCTGGGTGGCGGGTGCAGGGTCTCTGGGTGGAGGGTGCAGGGTCTCTGGGTGGCGGGTGCAGGGTCTATGCGTGGCGGGTGCAGGGTCTCTGGGTGGCGGGTGCAGGGTCTCTGGGTGGCGGGTGCAGGGTCTCTGGGTGGCGGGTGCAGGGTCTATGCGTGGCGGGTGCAGGGTCTCTGGGTGGCGGGTGCAGGGTCTATGCGTGGCGGGTGCAGGGTCTCTGGGTGGCGGGTGCAGGGTCTCTGGGTGGCGGGTGCAGGGTCTCTGGGTGGCGGGTGCAGGGTCTCTGGGTGGCGGGTGCAGGGTCTCTGGGTGGCGGGTGCAGGGTCTCTGGGTGGCGGGTGCAGGTTCTATGCGTGGCGGGTGCAGGGTCTCTGGGTGGCGGGTGCAGGGTCTCTGGGTGGCGGGTGCAGGGTCTCTGGGTGGCGGGTGCAGGGTCTCTGGGTGGCGGGTGCAGGGTCTCTGGGTGGCGGGTGCAGGGTCTCTGGGTGGCGGGTGCAGGGTCTATGGGTGGCGGGTGCAGGGTCTATGCGTGGCGGGTGCAGGGTCTATGCGTGGCGGGTGCAGGGTCTCTGGGTGGCGGGTGCAGGGTCTCTGGGTGGCGGGTGCAGGTTCTATGCGTGGCGGGTGCAGGGTCTATGCGTGGCGGGTGCAGGGTCTATGCGTGGCGGGTGCAGGCCCCCGGTGGGTGTCCGCCGGCAGGTCCCGGATGCCGACCCCCTGGCGTGCCGCACCCCCGCGGAGGCGCCCTTGGGAGCCCCGAGCTACTGCTGCTGCCTGGCTGGCCGCCAGGATTGCCCCAACCGGAAGCATCCGCTGCCGAGCACCCGCGCGGCGGGGACGCGCACACACCCGGCCACAGGTGCACGGCGCCCCGCCCCCTACGGCCCGGCCCCGCCCCCCGCCCCCGGCTCCGCCCCTGCGGCCCGGCCCCGCCCCTGCCACCCGGCCCCGCCCCTGCGGCCCGGCCCCGCCCCTGCCACCCGGCCCCGCCCCGCCCCGCTCACCTGGGCAGCTTCCTCCGACTCCCCCGGGCCCAGCGGGCTGAGTTCCCCGCGCGACGCCGCCTCGGCCGCCAGAGGCTCGGCCGCCGCCTCCTTGGTGTCCGCCATCACTTCCGTCCCGAGGCGGAGACGCCCCGCGGGAAGCCAGACGAGGCCGCCGCGGCAGCTCAGCCCCGCCGCCAGCCCCACCGACGCCACGCTTCCGGTGCTGACAGGAAGGAGGGGGCGGGACGCGCTCAGGTCTCGCGAGATTTCGTTGCGAGATCCGGTCCCGCCTCCCCGGGGAGCCACGGCCTGCGTGGAGGGCGGGGGAGCTGGAGTGCGCCTGCGCGTGACCGCCTCTCCGCCGGGGGAAATCCCGTCTCGCGATGTCTGACGCTCTGGCTCCGCCCCCTGCGCGCGGGGCTTTGTTGGCAAACAGAGGCGGGGGCGGGGCGGCTGCAGCGCTTCTCCCGGGGGGCGGCTGCCGGCCGCCTCTGGTTTTCCGCGGCTCTGTGTCCCTGTGTGTCCGCTGCTCTTCCCAGGGTGCCGCCTTCTCGAAGTCACACCGACCCCTGTCACTCAATGTCCTTCCTTTTTTCTTCCTCTTTCTTCCTTTCTTTCTTTCTTTCGTTCTTTCTTTCTTTTTTAATGATTGGGGGGTCAGTAGTTTACAATCAGTACAGTAGTCTGTCCATGGGTAACATTTCCCAGTTTTCCACAGGACAATACAATCCCCTCTAGGACCTCCTCTGCCATCCTGTGCCAGGACCTGAATTTCCTCCCCCCCCCCCCAGTCTTATTAATTTTTTAAATTTCTTTATTGGGGGATTAATGATTTTACATTCGAGAGTAAATACAATAGTTTGTACATGCATAAATAACATTTCTCAGTTCTCCACGTAATAAAACAACCCCCACTAGGTCCTCTTTCATCCTTTTTTGGACCTGAACTCTTCCCCCCCCCCCCCCCCCCCCCCCCCCCCCCCCCGTCCACCCCAGAGTCAATACACCAGCTCCAGTTCAAGTTCTGCTTAGTGTTTTCCCTTCTGATCTTGTTTTTCAACTTCTGTCTGTGAGTGAGATCATCCCATATTCATCCTTCCGTCTCTGGCTGATCTCCCTTCACAGGATTTTTTTCTAGCTCCATCCTAGATGAACGGAAAACGGTGATGTCAGCGTTTTTAACGGCTGAGTAGTATTCCATTGTGTATCTAGACCACAATTTGCTCAGCCGCTCACTTGTTGTGTCCCTCTTCACTCTGCGGGTCCTGATGGAACTGGGGTTCAGAGCCCTCTGTTCATCTGCCCCTAACATTTCTCCCCCTCTGGGAGTCTCGACCAAATTTCTTTTTTTGGGGTGTAGAAGGTGCGAGGTCTGGCAGCAACTCGTTTGCATAGGAAAGGTTAAACAAAAAAGGACAGCTGTGACGCTTCCCCCGCTGAAATAATACAGAATCAAGCACCTCGCCGAGCACACACGTTACAAATGCTCAAGCACCCGGGTTCAAGCCTCCGTCCCCACCTGCAGGGGAAAAGTTTTGCGAGTGTTGAAGCAGGGATGCAGGTGTCTCCCTCCCTCTCTATATCCCTGTACCCTTTCAATTTCTGGCTGCCTCTATCCAATAAAAGAGAGAATCATGAAGACACCTGATAGACTTTGTTCTAGAAGGAAGTTCAAGGACCCATGGTCTTGTAGGTAGAAGGATTTTGGGGCCTTGGAACCTTTCTTAGTGGCCCCCAAATCCAACTCCCAACTTCCCAGCTTCCCGCACTTCCACCTGGAGCAAGAGGGCTTTGGTCTGTGTTAATAGCCAACACCCCTGGTTAAGACAGCAACGAAACACCTTTCCTTCATGCAAAAGCTGGGGTGACAGTTTGATTTTCTGGGGCCCTTACTAGGCCTTGAAGATTTGGATTTCAGAGGCACTGTCATCCCTGAAGGGTACAGTTTGCTGGTTGGTGACTCAGGAGCCTCTGGCTGAGGCCCCCCCCCTCCATATTTATCGAACCCTACAGAACTATCAGAGGGGTCCCAAGTGGTCCAGGAGCTTCTCAAGCTTTAAGGCTCTTAGTAAAATGGGATCTTTATTTTCCTTTTTATTTTATTTTATTTTATTTTCAATAAGACAGGGAGGAATTGAGAGGAAAGAGGGAGTGAAAAAGAGAGACACCTGTAGCCCCACTTCACAGCTCCTGAAGCCTTCCCCCTGGTGGTAGGGACCAGGGACTTGAGCTTACTCCTTCTGTGTAATGTGCACATCAAGTAGGTGCACCACCACTGGCTCCTAAGTGGGGAGTCTTGTGGGTGGGCGGATGCTGAAGTCAACGTCTCAGGCGAGCCTGAGTGTTGGGAAATTGTGAGGATGTGGTTGATCTTGGCAGGGCTTGACCTGAGGAGTGTGTCTCTCCTGTCAGTCTCTCTCTCTCTACTGAGAGGTTGAGCAAGGAGGGACAGGAGTAATCCCAAAGGTTTGCCCCATCTTATCAGACTCCCTGCCTCACAAAGAACCCTGCATTCCTGATATTATGGCCATTAGATAAAAAGGAAGGGGGAGATGTTGGGAAATTGTAAGGAGCCTCTCAAAGTGTCCCATATTCCTGATATTATGACCATTAGATAAAAAGAAAGGGGGAGATGTCGGGAAATTGTGGGGATGTGGTTGAGCTCGGCAGGGCTCACAAAGCACCCTGCATTCCTGAGACTGTGGCCTATCTACATAATCATTGTTTTGCCTGAAAGGACCCCACCCATTCTATTCCTTTGATCTATCTTCTTTCTACCCTCAAGACCCTCCCTGCCTCCAGGGTATTATTATTAATCCTACCAGTTAAAACCCTCGCAACACTTGCTAAGGAAGTTCCTACCTTTCCAGCTCACTTTTGCCTTTCTCTGCCCCTTTCCTAGCCGTGTCCGTTTCCGACCTGCCACTTCCGGGTCTGCCTTATTAAAAAGCCTTGGCTCTCTGATCAATAAAGATATTGCATTGTTTCGCCACCACGGGTTTGGTTCCTGAGTCATCTTCCTCGCGTCGCTGAGTGAGCAGCAGCCCAGGCTGGCTACGGTGGCGTTCTCTCCATCCCAGAAAGTACGCACCCGGGAAGAGGCACCCCCACGCTAGCCCAGCACCCGAGGGCCTGCATTTCTGCAGGCTGCTGGGTGTTGCCGGTACTTTGAGGAGCAAAGAAGGAGAGAAAGAGCCTGGGTGGTGTTAAGTGCTAACATTATAGTGCTCAAGGACCTGGGTTCAAGCCCCTGGTCCCCACCTGCAGGGGGAAAGATGGAAAGATTCACACACGTGATGAAGCAGGACTGCAGGTGTCTCTCTGTCTATCTTGCCCTCCCCTCTCAACTTCTCTCTAGCTCTATCCAATGATATATATATTTGCCTCCAGTGATATTGCTGGGGCTTGGTGCCTGCACCATGAATCCACTGCTCCTGGAAGCCATTCCCCCCCCCCCCTTTGTTGCCCTTGTTGTTGTAGTCTTGTTGTGGCTATTATTGTTGTTGATGTTGTTTGTTGTTGGATAGGGCAGAGAGAAATGGAGAGAGGAGGGGAAGACAGTGAGGGGGAGAGAAAGACAGACACCTGCAGACCTGCTTTACCACCTGTGAAGCGATCTCCTGCAGGTGGGGAGCGGGGAGCTCAAACCAGGATCCTTCCGCCCATCCTTGCGCTTTGTGCCACATGCGCTTAACCTGCTGCATCACTGCCCAACACCCATATATACATATTTTTTAAAGTTTTCACAGCATGGGGCTGAGTGATGGTCCACCCAGTGGAGACAGCACATGTTGCCATGCGCAAGGATGCTGGTTCAAGTCCCTGATGGAATTTTCACGAGAGGTGGAGCAGTGGCATTGATGTCTCTGCTCCTCTCTGTCTCTCTCTTCTTCTTTTTTTTGCCTCCAGGGTTATCACTGGGGCCAAGTGCAGACACTACCAATCCACTGCTCCTGGCGGCCAGTTTTCCTTTATTTAGTTAATTTTATTTTCTTTATTAGGACAGAGAGGAGAAGGAGAGAGAGAGAGGAAGAAAGAGAGAGAGAGCGGCAGGCCTGCTTCACTGCTTGTGAAAAGTCCTCTGTGAAGGTGGGGAGACGGGGCTCGAACCTGGATGCATGTGTATGTCCTTGCATTTAGTACTGTGTGTGTTTAACTAGGTGTGACACTGCCTGGCCCCCATATTCTTACTCTCTTTCCCTTTCTCCCTCACCCCTCAGCCCCTCATCCTGTATCAAAGAAAAGACAGGAAGAAAAAAAAAGAAAAGAAATAAACGAGACATTTGGAAGAGTGAAGTATCATCTATATATTTAACATTTTTTATATTTATTTATTTATTTCCTTTTGTTGCCCTTGTTGTTGTATTGTTGTAGTTATTATTGATGTCCTTGTTGTTGGATAGGACAGAGAGAAATGGAGAGAGGAGGGGAAGACAGAGAAGGGGAGAGAAAGACAGACACCTGCAGACCTGCTTCACCGACTGTGAAGCGACTCCCCTGCAGGTGGGGAGCCGGGGGCTCGAACCGGGATCCTTGCGCTTTGCTCCATGTGTGCTTAACCCACTGCGCTACCGCCCGACTCTGAGTGAAGTTCTTTTTTTTTAAAAATATTTATTTATTTCCTATTGTTGCCCTTGTTGTTTTATTGTTGTAGCTACTATTGTTGTTGTTATTGATGCCGTCGATAGACTCCTGCAGACCTGCCTCACCACTTGTGAAACGACTCCTCTGTAGGTGGGGAGCCGGGGGCTTGAACCGGGATCCTTGGAAGCGACTCCCCTACAGGTGGGGAGCTGGGGGCTCGAACTGGGATCCTTACGCTGGTCCTTGCACTTTGCGCCACCTGTGCTTAACCCAACTCCCTTGCACTTATTTCACTTATTTCAAATATTTCAAATAGTGAGTACAAATATTTCAAATAGTGAGTACAGGTGGCCAGACATCCCCCTAGGGGTGGACGGTGGGTGAGAGACATCTCCATGGGGCTCAAGGAGGCCGTGTGCTCAGGACCTCCAGCCAGGGGTGTGTACACTGGTGAAGTGACTGACAGTACTTGTGTACCCCCTTGGGGGAGTCCTGGGCTCGCCGTGCAGGGAAAAAAGTGACTTCTTTCTCTCTATCCACAGGGTGCTAGTGCTGAGGGTAGTGCGTGCGTAGGGGGTGGGCTGGGTGGGGGCAAGCCCTGGCCTTGTTCTGCCTCGGAGAGACTTGTCAGGCTCAGAAAATGAGTGTCTGTGTTGCCTTTCACCCAAATTGTTGTGCCACGTTGCCTTAGCTGTTGTGTGCTGATAAGTAGCTGTCATCAGAATGTTACTTAGCAGAATTTCACAAAAATAAACACATTCATTTGCCTCTTCCAGGGAAGGGTGAGGGAGAGAGTCATTAGAGGAAGCTCATTCTCCAGAGGGAATGTTTTTGTTTTTATTTTTTATATTTATTTAGCCTCTAGGGCTCGGTGCCTGCACCCCAGTGCTCCTGGAGGCTATTTTTTCCCCTTTTATTGTCCTTGTTTCGTTGTTGTGGTGGTTATTATTATTGGTTTTGAATGTAGATGTCTGCACATCTTGCCAGTGTTTTCTGGCTCGGCTGACAAGAATGCATTTATAAAGAAAGGGAAACAAAACAAAACAAAGACGAACCCTGTGTCTGCACATTTAGCTTGGAGCTGAAGTCTTGAATTTCTTGTCCAAATCCTCTGATCAGATAGTTTGCATGTTGACTAGACTGAGGCATCTGAGGAGGAATTTGTGCAAAGGTGGGAATAAATAAATAAATAAATAAATAGTAAAAAAAATAAGAAAGCTGGTTCTTGCAAGATTGTTAATAGGTTCCAACTTAAAAAAAAGCTATTGCTGATTGATTGATTTGGGGAGAACCAGAACATCTCTCTGGCAGATGCAGTGCCAGAACTCAGGACCTCAGGCATGGACGTCCCTTGTCCTTCCCACTGTGCCATTTTCTGGGCTGTGTCTCATTATCTGTGTGATGCTGTGAGTTGGGCTGTTCGGCCTGAGGCCTTTGTCAGCCATCTTGTTTTTTTTTCACTGTTGTTGTAGTTATTATTGTTGTTATTGATATCGTCCTTGTTAGGACAGAGAGAAAGGGAGAGAGGAGAGGAAGACAGAGAGGGGGAGAGAAAGACAGACACCTGTAGACCTGCTTCACCGCCTGGGAAGCGACTCCCCTGCAGGTGGGGAACCGGGATCCTTATGCCGGTCCTTGCGCTTTGCGCCACCTGTGCTTAACCCGCTGCACTACTGCCCGACTCCCCTTCGTACTTTGTTTTTAAAAATATTTATTTGTTATTTTTTCCTTTGCTAAGGCAGAGGAAAATTAAGAGGAGAAGGGGGCAGTGGGGAGGGGGAGAGAAAGAAAGACACCAGTAGCACTACTTCACTGCTTGTGAAGCATCCCCCCTGCAGGTGGGCATCAAGGGCTTGAACTTGGGTCCTTGCGCTTGGTGACATCTGAGCTCATCCAGGTGCTCCACTGCCTGGCCCCGTGCATTCTTTCATTTAACAAGAACGGGAGAAAAACAAGATAATGCAGGCCCGGTTGTGTAATTTGCCAGTGACATAGCAAAGCTCTCGCTCACATCTCCATGACTCCTTGTTTAATTAATGGCTCGCGATTATTTAATTACTGTTCTGCAGGCAAATAAGCAAAGCATTGGGAGCCATCGTCACTGCATTTGAAGGAGAACCTTTCCTGGACGCCTGAGGAACTCAAAACCTCTTCTGCAAATAGCTATTGCTTTTATCAGCTTTCTGAAGACAATGCAAGTGCTGGAAGGGCAGACTGTCTCTGTGAGCCGAGATTTTTCTAAGTCCTCTGTGAGTTTCGGCCTTAGTCGCTGATGGTCACCTGAACTGAATCCTAGTTTCAGGGTCTCTGCTGTGAGCTCTTCAGCCATGCTAGCGTATCTGGGCTAAGGGCGCCCCTCAGACTCATGGAGAGAGGGAGACGGTTCCAGAGGAGCTTCCCGTGGGCCGCCTCTGCTTTCCCCTCTGAGGGGCAGGGCCTCTGCTGAGGCTATAGAGTCATCCGGGGCGTTTAGAAGAGGACTTCCAGTGGGGAGGCACCTCTCGAGAGTCACCACCACTGATGCAGACGTGTCTTCTTTCTGTCCTTTCTCCTCTCATCTTTTTCTCTGCCACCAGGACTATTGCTGGGGCTCAATACCGACATTATGAACCCACCACTCCTAGCAGTCATTTTTTCTCTCTCTCTCTCGCTCTCTCTCTCTCTCTTTCTTTCTTTCCTTTTTTCTATTTTTCTTAACTGGATAGGACAGAGAGAAATTGAAAGAAGAGGGGGAGACAACGAAGGGGGAGAGAAGGAGACGCCTGCTTCATTGCTTGTGAAGCTTCCTTCTGCAGGTGTGGTGGAAAAATTTCACTAGACATCTCTTTTCTCTTTCTTTCTTTTTTCAATGTTTTATTTACTTGTTAATGAGAAAGATAGAAGGTACATGTGCTTCAAGGGTTTGAACTCAGGACCTCACGCTTGAGAGTCCAGTGCTTTATCCACTGTGCCACCTCCCAGGCCAGGCTTTTCTTTTCTCTTCTTTTTTAAAAAATATTTATTTATTTATTCCCTTTTGTTGCCCTTGTTGTTTTATTGTTACAGTTATTATTGTTGTTGATGTGGTCGATTTTGGATGGGACAGAGAGAAATGGAGAGAGGAGCGGAAGATAGAGAGGGGGAGAGAAAGACAGACACCTGCAGACCTGCTTCACCGCCTGTGAAGCGACTTCCCTGCAGGTGGGGAGCCGGGGGCTTGAACTGGGATCCTTACGCCGGTCCTTGCGCTTTGTGCCACGTGTGCTTAACCCACTGCACTACTGCTTGACTCCCTTTTCTTTTTTACCAGAGCACTGCTCAGCTCTGGCTTATGGTGGTGGTGGTGGCAGGGGAATTGAACCTGGGACTTTGGAGCCTCAGGCATGAGGGTCTCTTTGCATAACCATTATGCTATCTGCCCCCCACCCCAGACATTTCTATAATATTTGCCTTTCTGTGGGCATGGATGAGTTCAGCCTTCTACCTAAAGATAAAGATGGTCTGGGTTATGGAAAAGACTTTGATGCCTGAGGCTCTGACCTCCCAGGTTCAGTCGCCAGCACCAGTATAAACCAGAGCTGAGCAGTGAGTTCCCGTCTCTCTGTATCTCTGTCTGTTACTTTGTCCCATTTAAAAGCACCTTAAAAGAAATAAAAACGAATGAGGGTCTGAGGCATGGGGCCACAGTCAACAAAACATTGGCTCGCCCCCCATTTTTACTGAATAGAACAGAGGAATATTGAGAGGGGAGGGGGAGACGGAGAGGGTGGGGAGTAAGGGCTCGAACCCAGATCCTTGTGCTTCATGCTATGTGCGCTTGAGGGGTACACCACTGCCCGGGCTCCCACACATTGGCTTTTGCGTCATAGAAAATCACGTTTATTTCCATTGACTGTTGACTGTGAGCAGCAGCCTTCATGCTCCCACATGAGAGTTGGGGAGGACAGGAAAGGCGGGACCGTAGTTTGGAGAGCCATCAGGGAGAAAGAAGTCCAAGCTCCCCGAACTTTCCGTCTCTGATGCCAGGGATCCTCCAATTTCCTCCTCGAACAAAGCCTGTACTGGCCTTAACACTCCCCTGTTGTCTCCCGAGGGCCAGGCTGCCCTTCTGCTCCCATTTGAGCAGATCCACTGCTGAGAGAAGTTGGACCCAGTTTATCGTCCTCAGACCATTTCCCTGGCCCCCAGGGCAGCACCAGACTGTTCCAGCCTGTTCGGAGATGGGCTTCTTCCTACTCTCCGTGTAATGCAGCCTCCAGCCCTCCAGAGTCAGGGTCCCTGCAGGCAGATGCTGTGCTCAATGGTAGCTAGTGGACGGAACCCTTGGTGTCAGCCAGACAGGGTGATTTTTTTTTTAAACATATTTATTTACATTGTCTTCTCTCTAGGACTAGGAGCCAGGATCCGCAGATGCCACCACCCATCTGCATACTTTTGTTTACTGCCCAGAAGGCAAGACCGTTGCTTTCTCCGTGTCTGGACTTATGTGCTGTCTTATCACAAATGACTGGGGAGGGCCTTGCGTTACCTGAGTGATGCCAGCTTCCTGGAGACCTTTGCATGGCACAGAACATTCTGAGAAACATACAGTGTGTATGGAGGGGTGGGGTTGCGTGGGGAGGAGCAGCTTCCTTTGCTGCGGTGGCATTTCTCTCTGGGGTCCTCCACTTGTCTGTCAGCGCTGAGTCTGAGGGCCGGGCTCAGCTGAATGACAAATGTCACAGTCCTTTTGTCTAGGAGGGAGACAGCACAGGGTGCGAGGAAGGCCTGGAGGGGGGCGTCTCCTGTAGGGGGTGTTAGAAATATGAGACACAAGCGAGTCAAGTAGAGTCAGGCATGTAGACAAAGGAACATTTGAGTGGAGCAGCCTGGGGAGGGTTTGCTACAGTAGCCGCAGAGCTGAGAAGCTGAGGAGCCCTGGCCGGGGAAGGAGAGAGCCCAGCCAGGGTAAGCTGAGGAGCCCGTCCTGTTGCAGCGAGAGAGATGTTCTTCCCATGAGGGTAGGGAGGGGTCAGGTCTCAGCATATTTCCTTCAAGGGGTAGGGGTGGGGGTCTCAGCTAGCCTCGCCAGGGAGCTGGTTGGATATGCTTGGCGTGGGAGAGAAAAGGGTTTTGTAAAGAGCCGAGCAGGAAATCAAGATAGAGTTTTGAGCATCTGGGTAGCAGTGAAGGTTGACTCTCTAATCTCAAGGGCTCATGGGAAAGTCACCACCCTACCAAGCGGAGGCTTTGAGGTCACTTAGAAAGGAGCCAGTCAAACCCAAATCCCATCTGCTATACTCTTGCTTTTAGGTTCCTGGCTATTAAACGATTTATTCTGCTTTATATCTTAATGCTTTTCAGCCACCAAGTTGAAGATGCTACCATGACATCAACCTGACCTCCCTGGGCAGACAACCTCACTGATGTATCCTAGAACCTCCCCTCCCCAGAGCCCTGCCCCACTAGGGAAAGAGAGAAACAGGCTGGGGGTGTGGATCCACTGCCAACGCCCATGTTCAGCGGGGAAGCAATGACAGAAGCCAGAACTCCCACCTCCTGCTCCCCCATAATGACCCTGGGTCCATGCTCCCAGAGGGATAAAGAACAGAAAAGCTTTCAAGGGAGGGGATGGGATGCAGAGTTCTGGTGGTGGGAATTGTGTGGAGTTGTACCCCTCTTATCCTATGGTCTTGTCAATAGTTCTATTTTATAAATAAAAAAAAAAGGAAGGAAGGAAGGAAGGAAGGAAGGGAGGAAGGAGCCAGTCTGGCACAGTGTGGTCTGCACTGGCCTCTTCTCCAAGAAGGCTCCCAGGGGGAGGAATGTGCACCCAGAGGCTCCTGGGATGCCAGGCAGGTCATCAGCCTCTCCGCCACGCACACCAGCTCACATTGCCCTCTCCTGCCTGCTCTCCCCTGGCTGCTGGAAGGAGTTGAGCCCCTTGCTGTGTTTGTTCTCTTGGACACTTCCTTCTGTCCTGTCAATCATGGTCTTTTCTTTGGGTGTGTGTGTGGGGTTAATGGCTTACAGTCTCACCTTTAACACACAGGCACAGCCTCTCATCTCCCCTTGATTGGTGTCTAGGAGACAGGCTAGGACCCCTGTATCCCATCCCCTCCTTCCCCAGAACCCTCTCCTTTGGTGTGATAACACCACACACAGTTCATATGTCACTGTTTACTTCTCCTTTGTGCTCTTGGTTCTTGAGTTGCATTTATAAGTGACATCATTTGGTATTAGTCTTTTCTATCCTGGCGTGTCTCATTCAACACAATGCCTTTGAGTTATGACCATTCTATCGCAAAGGAGATGATCTCCTCATTTTTAACAGCTGCATAGTACTCCATTGTGTGCAAGTGCCATAACTTCCTTAGCCATACATCTGTTGCTGGGCATCTGGGTTGCTTCCAAGTTTGGGCTATTACAAACCATGCTGCTATTGAACATTGGTGTGCAGAGGTCTCTTTGGATCAGTGTTTTTGTTTTCCTTGGGTAAATCCCTAGGAGAGGGATGCTGGGCCATAAGGGTGGGTATGTTTCAAGAGTTCTGATGTTTATCAATGAATATGGGCAATCAGAATTACAACGCTGGGACTTTAGGACCTCAGGCATGAGACTCTTTGCAGAGCCATTATGCTATCTACCCCTCACCCTGAGTAAATTCTTGTTATTTATTTAGTTATCCACTCCTGAAATTGACACCTCACAGATGCAATTTCACTGCTCCTGGGCTGACATTTTCATTTAAAGGGACAGAGAGAGACACAGGAAAAAAAATAGTGCCGGAGCTTCCCTTGGTGCTGTGGCACTCTCCTGTGGTGCCAGTCCTCAGATCTGGGCCATCTGCCTGATGAGACATGAACCTTTCCTGGTGATCTATCACTCCAGCCCACAGTCAATTCCCGTTTGAACTTAGATTTCAGAAGGGAAACAGAGCATTATCTTGATAGTCAAAGGGTCAAGTTTATTCTCAGATCTGCACGGAACCAGCTCTGTGTCTGTCTGTTATTTTTGCAGGGTCTGGCGAAGAGTAGAAATGAAGGTCTGCAGAGCATATGTCTAAATGTCTGAAGTTAAACTTTAAGTTAAGCAAGCATCAAATAAAATATGTTCTCTCCTTGCTCCTTGACTGTATACCAACAGCACACCCTGTCCCCAATCCCTCGCAAAACATTAAAATATGTTTTATTCTCTGACGTTTCTTGCACCTTGGTTCTGCCTTGGGCATAGGGGTAAATACGTTTCTTTTTTCTTTTTTTTGGAAGTCCAGGAGAGCAGCCTGCATGGCCTCAGAAGCTGACTCTGGGTGTCCTTGTCCATCCCTTTTGAGGGGGGTGTGACCAGAGGAGATCAAGAGCAGGTGTACCTGGGCTCTGGTCTGAGCGAGTCCTTCTCTGTGTCTGTCCATGCAGGTTCCACATGGCACTGTGCTGGGCTCATGTGGGGGTGCCTCTTCTCAGGTGCGTACTCTCCAGGTTGGAGAGAACTTGACCGGAGCCAGCCTGGGCTGCTACTCACTCAGTGACGTGAGAGAGATGACCCAGGAACAGAGATGCTGGTGGCGAGACAATTCAGTTCTTCCTTGATCAGAGAGCCAAGGCTTTTAAAAGTCAGACCCGGAAGTGGCAAGTCAGAAATGGAAATAGCTTGACAATACCATACATGGTTAGGAAAGGGGTGGAGAAAGGCAAAAGGGCTGGAAAAGGTAGCAAACCTCCTTAGCAATTGTTGCGAGGGTTTTAACTGGTAGGATTGATAATACTCTGGAGGCAGGGAGGGTCTTAAGGGTAGAAAGAAGATAGATCAAAGGAATGGAATGGGTGGGGAAATGGGGGGATCTTTTGGGCAAAACAATGATTATATAGATAATAAGGGAACAGGCCATTGCATCAGGGATGCAGGGTGCTTTGTGAGGCAGGGAGTCTGATAAGACAGGGCAAATGTTGGGGGGGTCATGTACCTCCTCACTTGACCTCTCAGTAGACAGAGAAAGAGAGACTGACAGGATGGAGGTGCCCCTCAGATCAAGCCCTGCCAAGCTCAACCACATCCTCACAATTTTCCTACAGTACTGGGAGAGAAAGGGGGATGGAAACACTGTTAGGAAGGCTGGAAGAAATGGTTCGAATAACTATGGAAAGCCTTCAGAAAAGTAAACTTGCACAGAGGGAAAAGGAGAGGCCAGGCACTGGTCATGGTGGACAGCAGGTAGGGGTGGTAGAGTTGGGCAGGAAAGAAGGTGGTGACATCAGGGCAGAAGCCTGAAGCTGAAGGTGTGAGACTGGGCTTGGGAGGGAGGGTCTTCCAGGCCAGGCTTCATTGAATGATATCTGTGTGTCCTCAGTGGAAAGCTGGGGGTGTGGGCAGTGAGACAAGGCCAAAGAAGCTGTCCTGGCATTTGAGCTGATCCAAGTTTCTCACACTGGGCTTTTGGACTGGAGGGCAGTGAAGGCCCAGAGAAAAGCAGATAGGCTCAGGGTAGCTTCTGAAAGTCACATGGCCAGGTCTTTGGGAGGGACTGTGTTATGGTGGTGGGGGTGCCTGTTATGGGGGTACCTGTTTCTGTGAATGGGCTGCTTGAGCTGGGAACTCAGAGAAGGGGCAGGCTTGGAGAGGTCCCAAGTTATCTTTGGACTTCCAGGTTTGAGGTTCTTTTGGGATATCTGGGAAGCCACCCAGCAGGCAGAGAGACAGAGGCTCCACCACTATTTCTGTTTGGTCCTGTGTCTGGTAATGTAAACTCTAGTTTTTGTGTATCTAGTATTTGCGTTTTTATTGCTCCTTCTTATTGGAGTGATAGTCTTGTAGGACAAATATATGTGTGGCTGCCAGCTATGGTCTTTTAACACCTTAATTATGTCATCCCACTCTCTCCTGGTTCCTGCTGAAAAGTCTGATGCAAGTCTGACTGCCTTTAGAAGGCATTTTTCTCCCCTGGAAGATTGCAGAAATGGAGAGAGGAGGGGAAGACAGAGGGGGAGAGAAAGACAGACACCTGCAGACCTGCTTCACCACCTGTAGCTTGAACCAGGGTCCTTACGCCGGTCCTTGCACTTTATGCACCATGTGCGCTTAACCTGCTGTGCCACCACCTGACCCCCCTGTGTCTCTCTTCCTCTCTATCATTCCCTTCCCTTTCCGTATCTGTCTGTCTCTATCCTAAAAATAAATAAAGATAATAAAAAATAAAAAAAAATAAAGACAGTGAGATGCTACTTCATGCTGGGCTAGCTTCGCAGGTGGGAGAGTGAGACGACCAGGGACTCATGGCCATGGCTGAGTGGTACGCAGTTCAGTCTTGATTCCTGTGGAACGCAGCTCAATCTAAGCTATCTCTAATCACAATCTTGTCCTTATCTATCCTGAGGCGGAAGAGTCAGGGCGGAAGAGGGTGCACGTAGGATGGGGGGGGGGAGAAGGAAAAAGCATGCAAAACAGTGAGGATTAAACCAATGCCCTGGAGGCAGGGTAGTGCTTAGTTAACAGTGATTATGTAAATAGAATACAGTGTTAAGCAGGGGGGATTAAACCAATGAAACAGAAGGGGGTCTTAGAAGCAGAATTTAGAAGCATACCAACAACTTCATACTTGTGAGAATGTCCTACATCAGAAAATACATCAACAAGTGCTGGAAAGGGTGTGGGGGAAAAGGGATTTTTTTCCCCATTTTTTCCCCTTTTTCTCTTATTATTACTAGTGACTTAATATTGATTTACAAGATTAAAAGCTAACAGGGATCTAATTCTGCACCATTCCCACTACCAGAGACCTGTATCCCTATTCCCTCCGTTGGGATGTGGTTGAAAGACATGGGTTTTCTTATTTATGCAACTATCTGTCTATGTTTGTATATATGTGCCCATTATTCTCATGGCCCTGCCTTCTCTTTCTTTCTAAGTCACACCCACACCTCTTACTACTTCTGAATGTCCTTCCTTTTTTCCTCTTCTCTTTCCAGGTCTTGATGGAGTTGGAGTTCAGAGTCCTCTGGTCATCTTCCCCCTAATATTTCTCCTTCTCTGGGAGTATGGACCAAAATTATTTTTTGGGGTGCAGAAGGTGGAAGGTCTGGCTTCTGTCATTGCTTCTCCACTGCACATGGGTATTGTCAGGTGGATCCACACCCCCAGCCTGTCTCTGTCTGTTCCTAGTGGGGAAGGGCTCTGGGGAGGGGAGGTTCCAGGACACGTTAGTGAGGCCGTCTGCCCAGGGAGGTTAGGATGGCATCAGGGCAGCGCCTGCAACCTGGTGTCTGAGGCTATAGAGCTTCTGTGGATATGTCAGCTGCAGTTGTTGAGTTCTGTTAAGTTGCATAGTTGTAGAGATTTGTAATTTTGGGAGAGATGGGTTCTGTTCCCTGTTACTCCATGGCCATGTGTCCTGAAAGTCCCCAAAAGGGAGCCTTTCTACCCTGCTGGTGGGAATGCAAATTAGTCCAGCCCTGTGAAAAACAGTTTGGGAGTTCCTCAGAACACTAGAAATGGGTCTGTTCTGTGACCTGGCAATTCCTCTCTTAGGAATCTATCCAAGAGACATCATCCAAAGAGATCTCTGCACACCTGTGATCACAGCATCCCGCTTTGTGATACCTTGCATGTGGAAGCAACCTAGATGTCCAAAGACAGATGAGTGGCTAAGAAAGTTGTGGTACATTTATACAATTGCAGACTACTCAGTCACACACACACACACACAAAAGGACTAATTTGTCTCCTTTGCTCGTTTCTGGGTGGATCTTGAAATACAGAATCATGTTAAAGGAGATAAGCCAGAAAGAGAAGGATGAATACAGGATGGTCTCACTCACAGAAACAGGGAAGAGATGAAATGGGGTCTGAATGTGTAGAGTGCCCCGAAACAAAGGATTCTGGGGAAGGAAGAGAAGATGGGATGAAATAGAGTGGGCATTGGCATCCCAGTGCATGATGGAGGAGAACACTTATATGGATGGTGGGAGTGGAGCACAGACATCTGTCACAGGGAGATGGGAGTTTGTTCCCATGTGCCAACCTGCAGGCCATTATTTGCCTAATAAAATGATTAAACACACACACACACACACACACACACACACACACACACACACACACACACACACACACACACTCTCTCTCTCTCTCTCTCTCTCATGAACTAAAGAGAAAGGAAAACCGCCCCATAACTCTGCAGGTGACACTCGTCAGTGTAAACGGGCTTGCGACACACACATCACCTGCAATGACAACACCTGCAATGACAAAGTCAGTTCTAGACGGCTTGGCTGCCCTCTTGTGCTTGTGAGTTGAAATCAGATTCTTGTTCCTGGCACCCATGTGGCCCTGTGAATTTGTAAATATATCTTGCCGGCATATTTTATGCTTCAGTTCATTTAGTTGACATAGAAAAATAAAATCAATTTTTTTTTCCAGGCAAAATACCCACTAAGTAAGTGAAATGCCATACTAGGTTTCAATGAATTAAAGCGGAATGCATTTAGGCTTCTATTCTAAAGCAGTTGAGTCTAGAAAGGGAGGTATTGTAGATGTGAGTTCCTCCCCCCTGAATCTCTGTCAATTACACAATAATAAATGTTGCTGTTATATATTTAAAATGTATTGCTTGAGTGCTGGGTGGTAGTGCACCTGGTTGAGCACACATGTTACAGTGTGCAAGGACCCGGGTTCGAGCCCCTGGTCCCCAACTACAGAGGGAAAGCCTTGCAAGTGGTGAAACAAGGCTGCAGGTCTCTCTCTCTCTCTCTCTTTCTCTCTCTCTCTCTCTCTCTCCCTTCCCTTGGAATATCTGGCTGTTTCTATCCAATAAATAAAGATAATTAGAACAAAAAATAAAGATAATTAGAAATAATAAAAAAAGAAGTAGTGCTTGGAGTAGTCATCATAGAAATGAAAATTATCGTGTGTGTGTGTGTGTGGGGGGGTAGATAGCATAATGGTTCTGCAAAGAGACTCTCATGCTTGAGGCTCCTGAGTCCCAGTCCCCCCCGCCCCCCACATACCACTATAAACCAGGGCTGGGCAGTGCTTTAGTTAGAAATGAAAATTGTGTTGGGATTTCTTTCAAAATGTCAAAGAGCTACAGTGCACAGGCTCTCCGTACTGATGCTCAGCTGCAATTAGACCGCGACAATACTTATTACTCTGGATGTGGACACTGTCACGTTTTCATTGGGTGAGTGCTTTTAAATTAGTGCTGAGTCGCATTCTCTTTAGACCGTTTGCTTATGTCTCCTGCCATCTTCCAGTTGTCTGCCTGAATTCTTCTGTTGTTTTTTAGTAGAGAGTTCACAACTGACGATGTGTACTGACTTCAGTTCTGCCCTTCATTTACATTTTTTATCTCTTTGCTTGATGTCTCTGGCTTAGTCATTTTGTTTTCATAAGCAGTCGTACAATTTGTTCATTTAGCTAGATGTTTAAGTTTGGCTTCTAAAGGGTGTTTGGTTTGAAAAAATGGTCCCTGAGGTGAATTAGCATTTGGCATTTCCAACCTGTCAAAGGGACTGGCTTCTTAAAGATAACTAGAAACGGACCTCTAGAGTCTCTCCCAGTGTTGCTATGGTTTTGTGCCCTCTGACTAGACAGAGCCGTGTGCTCCAGTAGGTGGTGCAAACCCACTCCATTTCGAATAGAGATGTAATTTAAAACCTGGATGTAACTCTTTCCTGGACAGAACTAACATTTCAGTGTGTTTTCTCAGCTGTGGGGCTGTTGTACCCCAGTTCTGGAGGATGTCTGGTGAGCTCTCTCTGCTCCTTCTCTTCATGGTCAGGTCTGCAGGGCCAGTAACTCAGACCACTGCCTGGAGTGAGGAGAGAGGGACCACGGTGGGCAGTAAACACCGGGGCAAGCACTGGCTTCTGGGAGCCCCGGGTCCCTGAGCCAACAGCACGGTGTCCTTTCCGGAGCTGTTCCAGCTGTTCCATGCCCATGTGGTTGTGAGCCTTTCACAAAAGTTGGGGTGGGGGGTCCACTCAGAGGAGTGGTTCTGCTCGCCAAGTCAGAGGAGTGTTTCTGCTTGCCAGCAGGTAGGGTTGATTATTATTATTTTTTTTAATTTTTAAAATTATTTTTAAAAATTAAAAATTTTTTTCACTTTTTTTTATTGGGGAGTTAATGTTTTACATTCGACAGTAAGTACAATAGTTTGTACATGCATAACATTCCCCAGTTTTCCATATAACAATACAACCCCCAATAGGTCCTCTGAATTCTTCCTGGACCTGTATTCTCCCCACCCACCCACCCACCCACCCCAGAGTCTTTTACTTAGGGTTGATTCTTAAAGTGAAGTTTTTTTTTCATCTTTTTATTACTATTTATAACTATTATTAATTTTTTAAAGTTTCAGTTTTTAAAACATTTTTAAAATTATCTTTATTTATTTATTGGATAGAGACAGTCAGAAATCGAGAGGGAAGGGGAGACACCTGCAACACAGCTTCACCTCTCGTAAAGCTTTCCCCCTGCAGGTGGGGACTGGGGGATAAACCTGCGCCCTTGCACAATGTAACATACGCACTTAGAACCTGAACTGGAATTGGTGTATTGCACCAAAGTAAAAGACTCTGGTGTGTGTGTGTGTGTGTGTGTGTGTGTGTGTGTGAATACAGGTCCAAAAAGGATGACAGAGGACCTAGTGGGGGTTGTATTGTTATATGGAAAACTGGGAAATGTTATGCATGTACAAACTATTGTATTTACTGTTGAATGTAAAACATTAATTCCCCAATAAAGAAATTAAAAACAAACAAACAAACATATGACTCAACCAGTTGCACCACCAGCCGGCTCCCTTATTATTATTTGTTAATGGTCAACAAGACTGTAGGATAAGAGGGGTACAATTCCATACAACTCCCACCACCAGAGTTTCATATTCCATCCCCTTCACTGGAAGCTTTCCTGTTCTCTATCCCTCTGGGAGCATAGACCCAGGGTCATTGTGGGGTGCAGAAGGTGGAAGGTCTGGCTTCTGTAATTGCTTCCCCGCTGAACATGGGCGTTGGCTGGTTTTGATCCATAATCCCAGGCTCTCTCTCTCTTTCCCTAGTGGGGCAGGGCTCTGGAGAGGTAGGGCTCCAGGACTTTTTTGGTGAGATCGTCTGCCCAGTGAAGTCAGGTTGACATCATGGTAACATCTATAACTTGGTGGCTGAAAAAAACATTAAGATATAAAGCAGAACAAATTGTTTAATAATCAGGAACCTAAAGGCTGGAATATAGCAGGTGAGATTTGGGGTCTCCATTTTGGAAAAAGCTAGTAGGTCTATTTTAGGCATATTCCAAGGGGCCCATAACTTCACTAGTTTTTGCCTGCGCTCAACAGCTAACAAGCAGGTGGGCCAAAGGCACTGTCTGGGGAGATGGTGTTAGAGATGGAAATTGTTAGGCCCAGAAGTTTGAGTCCCGATCTCACGCAAAGAAGAGCAGAGTCAAAACTGCTTGGTACTGGAACATGAATAGACACACTGACCAGTGGAATAGAATTGAGAGCCCAGAAATGAGGCCCCACACCTATGGACATCTAATCTTTGACAAAGGGGCCCAGACTATTAGATGGGGAAAACAGAATCTCTTCAACAAATGGTGTTGGAAACAATGGGTTGAAACATGCAGAAGAATGAAACTGAATCACTGTATTTCACCAAATACAAAAGTAAATTCCAAGTGGATCAAGGACTTGGATGTTAGACCACAAACTATCAAATACTTAGAGGAAAATATTGGCAGAACTCTTTTCCGCATAAATTTTAAAGACATTTTCAATGAAATGAATCCAATTACAAAGAAGACTAAGGCAAGTATAAACCTATGGGACTACATCAAATTAAAAAGCTTCTTCACAGCAAAAGAAACCACTACCCAAACCAAGAGACCGCTCACAGAATGGGAGAAGATCTTTACATGCCAAACATCAGACAAGAGTTTAATAACCAACATATATAAAGAGCTTGCCAGACTCAACAACAAGACAACAAATAACCCCATCCAAAAATGGGGGGAGGACTTGGACAGAATATTCACCACAAAAGAGATCCAAAAGGCCAAGAAACACATGAAAAAATGCTCCAACTCTCTGATTGTCAGAGAAATGCAAATAAAGACAACAATGAGATATCACTTCACTCCTGTGAGAATGTCATACATCAGAAAAGGTAACAGCAGCAAATGCTGGAGAGGGTGTGGGGTCAAAGGAACCCTCCTGCACTGCTGGTGGGAATGTCAATTGGTCCAACCTCTGTGGAGAACAGTCTGGAGAACTCTCAGAAGGCTAGAAGTGGACCTACCCTATGATCCTGCAATTCCTCTCCTGGGGATGTATCCTAAGGAACCCAACACATCCATCCAAAAAGATCTGTGTACACATATGTTCTTGGCAGCACAATTTGTAATAGCCAAAACCTGGAAGCAACCCAGGTGTCCAACAACAGATGAGTGGCTGAGCAAGTTGTGGTATATATACACAATGGAATACTACTCAGCTGTAAAAAATGGTGACTTCTCTGTTTTCAGCCGATCTTGGATGGACCTTGAAAAAATCATGTTGAGTGAAATAAGTCAGAAACAGAAGGATGAGTATGGGATGATCTCACTCTCAGGCCGAAGTTGCAAAACAAGATCAGAAAAGAAAACACAAGTAGAACCTGAAATGGAATTGGCGTATTGCACCAAAGTAAAAGACTCTGGGGTGGGAGTGGGTGGGGAGAATACAGGTCCATGAAGAATGATAAATGACATAGTGGGGGTTGTATTGTTAAATGGGAAACTGGGGAATGTTATGCATGTACAAACTATTGTACTTACTGTTGAATGTAAAACATTAATTCCCCAATAAAGAAATAAAAAAAAAGTTCCAGATGTCAAAATAAATAAATAAATAAATAATTAAAAAAATTTGATGGGATTTACAGTTAAAAAAAAAAAAGAACAGAATCACATGCAATAACAAGAGACTTTATTAGGAAGCTTAAGCTTGGGCCGCCGACACCCTTCCAAGCAAATGGAGAGTCTGAGACCCCAATCACTTCTCGTCCCACCTTTTTATAGTTATCACAGGGTGGGCACAGGTGGAAACATCCACACGGAACAAGGAACAATTGGCTTCGGGTCAACAGCTGCTCTCAATATTCGGGGTCCGTCTCCAACCCCACAGAAATGAGACTAGAAAGCTGGACTAGGGCAGAGAGTAGCTCCCAAATATGGAAAAAGTGTGTAAATATTGTAACTATAACCCCCACTGATCTGATCTGGGGCCCATACTCAGCACAGGAGCCTGTGTGACCTCTGCATCCCTGTAGGTCTGGGCTCGCATTCCATGGTCACGGCTGGGAACATTCCAGGCTGCGCTCATTGCAGGGCCTGTCTTCCTCGCGTGGCAGAGGATGTTAATCCAACCTCTCTTTGGAGAATGGGGCTGTCCCTACGTGCTGATCCACATTGAGGGCAAGGTCCTAATAGGGGCCCACAAGAGGGTCCACTATGTTGTTCCTGATGGAGGTGACCAGTGACGTGGAGAAAGGGATCTGTGCGAAGCCTAGGCCCATCATGTCTGTGTGGGAATCTGACTAGGGCCCTGGAGGATGTGGCCTGGTAGTGACCAAAAGAACCATCATTAGAGTGTGCCGGTGAAGTTTCACCTTTATGACCGGGAGGTACGCAGGGGAGCAGAGCCGGAAGACAGAGAGCAGGGCTCGGCCAGCCTGGCGCTCATCTCTCACGCCTCCTCTTCCTCTTCTTCTCTGTGGGTCTTCTGCTGAGAGAGCCAGGGAGTTTTATCCAGCAAGTCTCTGTGTGTGTCTGCGTGTCTTGGCCTATGTTCATGCATGCATTGTACATGGATATATCACGCAGGCGTATGCCTACATGTTGTACAGTGCCTGTGTGTCGGTATCACGTATGTACTGGAATCATAGGCAGAGGTGCTGCGTGTGTCTATGTATACCTCCTGCATGTACATACATACAAATAAACGTTTACATGTTCGTGTGTCTAAGGTGTCACTGTGGGTAGTGTTGGGGCCCAGCCTGGCATACAGTAACCACTGTGTGAATGTCAGCTTTGTAGTAAAACCCCTCTGTTCTTATTAATATTGATTAATCCATTCAATGAATTTATTTTGGATACAGACAGAAATTGAGAGGGCAGGGCTCTCTTTCTCTCTCTTTCTATCTCTCTCTGGAGAGGGAGGGGTGGAGAGAAAGAACCCTGCAGCGATGCTTCACTACTTGTGAATCAGGGACTTGAACCCAGATCCTTGCATGGGTCTTTGCACTTAGTACTATGTGTGCTTAACTGGGTGCGCCACTGCCCAGCTGCCATGTTATAATTTCTTTTTTATTTTTTAAATATTTATTTATTTATTCCCTTTTGTTGCCCTTGTTGTTTTATTGTTGTAGTTATTGTTGTTTTTGTTATTGATGTCGTTGTTGTTGGGTAGGACAGAGAGAAATGGAAAGAGGAGGGGAAGACAGAGAGGGGGAGAGAAAGACAGACACCTGCAGACCTGCTTCACGGCTTGTGAAGCGACCCCTCTGCAGGTGGGGAGCTGGGGGCTCAAACTGGGATCCTTACTCTGGTCCTTGTGCTTTGCGCCACCTGTGCTTAACCTGCTGGACTACCGCTTGACTCCCCACACTTTTTTCAGATAAGAATCTGTCTCATGATCTCTCTCTCTCCCTCCCTTCTGGCACCTCTATGGTGCAAGTGTTGTTTGTCTTGCTGTCATCTCATAATCCCCTTAACTATTCTTCATTATTTCCACAGGTTTGGGGTCCCTGAAGGTGTCCTTTTGTTTGCAGATTTGCTCGATGCTTTAGACTATTAACCGGAGGAATTAACTTCAACCTGGTGTATCAGTCTCAAGTCATCTCCTCCCCTGGGGTTGTATCAGACAGCCGAGTTCATCTGGGGTCTGGTTATAAGGGTGGGAATTGGCCTAGGAGGAGGCGCGTGAAAGCCCTCACACTCCTTTCCTGGATGTCACTTACTCGTCACCTCCACTGCAGAAGTTGCTGCTGGAAGCTGCCCCCACCTCAGAGTGCAGCTTGACCTCTAGGCGTGCCTGGACCCCTGGGTGCGCCCAGGTCTGGCAGGGAGGCTCGTGTGCATGCATACTCGGACTTAGCAAGGAAACTTCTCCGGAGGCCAAACGGAAATGGGCTTTGGATTGCTCGCTGTTTGGCTGGATTATCTGCACTGCTGCTCCCGCCCCATTACCCAGAGAGCCCGGAGGGGTCTGGGCTGTCCTTGGCGTTCTGGCATGACCTTGTGGAGGGCTGATTGCAGCCCGAGTGCAGAGAAAGAAGATACTTGTCATTCTCTTCCTCACTCTGTGTCATCGAAGTCTGACCCCTGTCCTGTGGCTGGAGCCTGCCGGCACAGCCTGTCCTTGCTCTGGGGAGGGTGAGGCTTCCCGCCATTCAGTAGCCTGTGTGGAGGACTGCACGTTCGCCGTTGAGCCTCCCGGGCTGCGTTTCTGGGGCTTGGCGGCTCTTTGTTTTACAACACACCTCCCTCTCTTACATGCATGTGCCCACAGATCCAAGTCCTAAGAAGGACAGAGGCCAGCACGGCTGCCAGAAGGCTTGTCTCTGAGCCCAGAGGAGGATGAGGAGCCGGGTCTGAAGTCATTGCCTGAGACAGGCGGAGGAGAAGCCGTGCCCGCTGGCCTGCTGTGACCCAGCGGAGGGCCTCCTCCTCCTTCACCGCCCGCCACCTTCGTTCTAGGGGCACACGGCCAGAGCTGCACAGCTGGTCCCCACCGGAGTCCTGTCTTGCTCCCTTTTTCATTTCTCTGTTGTAATTCTTTTCTTTAAAATTTTTATTAGTGATTTAATAATGATTCATAAAATTATTTAACAATAGGGGTTTAATTCCGTATGGTTCCCAGAGTTCAGTGTCCCAGTTCCCTCCACTGGAAACCACAGTCATTCTCCCAAGGTCACAGGTATGAGTTGATTTGATAACTCTCTCCCTCTCTCTCTCCGTCTCTCCCGTTTTTCCCCTATGGTCTTGCTTTCTCTTCCTTTCTTCTTCTTCTTTTTAAATTTCTTTATTGGGGGATTAATGTTTTACCTTTGACAGTAAATACAATAGTTTGCACATGCATAACATTTCCCAGTTTTCCATATAACAAGACAACCCCCACTAGGTCCTCTGTCATCCTTCTTGGACCTGTATTCTCACCCCCCCCCCCCCCCAACTCCAGAGTCTTTTACTTTGGTGCAATACGCCAATTCCAGTTCAGGTTCTACTTGTGTTTTCTCTTCTGATCTTGTTTTTCAACTTCTGCCTGAGAGTGAGATCATCCCATACTCATCCTTCTGTTTCTGACTTATTTCACTTAACATGAATTTTTCAAGGTCCATCCAAGATTGGCTGAATACGCTGAAGTCACCTTTTTTCTTTTTTTTTTTACAGCTGAGTAGTATTCCATTGTGTAGATAGACCACAACTTGCCCAGCCACTCATGTCTTCTTTTCTTTTCTAAGTCACCCCCCCCCCCCCGTGGGACTATGTGGACATTTGGTAGAGCTTAGGGAAGCTCCTCCCATCTTCACGGATGGAGGTCTGAAAAGACATCTCTCTTGCTAGCCTCTTTCCATAGAGATGAGCCAAGAGACAAAAGTCTACCAGACTCAGCTTTCCCTCTGTAAGACTCCCGAAATCCACAAAGAGCCTATTTCCCCTCTCCCCTGCTGTCAGCCAAATGGTTGCACTCACTCAAAGCTCACACATTCCACCTCACCTTTTGATCACAGAGAAAGAGCACATCCTGTCACACACTCCTAACACCTGACAAGTGAAAAGCCCCCCAAGACCTTATTTCCTGGAGCCCTTTTGATGTCTTTAAAGCCTTGTTCCTCCTTCTCTATCTCACCTTACTGATTCAACCCCTATTCTTCTCTCAAATGCCTTTGGATAATTAAGTGCCTGCATCAGGAGACTAATTGTATTCATCTTTATGTATCAACTCTTGTCATACCAGCCCCTGCCATAGGGGGCGTGCTGACCTTTAAGAAACCTGTGAATTCTGGTATGTGGAAACTGTTCTTGTCGAGCCTTCTAGATGACCCAACCCTCCCCCCAATAAACGAGTGTGTTCGTACCAGAATCCTCCCCGAGTCTCTTTCTTTTCGCACACAGTCTCTTGAACTGGTGATGGAAATTTGGTAGTTTGCCTTTCTAGCTGAGAGACCACCCACGGGAGCTCCAACACACCCCTACACCTATTACTACTTCCACGCATCCTTCCTATCCTTCCTTCTTTCCCTCTTTTCTCAGATGAGAGAAACAGCAGCTGGCTTCCTCTAGTGACAGAGGGGGAGAGAGAGGAGCAGGAATAGATGCAGGAGCACCTCTCCCCAGTGCCCAACGCTCGCTTCTTTAATCTGGTCTTTGCTGCTGGGGAAGGAACACAGGTACTGCACATGGAAGGCAGGCATGGAACCTGCCCACTGAGTGCTGGATTTTTCTTTTCTTTTCTTTTCTTTTCTTTTCTTTTCTTTTCTTTTCTTCTCTTCTCTTTTTTTTTTTTTTTTTTTTTTTTTTTTTTTTTTGCTACCGTAGTTATTGCTGAGGCTGGGGCCTCTGCACAATGCCTTCACTCTTTCTGTAGGCCATTATTCTCTTTTGCTTTGATTGAGGGCGAGAGACAGAAAGACAGAAAGAGAGAATAAGACAGAGAGGAGAGGCACCTGCAGCACTGTCCCACCACTCAAGAAGCTGCTTCACTGTAGGTCGGGACCAGGGGCTTGAACTTGACTTCACACATGGTAGTGAGTGGGCTCTTTTGGGTGTGCCAGCACCCAATACTTGAATGTACTTAAAGAAAATTCTCTATTAAGGGCTGGGTAGTGGTGTAGCTGGTTGAGTGCACACAACACCGTGTGCAAGGAACTGGGTTCAAGCTCCCAGTCCCCTGCAGGGGGAAGCTTCACTAGTGGTGAAGCAGAGCTATGGGGGTTTCTCTTTCTCTCCTCCTATCTTCCTTTTGTCTCTCAATTTCTCTCTGTTTTATCAAGTAAATAAATAAATACAGTTTATTTTAAAACTCTTTTTACTCCACAGAATTGGGTTAGGAGTTGGAGTTTTTTTTTTTTTAATTTTTTATTTAAGCAAGGATTAACGAACAAAACCATAAGTTAGGAGGGGTACAGCTCCACACAATTCCCACCACCCAATCTCCATATCCCACCCCCTCCCCTGATAGCTTTCCCACTCTCTATCCTTCTGGGAGCATGGACCCAGGGTCATTGTGGGTTGCAGAAGGTAGAAGGTCTGGCTTCTGTAATTGCTTCCCCGCTGAACATGGGCGTTGACTGGTCGGTCCATACTCCCAGTCTGCTTCTCTCTTTCCCTAGTAGGGTGGGTCTCTGGGGAAGCGGAGCTCCAGGACACATTGGTGGGGTCTTCAATCCAGGGAAGCCTGGCCAGCATCCTGGTGGCATCTGGAACCTGGTGATTGAAAAGAGAGTTAACATACGAAGCCAAACAATTTGTTGAGCAATCATGGATCCCAAGCTTGGAATAGTGGAGAGGAAGTGTTAGGGGGTACTCACTGCAAACTCTAGTGTACTTCTGCTTTCAGGTATATATTTTGCAGTAGTTTATGGATACGTGTGCATATAAGCTCTCTCTCACAGAAACTGGTGTATATCTAGGTTATGGGACTTTGTTAGAAGGTGAACCACCTGAGATGAGATTAGAGTATACTATAAAAGGAAAGGTCTCACCCGAGTAATGAAGCTGAAGGGTTGTCATTCCACACGTGAAGTCTCTGGACACAGTCTGAGGTGAAGCATGTTGAGGTGGCAATCGTTGCGTTGGTTAGGTTGTGATCGGCGGATGCAATATTACTTGGTATGGATTGGGAGAGGCATACGGGAAACTGGGCCCTATCCAAGGGTTCCAGGACTGGGGGAAGTAGGGGCTCTGTAGTGGAGATGTGAGGTTCCTGCTGTCTTAGGGCTCAAAAAGACAATCGATAGTTAATGTTATCATCACATTATTTGGTAATTGGCTTAACTTTGAAAAGTCCTTTTGTTATGGTTTGCTGTACAGTATCCAGTATCTTGTATATAGCTGTGCTATTGGATGCTTCTAATCTACTTGGTCTAGGCTTTTGAGAGACTCTGCATATCAAATACACAGCCTATATATTAAAAAGATTCAGTTTGTGTTTTGAGAAACTTTGAGACATACAATTGATTTCCCCCCTCTCATATTAATTAACTACTGATTTATATGTCTACATTTTGCTAGGAGTGTACATCCTTTGTGTTTTTTTTTTTTTAGGAGTTGGAATTTTAAAAAATATTTTATTTATTTATGAAGAGGATAGACAGAGAGAGAGAGAGAGAGAGAATCAGGGGGGTCAGGCAGTGGCGCAGTTGGTTAAGCGCATGTGGCGCAAAGCATAGGGACTGGCATAAGGATCCCGGTTTGAGCCCCCGGCTCCCCACCTGCAGGGGAGTCGCTTCACAGGTGGTGAAGCAGGTCTGCAGGTGTCTGTCTTTCTCTCCCCCTCTCTGTCTTCCCCTCCTCTCTCTCCATTTCTCTCTGTCCTATCGAACAACGAACAACATCAACAATGGCAATGATAATGACCACAACGAGGCTACAGCAACAAGGGCAACAAAAAGGGGGAAAAATGGCCTCCAGGAGCGGTGGATTCATGGTGCAGGCACCAAGCCCAGCAATCACCCTGGAGGGGAAAAAAAAAAGAGAGAGAGAATCATATGTCACTCTGGTACATGTGCTGCCAGGGATTGAACTCAGGACCTCATGCTTTAGAGTTCCAATGCTTTATTTACTGTGCCCCTCCTGGACCAGAGAAGTTGGGGATTTTTTTATTTTATTTTATTTATTTATTTTTTAATATTTATTTTATTTATTTATTCCCTTTTGTTTCCCTTGTTGTTGTTTTTTTATTTTTTTTATTTAAGAAAGGATTAATTAACAAAACCATAGGGTAGGAGTGGTACAACTCCACACAATTCCCACCGCCCAATCTCCATATCCCACCCCCTCCCCCGATAGCTTTCCTATTCTCTATCCCACTGGGAGCATGGACCCAGGGTCATTGAGGGTTGCAGAAGGTAGAAGGTCTGGCTTCTGTAATTGCTTCCTCGCTGAACATGGGCGTTGACTGGTCGGTCCATACTCCCAGTCTGCCTCTCTCTTTCCCTAGTAGGGTGGGTCTCTGGGGAAGCGGAGCTCCAGGACACATTGGTGGGGTCTTCAATCCAGGGAAGCCTGGCCGGCATCCTGATGTCATCTGGAACCTGGTGGCTGAAAAGAGAGTTAACATACAAAGCCAAACAAATTGTTGAGCAATCATGGACCGAAAGCTTGGAATAGTGGAGAGGAAGTGTTAGGGAGGTACTCACTGCAAACTCTAGTGCACTTCTGCTTTCTTACTTTGGTGCCATACTCCAAACTCAGTCAATTTCTGCTTTGCGTTTCTACTTCTTCTT
The DNA here is from genome assembly GCF_950295315.1 of Erinaceus europaeus. NCBI lineage: Eukaryota > Metazoa > Chordata > Mammalia > Eulipotyphla > Erinaceidae > Erinaceus > Erinaceus europaeus. Next base: position 3,418,804 of record NC_080175.1, read on the forward strand.
TTTTTTTTTTTTCTTTTTATTTAAGAAAGGATTAATTAACAAAACCATAGGGTAGGAGGGGTACAACTCCACACAATTCCCACCGCCCAATCTCCATATCCCACCCCCTCCCCCGATAGCTTTCCCATTCTCTATCCCTCTGGGAGCATGGACCCAGGGTCATTGAGGGTTGCAGAAGGTAGAAGGTCTGGCTTCTGTAATTGCTTCCTCGCTGAACATGGGCGTTGACTGGTCGGTCCATACTCCCAGTCTGCCTCTCTCTTTCCCTAGTAGGATGGGTCTCTGGGGAAGCTGAACCCTCCTGCACTGCTGGTGGGAATGTCAATTGGTCCAACCTCTGTGGAGAACAGTCTGGAGAACTCTCAGAAGGCTAGAAATGGACCTACCCTATGACCCTGCAATTCCCCTCCTGGGGATATATCCTAAGGAACCCAACACATCCATCCAAGAAGTTGGGGATTTTTAACTGTTAAAATCCAGAATGCAGGTGAAGATGCAGGATGAACATACTTATTTGTCTTATTTGTTTCAAACAGAATGATATGTATCTTTGAGATGCTTGCTGGGACACTGATTAACTGTGGATCGTGCCAACTCTAACTGACGCATGCAGACTGGTGGATCGATGCCACCTTCTCTGGAGGCTGCCTGACTCCTGCTTTAGACTGACTGTTCTTAAGAGCCCACTTCAAGGTAGCGCTTGCAGGAGCGAGGACTGGGACCAGTCGTGCAGGGTGGACAGGCAGGGGGCTCACCAGGACCAGGTGAGGAAGAGGCAGATGGAAATAGCCCCAGTTCATGCTTTGAGGGACTCACGAAGACATCTCTGCAGGGCATAGCTCTCCAGCTTAAAGAACTCAACAAAGATGAGACTGGAAGCCAGGGAGCCCCATATAGGGTGGGCAGGGCTGTGGGGTCTCTCCTCTCTCAGCACCCTGCACAGCACCCAGGGAGCCCCATGGAGGGTGGGCAGGGCTGTGGGGTCTCTCCTCTCTCAGCACCCTGCACAGCACCCAGGGAGCCCCATGGAGGGTGGGCAGGGCTGTGGGGTCTCTCCTCTCTCAGCACCCTGCACAGCACCCAGAGAGCCCCATGGAGGGTGGGCAGGGCTGTGGGGTCTCTCCTCTCTCAGCACCCTACACAGCACCCAGGGAGCCCATGCAGGGTGGGCAGGGCTGTGGGGTCTCTCCTCTCTCAGCACCCTGCACAGCACCCAGGGAGCCCATGGAGGGTGGGCAGGGCTATGGGATCTCTCCTCTCTCAGCACCCTGCACAGCACCCAGGGAGCCCATGGAGGGTGGGCAGGGCTGTGGGGTCTCTCCTCTCTCAGCACCCTACACAGCACCCAGGGAGCCCATGCAGGGTGGGCAGGGCTGTGGGGTCTCTCCTCTCTCAGCACCCTGCACAGCACCCAGGGAGCCCATGGAGGGTGGGCAGGGCTATGGGATCTCTCCTCTCTCAGCACCCTGCACAGCACCCAGGGAGCCCATGGAGGGTGGGCAGGGCTGTGGGGTCTCTCCTCTCTCAGCACCCTACACAGCACCCAGGGAGCCCATGCAGGGTGGGCAGGGCTGTGGGGTCTCTCCTCTCTCAGCACCCTGCACAGCACCCAGGGAGCCCATGGAGGGTGGGCAGGACTGTGGGGGTCTCTCCTCTCTCAGCACCCTGCACAGCACCCAGGGAGCCCATGGAGGGTGGGCAGGGCTGTGGGGTCTCTCCTCTCTCAGCACCCTACACAGCACCCAGGGAGCCCATGCAGGGTGGGCAGGGCTGTGGGGTCTCTCCTCTCTCAGCACCCTGCACAGCACCCAGGGAGCCCATGGAGGGTGGGCAAGGCTGTGGGGTGTCTCCTCTCTCAGCACCAGGCACAGCACCCAGGGAGCCCCATGGAGGGTGGGCAGGGCTATGGGGTCTCTCCTCTCTCAGCACCAGGCACAGTACCCAGGGAGCCCATGGAGGGTGGGCAGGGCTGTGGGGTCTCTCCTCTCTCAGCACCAGGCACAGCACCCAGGGAGCCCATGGAGGGTGGGCAGGGCTGTGGGGTCTCTCCTCTCTCAGCACCAGGCACAGCACCCAGGGAGCCCCATGGAGGGTGGGCAGGGCTATGGGGTCTCTCCTCTCTCAGCACCAGGCACAGTACCCAGGGAGCCCATGGAGAGTGGGCAGGGCTGTGGGGTCTCTCCTCTCTCAGCACCAGGCACAGCACCCAGGGAGCCCATGGAGGGTGGGCAGGGCTGTGGGGTCTCTCCTCTCTCAGCACCCTGCACAGTACCCAGGGAGCCCATGGAGGGTGGGCAGGGCTGTGGGGTGTCTCCTCTCTCAGCACCAGGCACAGCACCCAGAGAGCCCATGGAGGGTGGGCAGTGCTGTGGGGTCTCTCTCAGCACCACGCACAGCACCCAGGGAGCCCCATGGAGGGTGGGCAGGGCTGTGGGGTCTCTCCTCTCTCAGCACCAGGCACAGCACCCAGGGAGCCCCATGGAGGGTGGGCAGGGCTCCAAAACTAAGCCCACCAACTAGGCACCGTTGTACCCACAGCATCCAGTGCCAGTGGGGAGTGGCCTGCAGAACCCTTTTTGCCAGAATGCACTCAGATTCCTGCTTGGCCCACAGTCCCAAGGGGCATCTCTTTGCTTTTGGCAGACCCCCGCTGAGCGAGCCTTCATGCCCTGGAACCCGCTGTCATCTTCCGCTTCCCGTCTGGTGCGAGTTGTCGCGCGATACTGAGCATCCAACATTCGCTTTGCTGAGTCTTCTTTCAAGATGCCTTTAGTCTCACCTCTAACCGTAATAGAGGCGCACACCCATTAAGGAAATTGGGAAAAAAGACACTCAGGCAACTCTAAGTTTTTTGCATAACTATTGATTTTTTTGGGTGGGGGAGAGCATTTAGAAAAAGAATAACTCGGGAGTTGGGCGGTAGCACAGCGGGTTAAGCACATGTGACACAAAGCACAAGGACCGGTGTAAGGATCCCGGTTTGAGCCCCCAGCTCCCCACCTGCAGGGGAGTCGCTTCACAGGCGGTGAAGCAGGTCTGCAGGTGTCTGTCTTTCTCTCCCCTTCTCTGTCTTCCCCTCCTCTCTCCATTTCTCTCTGTGCTGTCTAACAACAACGACATCATCATCAACAACAATAATAGCTACAACAACAATGAAAAACAACAAGGGCAACAAAAGGGGAAAATAAATAAATAAATATAAAAGAAGAATAACTCTGGATTTGAATTTATTTTGGATAACAACAAAATAACTGTGCTCCTGTGCTATTCTGCTTCTCTTGACTTCACCAGGCTCAGTTCTATTTATATGAAGTTTCATTTCCTCTATCAGTGTAATGATCATCTTTAGGGACACTTTTTAGTGCAAATACATGGCAATTTCCTTGGGGTTATGTCTCGGAAGTAGAATTTCTGGATCATAAAAATATGGAGGTTTTTAAGACTTGAGGGGGACAATTGCTACCAACTCAGTGTTTGTTGCCAAGAGTAATTTCTCAGCTCCTGGAGCGGATGATGCCAACAGCCACCTTGGTCCTCTGACTTCCTGCCCCAGGTCCTTTGTTCTCATTGATGGCTGGTCTTTAAGGGACAGATGCTTCTGTGGTGGCTTTCTGCTCAAATGTCTCTGCTATGAGTGATGGCAGATGTGGTGAGTTGTAGACATGCATCTGTAGGTAGGTGTAGAATTATTCTCCTCAGATCTTATGTTAGAAAGAGGTAAAAAAATTTTAATTAAAACAAATTAAGATGAGTGGTGGCGAATGGACCAGCTGGTAGAACACATACTCTGCTCTGTGTGTGAGGTGCTGCCTTGAGTTCTGGGAGCACCAGGCACAGCACCCAGGGAGCCCATGGAGGGTGGGCAGGGCTGTGGGGTGTCTCCTCTCTCAGCACCCTGCACAGCACCCAGGGAGCCCATGGAGGGTGGGCAGGGCTGTGGGGTCTCTCCTCTCTCAGCACCAGGCACAGCACCCAGGGAGCCCATGGAGGGTGGGCAGGGCTGTGGGGTCTCTCCTCTCTCAGCACCCTGCACAGCACCCAGGGAGCCCATGGAGGGTGGGCAGGGCTGTGGGGTCTCTCCTCTCTCAGCACCAGGCACAACACCCAGGGAGCCCCATGGAGGGTGGGCAGGGCTGTGGGGTCTCTCCTCTCTCAGCACCAGGCACAGCACCCAGGGAGCCCATGGAGGGTGGGCAGGGCTGTGGGGTCTCTCCTCTCTCAGCACCAGGCACAACACCCAGGGAGCCCATGGAGGGTGGGCAGGGCTGTGGGGTCTCTCCTCTCTCAGCACCCTGCACAGCACCCAGGGAGCCCATGGAGGGTGGGCAGGGCTGTGGGGTGTCTCCTCTCTCAGCACCATGCACAGCACCCAGGGAGCCCATGGAGGGTGGGCAGGGCTGTGGGGTCTCTCCTCTCTCAGCACCCTGCACAGCACCCAGGGAGCCCATGGAGGGTGGGCAGGGCTGTGGGGTCTCTCCTCTCTCAGCACCCTGCACAGCACCCAGGGAGCCCATGGAGGGTGGGCAGGGCTGTGGGGTCTCTCCTCTCTCAGCACCCTGCACAGCACCCAGGGAGCCCATGGAGGGTGGGCAGGGCTGTGGGGTGTCTCCTCTCTCAGCACCATGCACAGCACCCAGGGAGCCCATGGAGGGTGGGCAGGGCTGTGGGGTCTCTCCTCTCTCAGCACCCTGCACAGCACCCAGGGAGCCCATGGAGGGTGGGCAGGGCTGTGGGGTCTCTCCTCTCTCAGCACCCTGCACAGCACCCAGGGAGCCCATGGAGGGTGGGCAGGGCTGTGGGGTCTCTCCTCTCTCAGCACCAGGCACAACACCCAGGGAGCCCCATGGAGGGTGGGCAGGGCAGTGGGGTCTCTCCTCTCTCAGCACCCTACACAGCACCCAGGGAGCCCATGGAGGGTGGGCAGGGCTGTGGGGTCTCTCCTCTCTCAGCACCAGGCACAGCACCCAGGGAGATCAATAGAGGGTGGGGCAGTTTCTTCCTCTCTTGTCTTTCTCCTTCCCCTCAAAAAAAAAAAATTAAGTCCAAACTATTGGTCTGGGGAGGCTGCTCAGCTGTCCTGCACACAGGCAAGGTCTTGGGTTCCTTCCACGGCTCTGCATAAAAAGCAAAATGGCGGCGTGTAGACTCTCCCACCTCAAGAAGGAGAACTGGTGTCCACCCCTCAGTCCATGGACGCCCCAGGGAACTTGCCTCACAGCTTCCTCCCCAAGGAAGACTTGCAGGTCTGGGCTTCCCTCTCTCGCCAAGACCATCTCCCTCGAGCTCTCCCCAGCTAAGGCTTGGCGTCCTGCAAGCACTCAGAGCACAAGGAGGATTTTGCCTCCATGATACCTTGGGCTGTAGGCATGCGCCCGAAGACTCCTTTCTCCCTTCCTTCTGTGAGAGATGGTTAGGTCTTCTCTTCAAAAGAATATGAATAGAACAACTGTTTAGTACAAAGATTCTTTTTGTAAATTGTTATCTATGACCACTGTGGCCAGTGGTTTGGTATTCATTAGGTCAGATCACAGCTCCTTGCAGTGCTGGCTAATCCTCCAGCAGAGACCCTCAGCCTCTCTTCCTCCTTCCCTTTTTCGACAACGGGGAGACTGTGAGCTCTGAAGCCCAGCGCAGGGGTGGAGGAGACAGTTCTGTCAGGTGTAAAAGACGGGAGAAGGCTGAGGGGGGGCGCGCTGATGCCTGCCGGCCACTGTTGGCGGCATGCCCTTTTGCAAAAGAATAAATGCTTTGCTTCAACTCCTTATTTTTTGCCTTGACAAGTAATTTTTTAAAAAAGATTTTATTTATTGATTGATGAGAAATATAGGAGGAGAGATAGAAAGAACCAAACATCGCTCTGGTACATGTGCTGCTGGGGCTTGAACTCAGGACCTCACGCTTGAGAGTCTAGTGCTTTATCCACTGCGCCACCTCCCGGACCACATGACAAGTAATTTTAATTGGATGTCATTTACAATGCTTATTTCCTCACTTTCTTTCTTTCTTTCAAGATTAAAAAAATATTTTATTTATTTATTCCCTTTTGTTCCCTTGTTGTTTTATTGTTGTAGTTATTATTGTTGTTGTTATTGTTGATGTTGTCGTTGTTGGGTAGGGCAGAGAGAAATGGAGAGAAGAGGGGAAGACAGAGGGGGGAGAGAAAGACAGACACCTGCAGACCTGCTTCACCACCTGTGAAGCGACTTCCCTGCAGGTGGGGAACTGGGGGCTTGAACTGGGATGCCTAGGCTGGTCCTGGCACTTTGTGCTACCTGCATTTAACCCGCTGCGCTACCACCTGACTCTCCCCTTCCTTCCTTTCTCTCTTCCTTCCTTTCTCTCTTTCTTTCTTTCTTTCTTTCTTTCTTTCTTTCTTTCTTTCTTTCTTTCCTCCAAGGTTCTTGTTGGGGCTTGGTTCTGGCAGTATGAATCCACTGCTTTTAATGGCCATTTTTTCCATTTTATTGAAGAGGACAGACAGAAATTGAGAGAGGAGGGGGAAATAGAGAGGGAGAGAGATAGACACCTGCAGGTGGGGAGCAGGGGGCTCACACTGGGATCCTTGGGGGGGGGTTGCCCTTCCTCCTGTGTGCGCCTAACCGGGTGCGCCACTGCCCAGCATCCTCCAAGCCCACCCCCCCTTTCCTTTAACAGCGGGGCCGTGAGTGGAGGTCTTCAGGCAAGGTAGGTTTTTCCCATTGTACAGACTATCCTTGGTGCCTTTTCCTCTGCCGGTAGCAACTGTTCAGAGCAGGAGATGTTTCTGGAGGGGCCCCGGGCTACCGGCTCACAAGTCACAGCTGCTCTGGCCAATGAGACATGAGAGTTGGTTTGCTCTGAGGGCCTGACTAGCTGACGGTGTATTCCATGCCGACTATTTTAAGGCTGTGTTTCTAGTCCCTGCTTGGCAGGCTTGCTGGAGACATCTGGCCACGATGATCAGAATCTCTCTCTCTCTCTCAATCCATCTATGGGCCCATAAGGAAAAGCTCATTTTGCAAAGCCAACATGTTTCAAAGAAAAGTATATTTTCATTAACCAGCCTCAAAGCAATAATTATATGTTCAGAGAACACAGTAAAAATTTTGTTCTAAACATTTGGCAGTGAAAGGTTGAAGGCAGTGTGTGGTGTGTGTGTGTGTGTGTGTGTGTGTGTGTGTGTGTGACATGGCGCATGTGTTTTAAATAAACCAGCACTCCCCCCCACCCCCAGCCAAAGGAAGCAGGAAATACAATTGTCAGCTTTGAAATTTAATTTTTAGTAACAGGATGTGTTTCTAACTACTGCTAATATATCAAAAGGGAGCTGTGTAGCTCAAGGCTTTAAAATTGTTATCAAAGCAATTGTGAAGCAAATGAGATGCCTTTAAATTTTTTTTTTTTTTTAATTGATGGCAGTGTCTGTACACTGAAACCAAACTCCAAGCAAAGATCAAAAGGGGCAGTGGTGTCTTCGCAGGAGATGCAGCTGAACTTCCATGCCCCACCCCCATCTGAGCCACAGTTTATAATCACAGTTATCACAGAACCATTAAAAGCCTATTAACTTGAAATCCCACAATTCCTTGAGGGCCAGAGCAAAGAGAGCAAAATAACTTTGAATGCAAATGCAGCCCAGGAGTTCCAAAGGAGGACATCTCTTTTAATTATGCCAGGGAAGAAAGACTGCTCCTGCCCGCCTCCCCCTCAGCAGATGGCTGGTGAGAGAGAGGCTGGAGACATCGAGTCTTTGGGACACTGAACATGTCCTGGACATGATTTCTCTGCCAAGCTGCTGTTAAGCTGCCTGCCTGTTCTGGACAGACGTCTTTCTGTGAGGAGTAAGAGGAGATGGCTTGTTTAAGACATGCTCCCTGATGCTTGGTTTGGCTGGACAGACATGGCCCAGAGGCTGATGGGATCAGTCCACAGAGAAACCTCAGGTAAGTTCTCTGGAAGCTAAAGACCCCCCCCCCCCCCCGCCACCACCACCACTGTACACACAAACATTCAAGCCATTGTCACAGGCGAAATTTGATTTCATGTTCTCCCACCCTTTGACGCCTTCACTGACAGTTCCCCGAACAGCAACGTTAGATGTTGCCCAGAAGCCAGAAAGGGCCCCGAGACTTCAGTCCGAGTGGGGCCGTTGTATCTGACCACGCGTCCTTAGAGGTGCTGCCAGCCAGTGGCCAGTGTCTCCGAATCTGAAGCCACCACGAGATCCTTGAAGAGCCAACCTTGGTCACATCAACTTTTAAAAAAACATACATTTTTATTTATTATTGGACAGAGACAGAGAGAAATGGAGAGGGGAGGAGATAGAGAGGGAGAGAGACAGAGAGACACTTGAAGCCCTGCTTCACCACTCAGGAAGCTTTCCCCCTGCAGGTGGGGACCGGGGGCTTGAACCTTGGTCCTTGCACATTGTAATGTGTGTACTTACCCAGGTGCACCACTGCCTGGCCCTGGGCATGTTTACTGTTCAGCTTAGGTTTATGGTGGTGCATGGGATTGAACCTGGGGCTATGGAGCCTCAGGCATAAGAATCTTTTTGCATAATCATTATGCTATCCACCCCCCACTGTTGCATGAAGGGAATTTGCTTCCCCCCCTCTCTTTAGACCTGCCATCTGAACCAGAGTCTATTCAATCAATGCCACTGAGTCAGGAGTGTCAGTTCTTTTAAACAGGTAGAAGTTGGGGGGGGCTGGGCTGGGCTGGGAAGATAGGAGCTAGAGTTTGGAGCCATCAAGGAGCCACCTATGATCTCTAGATCTTCTCACCCCTTAAATCCTGGCTCCACAAACTTCCTCCTAGAACAAAGCCCATATTGGGTCCTAGTTCTCAGCCATGGTAACTAAGAGCACAGTTACCAGGAAGAAGGAGGGAACTTGAGTTCTGGAGACTGTCCTGTTTCCAGGCTGGTTTTAATTGGTGGAATTCGCTTCAACCCAAGTCATCAATCTCTGACAACAGGCAAAGAACCAGTCTTTTGGGGCATAAATCTAGCATTCTCTTCCTCTGCTGCTTCTGCCTGGTTCTGATGTCGCTCAATTAAGCCTACCCTTCCTCTCTTCCACCATCCTATGTGATCTTGTTCCTGTGATGTGAAAGCAAAGGATGATTGACTGAGAACCTGGTTACCTTTGCAGCCCTGATGCCGTGAGCCTGTCGCAAGAGTGGCTCGTCTACAGAAACTTCCACCTGCTTGAGCCCCGTGGAGTGGATGGGGCAGTGGTCTACGTTAAACTCTAAGACATGCACGTCAGCCCGTTCCTGTAACTGTGCAAAGAAGCAGCATGTGTCCCAGGGACTTTGGAGTGGGCATTCCTTGCTCCCTAGAAAGTTGACTTGTGTGTGGGGAGGGGTGGGAGGTAACACACTGGGTTGAACACACACATAACTGTGTACAAGGGCCCATGTTGGAGCCCCGGCTCCCCACCTGCAGGGGAAGCTCCATTAACAGTGAAATAGGTCTGCAGGTGTCTCTCTCTTTCCCTCCCCCCCAACAATTTATCTCTGTCCTATCAAATAAAATAAAATATAAAAAAAAAGGAAAAAGTTCTTGAGGGACAAGGTACCACCCAGAAAATAAGAGTGGTTACAGTATGGCTTGGAAAGGTGGAGGTGGGGCTTGGGTTTAAAAAAGTTAGACCTTTGAGCTCTTGGGCCTCTCTCTGTCCAGATACCATCATGTGAGTATCAACTCTGTTTCTCTCTCCCTCTCCCCCCACCCATGCCCTATCATGTGAATGTTCTCAATTTTCCCAAATAAAAGTTTCAAGTCCCTGAAAATCATGCTCTCTCCTCAATGCTTTGTTGAGATAATGTGTGATGGGCCTTTCAATATTGGGGGAACAAACACCATCTTTCTTTTCTCCCTTAAACAAAGTGACCACTGGGAGGGCGGGTTTGTCACGCAGGCACTAGGCTCCAGCAATAACCCTGGTGACAAATGAGAGAGAGAGAGAGAGAGAGAGAGACTCCTGGAAAGTTGAAAAGTTAAATCTGGTGTGAGTCAGGAAGGAGTTGGAGAGGACAAGAAAGTCAGGGGCTGGACTTGGGGCAATCAGAGAGGGGTCCAGGGACCCCAGATCTACCTTCTTGCTAAGACTATGTGGCTTTGAAATCTTCTCTTGGAACAAAGCCCAAGTGGGTCTTAACTGTTTTCATCCAAAGGGAAAGCCCCACAGGAAGAGGGTGAGGAGGCATCAGTATAAGAACTGCTGGAGGGAGTTGGGCGGTAGCACAGCGGGTTAAGCGCACGTTGCGTGAAGCATAAGGACTTGCCTAAGGATCCTGGTTCGAGCCTCCGGCTCTCCACCTGCAGGGGAGTCACTTCACAGGCGATGAAGCAGATCTGCAGGTGTCTGTCTTTATCTCCCCCTCTCTGTCTTCCCCTCCTCTCTCCATTTCTCTCTGTCCTATCCAACAACGATGACATCATCATCATCAACAACAACAAAAATAATGAAAAACAACAAGGGCACGAAAAGGGAAAAAAAAAGAAAAAAAAGAACTGCTGGAGAGAAGTTTAAGTTCATCTGCCAGTCTCTGGCCAGCACTCCCCCTTGCTCCCCCAGGGACATATCCGACTGTCCAAAGCTGTCCTTGGTAGGGGGTGCGGAGACACTTCAAGAGCCTCAGCAAGAAAGAACAAACCATCATTCACCAGATGAACAGGGGCTGATGACCCTTGGATCCCTGTTGAGCTGGAGTGAGGCTCAAAGCCAGAACTTAGCCTGAGTCTGTCTTTTATGACTCTGTCTTCTTATTATCTTTGTAACAAGGCTCTTTTATTCGTTCCCGATTTCCTGCCGAGTTGACGAAATCACCATTCTGTCTTCTCGTTCAAAATAAGTGGATAAGGAGATGTTAAAAGGCCCCTGGCTCACTTCTCCTTTGGGGGCTCTGCCACCTCCCCTCCTGCCCTCCCTTGCCCCCGGCAAGATGGGTCTTTGCCATACTATGAGGTACTGTTCACCTTCGCTCCAGCTGAAAGGATCTATTTATTTTGCTGTTTTGCTTTATGGTTTCAGAGGCTGGCATTTTCCACTTTGGTGTTCTCTGCAGCGCACCCTACTTGTAATTATAGCCGTCCTTTCTTCTCCCGTGTTTTGGGAGGATGATCCCATTCACACTGTGCAGGGACAAAGAGACTGTCGATCTGGGAGGTGGAACAAGGACATCAAGTCTTCATCAAAGCCTCACCAGACACAGAAGTGGAACCAAGCAGGAAAACCTCAACTGGGTGGAAAGGGATAGGGAATATAGCGAAATGTTTCCACCCGTTTATTCCAGACTCTGGAAAAAGCTCTAACTGGACAGGCACGTTTCATTTCGGGGAGAGTCCTGGTCTCATATATATATATATATTAGTTTTATTTATTTTCTTGTTGCCCTTGTCTTTTTATTGTTGTTGTAGTTATTATTGTTGTTGTTATTGATGTTGTCATTAGCTAGGACAGAGAGAAATGGAGAGAGGAGGGGAAGTGATGGGGAGAGAAAGACAGACACCTGCAGACCTGCTTCACCACCTGTGAAGCGACTTCTCTGTAGGTGGGAAGCCGGGGACTTGAACCAGGATGCTTATGCTGGTCCTTGCGCTTTGCGCCATGTGCGCTTAACCTACTGCGCTACCGCCCGACTCCCCTGGTCTTATATTTTTATCAGGAAAGAGACTGGTGCGCCATTCAGCCACCCCATGCAGGGCCAGAGTTCAAACCCTGGGTCTGATCTGTGTGAAGCCGACTCTGCAAACTAGGTTTCTTGCTTGGCCCCCTATCTTTTCTCTTCTTTTTTTTATTAGTGATTTAATATCGATTCACAAAATTACAAGATAACAGGGGCATCACTCCACATTGTTCCCGTCAGCAGATTTCCGAGTCTCCATTCCCTCCATTAGAAACTGTGGTAGCTCTCCCAAGGTCAAGAGATGGGTTGAGTATTCTTTCTGTACCTATCTTTCTGCCTATTAATCTATCTGTCTATCTATCTATCTATCTATCTATCTATCTATCTATCTCCTCGCCCATTTTTTCCTATGGTCCTGTCTTGTCATCCTTTCTAAGTCACATCTACACCTACTGCTACTTCTGAATGTCTTTCTTCCTCTTCTCTCTCTGGGCCCTGATGGAATTGGAGTTCAGAGCCCTCTGGTCATCTTTCCCTAACATTTCTCCCCCTCTGAGACTATGGACCAAAATAATTTTTAACAAGATTTAAAGAAATTATTTATTATTGGATAGGAGGAAATTGAGAGGGGAAGGGGAAATAGAGAGGGAGAGAGACAGAGACACCTGTTTCACCACTCATGAACATTTCCCCCTGCATGTGGGGACCAGGGGCTTGAACCTGGGTCCTTGTGCACTGTAATGTGTGTGCTTAACCAGGTGCCTGCCCCTCTGGACCAAAGATCTTTATGGGGTGCAGAAAAGGTGGAAGTTCTGGCTTCTATAATTGCTTCTCTGTTGGACGTGGGCATTGGCAGGTGGATTCACACCCCCAGCCTGTTTCTCTTTTTCCCTAGTGGGGCAGGACTCTGGAGAGGTGAGGTTGAGGACATATTGGTGAGGTCGTTTGCCCAGTGAAGTCAGGTTGATGCCATGGTAGCATCTGCAACTCGGTGGCTGAAAGGCAGTTAAGATATGAATTGGCGTGGTCTGGGAGGTGGCGCAGTGGATAGGGCATTGGACTCTCAAGCATGAGGTCCTGAGTTCGGTCACTGGCAGCACATACAACAGAGTGATGTCTGGTTCTTTCTCTCTCTCCTCCTATCTTTCTCATAAATAAACAAAATCTTACAAAAAAAGATATGAATTGGCCTCCAATTTTATCCCTGAAGAGCTTTATTCTCCTTTGAAAATGTGGATTCATTTAATGAGACTCAAAACATCACTCTGGTATAGGCAGTACCAAAGATTGAACTTGGGACCTCGCTCTCACATGTCCTGTGCTCTGTTCACTGCGCCACATCCCTACTTGTAAGCTGCTTTTCTTGAAGTAGGAAAAGCTTTTGACTGGATTCCATTGTTGTCACAGGGGGCGAGGTGTCTGGAGACGGCCGCTCCACCAGTGCTGCTCTCCTGCTTCTCTTTCCTTGGGGGACAAGCTCCTCCCTTTTCAGATCGGGAGGTGCTCCCTCTGCCAGCCAAAGGCACCTGGCTTTTTCACCTCCCTCCCTGTCTCCTGGAAGCCCAAAGACCTGGCTTGCAGGCTGTATCTCTGGGGAAGGGATAGCCAGAGGCTGATGAATTGTGTTCGATTTCACTCCCATCGTTCAGTGAGCTACAGGCTGGAAACAGGAGCACAGACTCCCATCTTGCTGACCTTGTCCTCTTGCAACAACAGAGAAGGGTTACCACCAGCATGGGCTTTGTTCTAGGAGCAGGTTCGAGGAGTCACGGAGGCAACGGGGACTTTCCATCTCTCCCGTGATTGTCCCCAAATCCAGTCCCAAGGCTATCAGGCCGTGTGGGCAGGTTGAGTTAATACTCCTGTTTCTGATGGATTGTGAGGTCATGGCCACAGAACCATTCCCCTTCGTGCAAGAGCTGTTGTGATGAAGTTGGCTCCCTGGGGCGGTGGCTCTGGCTTGACTCACCCTCCCTTGGGGCCCCATCCAGACCTCCGCTATAGCCTCCCAGCCAGCCAGTGATTGCTGGCGCAGTGACTGCTCTCTGCAAGAGAGTCGCCTTCCAGCTCCGTCCTTCCCCGTATCTGGGACAATTTGCTTCCGTTGCGAGCGCATCTGTCATTCCTGAATACGTCTTTCGCAAGAACATTGACTTCATGGAGGGAAGATCTCTAAAGGCAAAATGTTAGATTAACTTTGAAGTGAGAGGGTCTGGTTTGCAGGGTAGATGGGACATGGTTGATACAGGTCTGGATACACAACTGGGGCTCCAACATGGGTGACACAGAACCTCCACGTCTTCCCGGAGAAGGTGGGACTTATGTCCTCTTAACTGAATCCTCCTTTCTTCTTCCCCAAGCCACCCGCACTGGGAAACTTCTCAGGTCAGTGCCTAAGACCCAGTAGGTGAGTGTGGTGATGATACTTGGCTCTCTCAGAACACAGGGCAGGCCCACCTGTTGTTAGTAGGTGTTTTGTGCTGGTTTGATTATTGGCTCAGTCCTGAGGAATCTGAAGTACAATACAGTGTGTTTTTAAAAAAAGATACTACTTATTTTTATGTAAGAAGAGAGAGAGCTAGACAGCGGGGAGGGGAGGAAGTACTCAATTCTGGCATACATGGTACCAAGAGTTGAACCCGGGGCCTCAGGCATGCAGATTCTGGGCTCTACCAGTGAACTCTCCCCTGTCCCAGTAGGATGTCTTTTCCAAGGACTGAAACAAAGAGTTCATATACAAAGTTACAAAGTACAGTTGTAGCCTTTGGAGAGATGGATCTTCCAAATGATCAGTGGACCAAAATATGTTTAAGAAATGTTTGCAGGGTGGCTGGGCAGGGCACCTGGTTGGGCAAACAGGTTACAGTGTGTGAGGCCCTGGGTTCGAGCCCCTGGTCCCCACCTGCAGGGGGAAGTTTCATAAGTGGTGAAGCAGGGCTGCAGGAGTCTCTCTCCCTTTCTGTCTCCCCCTCCCCTCTTGATTTCCGGCTGTCTCTCTCTCTCTTAAATAAATAAAGATAATAATAAACAAGGAAATGATTGCAGAAGCTTACTGAAGCTCACACTTCTGCCAATGACACAGGGATTCCTTTGGGGGGAGTATCATATAGTTTGGAATTCAGGGCATCATGTGGGGCAACAGAGTCAAAGTTTTATTTTTATTTAATTCAATTAAACTTTTAAAAATGAATATTACTCTGAATTTCTGCCTTTTGACTGTATCAGCTTTCACTCTGGTCAAGTTGTCCTTATCTTTCCATGTATCTTGTTCTTCTTCTTCACTCGGGCATTGTTTTCTTGAATGGAAGAGTGAGAGAGAGGTAGCTGGCTTTCTGGATAACTTGCAGACTTGGGGAAAGTAAACAGCGTGCTGCAAGCTCTCTCAAGGTGGTGTGCACAACCACTGTGTGGTTACCGCACCTTCCACTCTACCACCTGAGTCATGAATCAGAATAAAAAAGCACAACTGTGGGCAGGAGAAACAGCATAATGGTTATGCAAACAGACTCTCATGCCTGGGACTCCAAAGTTCTAGTTTCAATCCCCTGTACCACCATAAACCAGAGCTGAGCAGTGTTCGGGTTGGTCTCTCTCTCATCTCTCTCAAAAATAAAGTTAATAAAATATTACAAAAAAAAAAGCACAACTGAATCACCTCAACCTACTTGCTACCTGCAGAAAGAGTCCAGAGAGTTTACCTGGCAACATGCAAAGAAGATGTTTTCTCTTCATTTCATTTTTAAATTTTTATTGATTTAATAATAATCATAAGACCATAGCATCATGCAGTTCCCACCACCAGAGTTCCGTGTCCCATCCCCTCCATTGGAAGCTTTCCTATTCTTTATCCCTCTGGGAGCATGGACCCAGGACCATTATGGGGAGCAGAAGGTGGGAGTTCTGGCTTCTGTCATTGTTTCTCCGCTGGACATGGGTGTTGGCAGGTGGATCCACACCCCCAGCCTGTCTCTGTCTTTCCCTAGTGGGACAGGGCTCTGGGGAGGGGAGGTTCCAGGACTCTTTGGTGAGGTCGTCTGCCCAGTGAAGTCAGGTTGATGTCATGGTAGCACCTGCAACTTGGTGGCTGAAAAAGCATTAAGATGTCACAGAACCAAATCGTTTAATAATCAGGAACATGAAGGCAGAAGATTCGGCATATAAGATTCGGAGTCTCCATTTTGGAAAAAGCTAGTAGGTCTATTTCAGATATATTTCTTTTTTTTAATTTTATTTTATTTATTTATTCCCTTTTGTTGCCCTTGTTTTATTGTTGTAGTTATTATTGTTGTTGTCGTCGTTGTTGGATAGGACAGAGAGAAATGGAGAGAGGAGGGGAAGACAGAGAGGAGGAGGAGAGAAAGATAGACACCTACAGACCTGCTTCACCGCTTGTGAAGCGACTCCCCTGCAGGTGGGGAGCCGGGGATCGAACCGGGATCCTTAGGCCGGTCCTTGTGCTTTGCGCCACCTGCGCTTAACCCGCTGCGCTACAGCCCGACTCCCTTCAGATATATTTCAAGGGGTCCGTGACTTTGCTAGTTTTTGCCTAAGCCTGACAGCTAACATGCAGGTGGACTATAGGTATTGCCTGGGGAGATGGTGTCAGAGATGGAAACAGGACTAGAAAGCTGGATCGGGGCAGAGAGTAGCTCCCAAATACGGGAAAAGTACATGAATATGGTTAACTGTAAACCGCATCGATCCCATCTGGGCCCATAGTCAGTGCAGAAGCCTCTGTAACCTCTGTGTCCCTGTAGGTCTGAGCTCGCACCCTGTGGTCACGGTTAGGAACATTCCAGGCAGCGCTCATTGCAGGGCCCAGAAGATGTTTTCTAATTCAGATGCCCATTTCTGTGCAAATGGGGTGGTGCCCCCCTCCCCTACCAATGCAAGTAAAATGGTCCAGGACTTGTGGACATGAACTTGGGGGTGGAATTTGGAGAAATAACAAATGGAAACATTCTTGTGTGTGCAGGATCTGGGCATTTGTAGGCCATGTTCAGGCATCATGTGGGCACACCTTCCTGCAGAGAACCGCACAGCCGATCGCTCATGCAGACAAGGGGTGTTTGGAGAGGCGGGTCTCTCTTAGCTAAGATCCTTAACGTGTGGGCTATTGGAAGATGTCCAAATTCAAGTTCTCAGCAGCAGGCCTGCCAGCAGAAACACTTCAGGTGGAACGATTAACTACAAATGCTGCAGACTGTTGCCTGCCAGCAATTTTTGGTTTCCCTACAATTTGGGGGCACTGGTTATAGGAGCCAGTGAGAAGTTCTTGATTTGTTACTTGTGAAGGACGGATTCTGCTGATTGCCCAGAGCTATTTGAAAACAGTTCTGAGGCTCAATATGGATTTGATGAATGAATGATTGAAGCTGGCACAATCTGCTATTGCCCTCACAGTGGTGGTTCCTTACCTGCTATTTTTGGACAACTCCTCCCTGAGCAGTGATCTGCTCATGCAGAGAGGGGACACTGGACCAGCTTGATGAGGGGGCCTGGTCCCCAAGGGCCTAGGGACTTGTTTTCAGAGTGGTGAGCTACAAAGTTAAGGCTAGTAATCTAACACTCTGAAAACAACGATACCCACAACCAACAGCCCCAGCCCAACTGCCACAAAAAAAAATCTTAGCTGAAGAAAAACTGAGTTCCGTTTTTTTCTGGCCGGGATTTCTTTATTTGCCTTTGATTTTTCTTGGACAAATTTGTTCAGATCTTAATCATTCAAGGGCGGTGGTGATGGGGGTGGTGGTGGACTGGATCACACTTTCAGCAGTCGTCACAGGCCTTGTTTAATGGAGCAGAAGACGAAATACAGAGGAGAGGCAGCAGATATTTGAAAATGAGATTTTTTTTTTCCTTTTGAAGGATTTTGGCTCCATTGTTGGAGACAAAGTGAGTGCATATGAACTCTGCAAGTGGGGCTGTTTAGGCCTTGAGTTTTATTTATTTACATATTTATTTATTTATTTCCTTTTTGTTGCCTTTGTTGTTTTATTCTTGTAGTTATTATTGATGTCGTTGTTGTTGGATAGGGCAGAGAGACATGGAGAGAGGAGGGGAAGACAGAGAGGGGGAGAGAAAGATAGACACCTGCAGACCTGCTTCACTGCCTGTGAAGTGACTCCCCTGCAGGTGGGGAGCAGGGGGCTTGAACCAGGACCCTTACACCGGTCCTTGTGCTTTGCCCCAAGTTTGCTTAACCCACTGCGCTACCACCCAACTCCCTAGGCTTTGAGTTTTTATATTTTTAAATTGCTTTCTTCTTCTCTTGCTCTGCTTTCGGTTTCAGGTGCAGGGCACCAGGCATGTCCCCGAGCCCCCCAAGCTCCTGCAGAAAGGTAGGCTTCTTGGCAGGTCCTGCTTTACGCAAACTAAGTAAAGGGAATGAGAGCGACCCTCCCCTGTAGCCACCACCCAGCAGTGTGACAGGCTGCTGGGAAAGGCAGCAGAACACAGCCTATTTGATGCTGGCCTTTCAGTTGGCCTCAGGCACCTGGGCTCTGCCGCACATTAGCCCTGTGACTGCAGGTTGTCTCATATCACGACCCCAAGACTCCCTTTTCTCTTCTGTGAGTGGACGTGATTACTAACTCCTGTCCCGGTTTCCATCTGGGCACCAATAGGTGACCCCCTTCCAAGAAGAAAGACTAAGGGAGATGGGAATGGGCTGTGATGAGATGGAAAATCCACAGGCTGAGGCTGGGTGGTGGCACACTTGGTTGAGTGCATGTGTTACAATGTGCAAGGACCAGGGTTCAAGCCTCCAGTCCCCATCTGCAGGGGGAATGTTTTGGGAGTGGTGAAGCAGTGTTGCAGATATCTCTCTGTCTCTCTCCCTATCATCTCCTTCCTTCTCGATTTCTGGCTGTCTCTATCCAATAAATAATAATTATAATAAAAAGATTTTAAAAATCCACAGGCAAAGAAACAAAGTAGAGAAGACAAAACTACTGTAAGTTCTGGACTCGCTTCTGCACCCTAGGATCTGAGTGGAAACCTTGGCTGACTTTAACTAATCTGTCACCCCAGGATTCTGTCCACACCTTGTGGGACTCCGTCTGTAACCAATCAGCTGGTGCCCTTTTGGGTACCGTCTGTAACCAATGAGCTTTCACTGCGCCCAGTTTGAAAAGGATAAAAGCTGGCTGCCAAGGCCAAAAGCTGTTTAGGTCTGGTAGGAACTGACAAGAGGCTGCAGAGGAGAAGCGAGCGTGACTCGCTCCGTCTCAATCTTTGGCTGCATTCAACTGAAACACAATTTTCTTCCCTTAAGAATGGTACAATCGGTAGTCTGGCGGTAGCGCAGTGGGTTAAGTGCAGGTGGCGCAAAGCACAAGGACCGGCATAAGGATCTCAGTTCGAGCCCCCGGCTCCCCACCTGCAGGGGAGTCGCTTCACAGGCGGTGAAGCAGGTCTGTAGGTGTCTGTCTTTCTCTCCCCCTCTCTGTCTTCCCCTCCTCTCTCCACTTCTCTCTGTCCTATCCAACAACAACGACAACAACAATAAAACAACAAGAGCAACAAAAGGGAATAAATAAAAATATTAATAATAATAATAAAAAAGAATGGTACAGTCATGCCTCCAAAGAGACAGGGTTGTCTGACATGGCAACAAAGGGACTGATGAGGGGAAACAGGGACTCTTTCTTTCTTTCTTTCTTCCTTCTTTCCTTTTTTTTTTTTTTTTGCCTCCAGAGTTATTGCTGGGGTTCAGTGCCTGCACTATGAATCCACTGCTCCTGGAGGCCATGATTCCCATTTTTGTTGCCTTTGTTGTTATTGTTATTGCTGCTTCTGTTGTTGGATAGGACAGAGAGAAATGGAGAGAGGAGGGGAAGACAGAGAGGGGGAGAGAAAGACAGACACCTGCAGACCTGCTTCACCGCCTGTGAAGCGACTCCCCTGCAGGTGGGGAGCCGGGGGCTAGAACTGGGATCCTACGCTGGTCCTTGCCCTTCATGCCGTGTGTGCATAACCTGCTGTGCTAGCTCCTGACCCCCCAGGGACACTTTTTTAAATGTCCTCCATGGACATTTGATATATTAAAGATAGTCTCCTCATGAATCAGGGTGACTCCAGCTATGTTTGAAACTGTGGAAACCAGTGGTGGGACACCTGGTCACAAATACTTATTTTCATATATTTTTCTTTGTCATTAATGGTATGTTACAAAATTGAAGGTGACATTGTATAGTTCCAGGTCACACCACTACGCAAGTCCTGTGTCCTCGCTCTCCCAAAGATAACCACCAGAGTTCTCAGCAGTCTTACAAACAGGGCAGACGAAGACAGTTACATTAAAGATACAGGGGCCAGGTGGTGGTGGCACACCTGGCTGAGTGCCCATGTTACAAAGTGCAAGGACACAGGTTTGAGCCCCTGGCCCCCATGTGCAAGGGGAAAGCTTCATGAGTGGTGAAGCAGTGCTGCAGGTGTCTCTCTGTCTCTCTCCCTCCCTATCTCCCCTTCCCTCTTGATTTCTGGCTGTCTCTACCCAATAAATAAATAAAGATAATAATAAAAAAAATAAAGACACGTGGTCCGGGAGGTGGCGCAGTGGTAAAGCTTTGGACTCTCAAGTATGAGGTCCTGAGTTTGAGCCCCGGCACCACATGTGCTAGAGTGATGTCTGGTTCTTTCTCTGTCTTCCTATCTTTCTCATAAATAAAGAAAAATCTTTAAAAAATAATAAAAAAATAAAGATACATAACACCCAGTACTCTGTTACCAGGGACCGCTTTACAAGAAATCGTAGACACGTTTAAACTCAATTTACAAAAGAATGGACATGTAGCTGAAATCCACGCCATCACCCTATGGAGACCTCTTTTGCCTTCGGTGCAAACAGGACAGGGCTTTGGGTGAGTTACAAGTTTTGTTTTAGGAGAAAATGCTTTGAAAACCACCGGAATGAAGAGGCAGGATGGCCTGATAGCCTCAGATCTCCACCCTGGCTTCCCAGACCCCTCTGCCTCTATATGTTCTCTCTCTAAAAAAAAAAAGGCGAGGGTGGTGCTGGTGGTATTGGTGGTGGTGTACCTGGTTAAGTGCACATATCACCAAGCACAAGGACCCTGCTTCGAACCCTTGTTCCCCACCTGCAAGGGGGACACTTCACAAGCGGCGAAGCAACAGGGTTGCAGGAGTCTCCGTCTCTTTCCTTTTCTATCACTCCTCCCCTCTCAACTTCTGTCTTCCCTGCCAAATAAAATAGAAGAAAGTAAGAGATAGTTAGCTCTTCTCTTCGGAGAAACACGAATAGAACAATCATTTAGCACACATTTTGTTTATAAATAGTTATCTGTAACTGCCTGTGGCCAGTAATTCTTCTGTCACCAGGCAGAAGATTCATTCTCTCCTTCAGTGGAAGCTGACCTGGGACAAGTGAAAACAGGGAGCTTTGCCCACCCCGAGGTCAAAGGTGCAGGGAGAGGAAGCTGTTGACAGGTGCCGTGACTGTGGAAAAGGCCCTTGTGGGAAAGGCCCCCGCCTGACACACGGTGAATAGAGACAGAGGAGCACAGGTCCCTCCAAAGTGACACAAGTGAGAGCAAGGGAGCCTGGGTGAGAAGCAGGTGATGAAGCAGGAGGCTGTAGACATGCAGTGGGGTTCACTTACGTCACATACTGGAGCTGCTTCTCTCGAGCTTCCCAGCACCAAAAAAGGCTGCCGTGCAACCTTTCCTCGCCTCCTCCATTCTTACCTCTGCAAGAAGACTGTCTTGTCTTAGATATGGTAGTTAGGAGCTGACAACGGGGGCCATCTGTGCTGGAGTGGATGAGAGAGAAAGGGCCCTCCATTGCTAATAGGGTGACTCTGGTTATGAAATGAGGCCCATGGTTTGAGGAGAAGGAGGGCCTGGAGGACAGCGTGTCTGAGCACAGGTGTTCCTCATAGATACCTCACACAGGATGGCCAAGAGAGTTGTCAAGATAGGGCACAAATAAAAGAGGATGGTGGGCTTGGGGTGGATATGGCAGTGTCAGAACACAGGACTTGTACGCAAGAGATACCAGGTTCAATCCCCAGTGCCACTAGTAGCCAGACGTGAGTGGCGTTCTGTTCAATTTTTTTGTTTTTGTTTTTAAGGAGGGGTGGGAATTCTTTTTCCCAGAAGGCACTGGTGGGGGTGTGTGTGAAACACTAAAACAACACATGTCCTGTTTCGATGATATATGTATATATATATATATTTTTTCTAGTTTCCAAGGGCTTTCCCTTATTTTATTTATTATTTTATTTCTTTATTGGAGGATTAATATTTTACATTCAACAGTAAATGCAATAGTTAAATACAATACGTGCATAACATTTCTCAGTTTTCCATATAACAACACAACCCCCACTAGGTCCTCTGTCATCCTTTTTGGACCTGTATTCTCCCCCCACCCACCCACCCCAGAGTCTTTTACTTTGGTGCAATACGCCAACTCCAGTTCAGGTTCTACTTGTGTTTGCTCTCTTTTTTTTTCCCCTCTACTTTTTTTTTTAATTGGGGAATTCATGTTTTACATTCAACAGTAAGTACAATAGTTTGTACATGCATAACACATGCCAATTTTCCATATAACAATACAACCTCCACTAGGTCCTCTGAATCCTCATATATATACATACATATATATATATATAATATAGATATATAGATATAAAATCTTGACTTCTTTTTATTTCTTTATTTTTGAAGTTAAATTTTTTATTATCTTTATTTACTAGCTAGAGACAGTCAGAAATTGATAGGGGTGCAAGAACCGGTGTAAGGATCTTGGTTCAAGCCCCTGGCTCCCCACCTGCAGGGGAGGCTCCCCACCTGCAGGGGAGGCTCCCCACCTGCAGGGGAAGCGCTTCACAGGCCTGCAGGTGTCTGTCTTTCTCTCTCCCTCTCTGTCTTCCCCTTCTCTCTCCATTTCTCTCTGTCCTATCCAACAATGATGACATCAATAACAGTAACTACAATAACAATAAGAAACAAGGGCAACAAAAGGGAAAATAAATTAATAAAAAATATTTTTAAAAGATATTGATAGGGAAGGGGAAGATAAAGAGGGAGGGAGAGAGAGAGAGAGAGAGAGAGAGAGAGAGAGGGAGAGGGAGAGAGAGAGAGATCTGCAACACTGTTTCACCGCTTTCAAAGCTTTCCCCCTGCAGGTGGGGACGGGTGCTTGAACCCAGGTCCTTTGGCACTGTAACATATGTGCTGAACCAGGTGCACCACCACCCTGCCCACAGTCTTTACTTGTTATAGCTAGGACAGCTGGTCGCCGTGGAGGGACATTTGACCCCACCATCATCAGCTGGAGGATGAAGAGTAGAGGAGTTTGCAGTGGCTTCCGTCTACCCTCCTCGGTGGCGCTCGTGTGTGGGGCTCCCTCAAGCAGGACCTGGGGGCTCTGTGCCTCTCTGGGGGACCAGGAGCTGCGGGGAGCAGTGGCAGACACCTTGGCCCTGCCTCTTCTACCCATTGTGATGGGTGGACTCTGGTGCTATGGCAACCAGGGGCATTCCAGAGGTCCCCACTTGGGAGAAAGATCAGGAGTGAGGAGGAAGAGGAAGAGGAGGGAGAGGAGGAAGAGGAGGGAGAGGAGGAAGAGGGGCTCCTTGGGTGTGTGGTGCTCAGGAGACAATGGAGACATAGGGGTGCCCAGCCCAGCCCCCTTCAGCTCCCTGCAGAAAATGGGCAAAGGGAGACGTTTCAATCCGTCCTTAGACAATGATGGATTATGGGTAAGGAAGAGGGCGTCATCTGACCAGTTTCACGGTGTGTGCGTGTGTGCGTGCGTGTGTGTGTGTGCGTGTGTGTTCAGAGACACACATGGATTCGGGTCCCGCCTGCTGTGCATGGCAGGGACTTTGAATACAGTCGTTCCTACAGCCTCAGTTCCTTCCTGGCTCCTGGCTTGTAAGTACCCTTCAGTGGTTATTACCTGGTCTCCACCTTCCTCCAAAGCTCTGTTCAGCTCTGGCTCATGAGGGTGTGGGGGACTGAACTTGGGGCCTCAGAGTCTCAGGCATGAGCGTCTTTTGCAGAACCATGATGCTGTCTCCCCAGCTCACATGCTTCCTCCACATCTGCCATCTATCGTCCTGTGGACTTAAGGATGTAGTGTGTGGTTTATCTCCCCGGCTGGGGTGTAAACTCCTTGGTGGTGAGAAGGGAGGTGGGGTGGGGGATCTTTGTCTTTATTTAGCTATGGGGGCAGAGAGGAGAGAGAGAATCACTCTGGCACATGCAGTGCTGGGAGCTGAACTTGGTACCTCATGCTTACAAGTCCTGCTCTTCTGCTGTGCCACCTCCCAGACAGCTGTTTTTGTTTCCTTCCTTCCTTCCTCCCTCCCTCCTTCCCTCCCTCCCTCCCTCCTTCCTTCCTTCCTTCCTTCCTTCCTTCCCTCCCTCCCTTCTTCCTTCCTTCCTTCCTCCCTCCCTTCCCTCCCTCCCTCCCTCCTCCCCTCCCTCCTTCCTTCCTTCCTTCCTCCCTCCCTTCCCTCCCTCCCTCCCTCCTTCCCTCCCTCCTTCCCTCCCTCCTTCCTCCCTTCCCTCCCTCCCTCCCTCCTTCCTTCCTCCCTTCCCTCCCTCCCTCCTTCCTTCCTTCCCTCCCTCCCTCCTTCCTTCCCTCCCTCCCTCCTCCCCTCCCTCCTTTCTTCCTTCCTCCCTCCCTTCCCTCCATCCCTCCTTCCTTCCCTCCCTCCCTCCCTCCCTCCCTCCTTCTTCCCTCCCTCCTTCCCTCCCTCCCTCCCTCCTTCCCTCCCTCCCTCCTTCCTTCCCTCCCTCCTTCCTTCCTTCCTTCCTTCCTCCCTTTCTTTCTCTTTCTCTCTCTTTCCTTCTCTCTTCTCCAGGGTTATCTCTGGGGCTTGCTGCCTGCACTGGGAGTCCACTGCTCCTGGTGGCCATTTTTCCTTCATTTTATTGGATAAGACAGAGAGAAATTGAGAGAGGAGGGGAAGGCAGAGAGGGAGAGACACAGTCACGAAGTGATCTGCCTGCAGATAACGGGTGCAGCACTGCCTGACCCCCCAGGGAGCTGCTTTTCTAACTGTCCCCCAGGTGTCCCCCGGAGGTCTCAGTGATGAGCCCTGGGGAGGGGTCACTCCTGCAGGCTCAGTCTGAGGTGGGAGGAGCCCAGGGAAGCACTTTGCTCTTTCTCCATCACTGGGAATGCACCCTCCCCAGCTTATGCAAGGAGCTGGTTTGAGCCCCTGCTCCCCACCTTTCGGGGGGTGGGTTGGGGTGGGGGGAGCTTCACAAGCAGTGAAGCAGTTCTGTCTCTCGGTTGGTCTCTTTCCTCTGTCCCTCTTCCCTCTCAAGTTATCTCTGTCCTATTAAATAGAATAAGAAAGAAAAAAAATAAATGGAAAAAATATGGTCACTGGGAACACTGCATTTGTAGTGCTGGCACCAAGCTCTAGGAATAACTCTGGTGGTAATTAAAAAAAAAAGTGTGTAAGACAAAATCAGAATTGCGTCCTTAGGGAGGAAGGAGGATGGACATTTCATCTTCTGTGGTGACCCCTTATCCAGGACAGAGAATTCAGGGGACCTTCCTCCCTTTAGTACTTTGGGACAAGGAGCAGCAGTGCTGATGGCTAAGTAAGTTTCTCAAAGGAGCCCGCGG
This sequence comes from Erinaceus europaeus, assembly GCF_950295315.1. Lineage (NCBI taxonomy): Eukaryota > Metazoa > Chordata > Mammalia > Eulipotyphla > Erinaceidae > Erinaceus > Erinaceus europaeus. The sequence goes on from NC_080175.1 coordinate 3,444,034, forward strand.
GCACTTTGGGCGAATGCATGAGATTACCGGCTCTGAGTCAGAGCTGGGTCCTTTGGGAGGACAGTCATTGCCACATTAGAGGGGACAGTCATTCTGAGCCTAACCTTGCTGCTTGTAATCTGGTCGCGGGCAGGAGAGGCATTTTGCACAGGCTGTCACCTTCCTAGTTAATATTTCAGTCATCTAGAGACGGAGGGCCGTAAGAATTGCACCACTGACTAGTTAAAAAGCTATATTTCACGGTTACAATATCTAACAGAAGGGCTCATTTCACAGCTGTCATGTCAGGACCGTTACATATATATTTTAAAAGAGTGAAATTAAAATGCTAGAGCTATCTTTTCCCAGTGATTTAGCCCAGAGACTTGCAGACTACAGATGAACTCAAGTCACATGACATTTAGCTGGCAAGGAGCGTGCCCGGGGTTAGGACGCTCTGCGGCCTGGTCTGACTTTCCGTGGTGGAGTTCCAGGAGTGTACAAGATCAGATTGGAGCACGGGAAAAATGAAATAACGAAGGGGTCAGTGTCCCCTTATTATTTTTATTGGCATTAAAGAACAATGACTTAGCACCTCTAAGAGTATAGTATTGATTGAAAGAGAAATATGTAATTTGACTTTGCAGAATTTTCTTTTTGTTTTTAGAATTAATTAATTTATTGTACAGAGATAGCCAGAAATCAAGAAGGAATGGAGAGATAGGTAAGCCCTGCCTTACCTCTCAAAAAGCTTTCCCCCTACAGGTGGGAACTAGTGATTTGAACCCGGGTCCCCATGAACTGTAATATGTGCACTCAACCAGGTGCACCACTGCCTGGCTGCCAAAATTTTCTAGAATATATAGAGGAATACTGGTGTTGGGGCCGGGTGGGGGTGCACCTGGCTGAGCGTTACAGTGAGCAAGGACCCAGGTTTGAGTCTCCGGTCCCCACCTGCAGGGGAAAAGCTTCACAAGTGTTGAAGCGGGGCTGCAGGTGTCTCTCTATCTCTCTCCCTCTCTATCACCCCTTCCCTCTCAATTTCTGGCTGTGTATATCCAATAAATAAATAAAGATAAAAAAACAAACGAACAAAAGGAATACTGGTTTCTCATATGTAGTTACTGAGTGGTTCCCTTAGCTCAAGTCTTCTTCTTTTAAATTTCTTTATTGGGGGATTAATGTTTTACATTTGACAGTAAATACAATAGTTTGTACATGCATAACATTCCCCAGTTTCCCATATAACAATACAACCCCCACTAGGTCCTCTGAATTCTTCTTGGACCTGTATTCTCCCCCCACATACCCCTGAGTCTTTTACTTTGGTGCAATACACCAACTCCAGTTCAGGTTCTACTTGTGTTTTCTCTTCTGATCTTGTTTTTCAACTTCTGCCTGAGAGTGAGATCATCCCATATTCATCCTTCTGTTTCTGATTTATTTCACTTCACATAGATTTTTCAAGCTCCATCCAAGTTGTAGCCCAACTCTTCTACACACACAGAGAGAGAGAGAGAGAGAGAGAGAGAGAGAGGAAGAGACAGAGAGGGAGAGAGAGGGAGAGAGGGAGAGAGAGGAAGAGAGGGAGAGAGAGAGAGGGGAAGAGAGGGAGAGAGAGGGAGAGAGGGAGAGAGTGAGAGAGAGGAAGAGAGAGATAGAGTGAGAGAGAGGAAGAGAGAGAGAGAGGGAGAGACAGAGAGGGAGAGAGAGGGAGAGAGGGAGAGAGAGGAAGAGAGGGAGAGAGAGAGAGGGAGAGAGTGAAAAAGAGGGAGAGGGAGAGAGAGAGGGAGAGAGGGAGAGAGTGAGAGAGAGGGAGAAGAGGGAGAGAGGGAGAGAGAGGGAGAGAGTGAGAGAGAGGGAGAGAGAGAGGGAGAGAGGGAGAGAGTGAGAGAGAGGGAGAGAGAAGGAGAGAGGGAGGGAGAGAGAGAGAGGGAGAGAGAGAGGAGAGAGAGGAAGAGAGGGAGAGAGAGAGGGAGAGAGGGAGAGAGAGGGAGAAGAGGGAAAGGAGAGAGAGAGGGAGAGAGAGAGGGAGAGAGAGAGGGAGAGAGAGAGGGAGAGAGAGGAAGAGAGGAGAGAGAGAGAGGGAGAGAGAGAGGGAAAAAGGGAGAGAGAGAGAGGGAGGGAGGGAGAGAGGGAGGGAGGGAGAGAGAGAGGGGAGACACTACAGCACCCCTCCACCATCCATGGAACTCTCACTTTGCTACTCATGGTTCTCTGGTGTGCAGTCAGGGCTCAGAACCAGCTTCACACACAGCAAGGTGCGTGTCTCCTGGCTGAACTGTCTCCTTTCCCCAGGGAATTTTTAAAAATTATTTATTTATTTTGAATAGAGACAGAGAGGAGAGGGAGGGACTCGCCTGCAGCGCTGCTTCATGGCTTATGAAGCTTCCCCTGCAGGTGGGGAGCAGGGGCTTGAACCAGGTCCTTGTGCTCTGTAATGTGAGCGCCGCCATCCAGCCCCCCAGAGAACAGCCTCACACATAGCAGGGGTGTGCTGTGCTAGGTCACCAGAGAATTTTCAAAAACACTTTTTAATTTTATGTATTGGATAGAGATTTAGTGGGGAGAAGGGAGAGGGAAAGAGACAGAGACACACCTACACCCCTGCTTCAGTACTCATGGAGCTTTCCCCATGCGGTAGGGGGACCGGGGCTTGAACCCAGGCTCTTGTACACTGTAATGTGTGTGCTTGAGAAGATGTGCCATTGCCTGACTTCCACCAGAGGATACATATATGTGTGTGTGTGTGTATATTTATTTTTTGCCTCCAGGGTTATCGCTGGGGCTTGGTGTCTGGACCATGAATCCACTGCTCCTGGAGGCCATTTCCCCCTCATTTTTGTTGCCCTTCTTCTTGTTGTTGTTACTGCTGTTGTCGTTGTTGGATAGGACAGAGAGAAATGGAGAGAGGAGGGGAAGACAGAGAGAGAGGGGAGAGAAAGACAGACACCTGCAGACCCGCTTCACTGCTTGTGGAGTGACTCCCCTGCAGTTGGGGAGCTGGGGGCTCAAACCAGGATCCTTACGGTGGTCCTTGCACTTGGCTCCGTGTGCACTTAACCTGCTGTGCTACAGCCTGGCCCCTCCAGAAGATATTTTGTAAAGACTTATTTATTTACTAATGAGGGAGAGAGAGAATCAAGCATCCCTTTGGCATATGCAGCTCTGGGGATCAAACCCAAGACCTCACGCTTGCAAGTCCTAGACTGTCCCACTGCATCACTTTTCCTGAACCGCCTTAGGGGTATTTGAAGTTCCCTAATGAAGAAGGCAAGACACAAGGTAGTAATTATTATAGGGTCCAGTTTTTGAAAAGTAATGTTAAGTACTTAGTTCTCTGGGGGCCACGGCTGCACTCTGCTGTTGGTACCTGCCCCCTGGGGTGCTAGTGGGTGACAGAAAGAGCTGAAAGCTTATATGAAGTCACGAGGCATCTCTGGCTGTGAGCCCACACACGCCGACGCACAGGTGAACTTGCGTGCTCAGTCCCATGAGGATATGTGAAAAGATGGTCACCAAAGAGTTAAAAGGAAAGAGAGATCAGATTTGTGTGTGTGTGTGTGTGTGTGTGTATGTGTGTGGGGGGTACTTCCTTCTTTAAGTATTTTTTTTAGTGGCTTGAATTTTTAAAGACCATGACTATGCATTAAGCCGCTAATCAGAAACACCGTTATTTCTGTCTGTGGGGAGAGAGGGTAATGGAACACATGCATTTAGTGGCGGAGCTTTTAAAGGGAGAACAAACACGGGTGAAACAGAAACCCGCCTTCCTCCCGAGGGCCCCGAGGCCACTTCCTGCCCGTCCTTGGCGGGGGGGACCTGGGTGTGCAGAGGGGCTGAGGCGTGGCTGTCCACTGGCCTCCATCCTGTCTCTGTGCCCCTCGGCCTGTGGGCTGCTGTCCACATGTGTCCACACAGAGGTCTCTCTTTTTGGGGTGCTTGTGACTTGCTTCTGGGGGAGCCTGCACATGTGCATCGCTTATGCACAGACGTGGTGCTGGGTTCGAGATGGAGATGTGGTCTTCCTTTGACCTGCCCAGGGGACTGGTTGGCAGCCATGGAGGGGGACAGCGCAGGGGAAGTGGCGCTGGCTGACTGTCCCTGCACATACTAGGGACAGATGCTTTTTCTGTTCACAGACACCCTACTTGCTGGCTACTGTTCTTCTGTTTCGCAGACTAAGAAACAGGCTTGGGGAAACTCTCGCGGGCAGAAAAGGGACCGGGGTTGGGACATTCGGCCAACAGAATACCTCAGAGCCGGGGGCTTGCCTCTTGCTGCTGAGTCTCCATTCACAGTCCTCTCCCTGAGAGCTGCCTTCAAAGCTGGGAGTGGCTTTTTTTCTTTTGCTTAACTGGGGAATTAATGATCTACAGTCCACAGTAGATATAGTAGTTGGTCCATGTGTAACATTTCTCAATTTTCCTCATAACACTAACTCCTACCCAGGTCTGCCATCATGTTCCAGGACCTGAATCCTTTCCCCCCCCCCCAAGAGTCCTTTACTTTGGTGCAGTACACCAAGCCCAGTCCCGGTTCTGCATGGTGTTTTTCCTTCTGTTCTGATTTCTCCACTTCTGTCCGTGAGTGAGATCATCCCATCTTCATCCTGCTCTTTCTGGCTGATCTCACTTCACAGGATTCCTTCCAGCTCCATCCAAGATGAGGTGAAGAAGGTGACTTCACCCTTTTTAATAGCTGAGTAGTATTCCACTGTGTATCTAGACCACAGCTTGCTCAGCCTGGGAGTGGCTTTTAAGAGGTGCTAGGACTGGAGTGGCCTGGCTGCTGTCAAGTGTCACCCGGTGAAATGGGAAACTCGTGAGGCCTGACCATGGCACACCCAGTAGAGTACACACGCTGCAGTGCACAGGGGATCGGGTTCAAGCCTCCAGTACCCACCTGTAGGAGGGAAACTTGGTGCAACAGTGCTTATCAGTGATTTTGATATTGATTTACAAATGCACATGTTAACAAGAGTGTGGTTCCACAGCATTCCCACCACCAGAGTTCTGAATCCCCATCCCTCCGCTGCAGTCCACGGAGGCTCTCCCCATCCCTCCCCTGCAGTCCATGGAGGCTCTCCCCATCCCTCCCCTGCAGTCCACGGAGGCTCTCCCCAAACTTGGGACAGCATAATATTTTTGTATCTTGGGAAGCGAGTCAGAAAATGGCAAGCAGTCCTCCCTCACTCCGGTGGCCTTTCAGGCCCCTGTCCCCCCACAAGAACTCCCCACTCCCTGCTTCTAGCGGCCCCTCTGGTTTTAATCTGGGCCTGTGCTGTCCTCCCAGTTCCCTCACAGTGGGGTCCCGCAGAAGACGCAGGAGTCCATCACCAAGGCCATGCTCCGAGAGCCCCACTGCCCCCAGGCCTCCCAGCAGATTCAGGGGAAGCTGCCACCCATCTACAGGATCCGGGAGAAGGTCAGTCTGTGCCCAAGACTCCCTGTGGGGTCAGAGACAGGCCACTGCCACCGTGTCCTTCTCAGGATGTGTTTTTCACATGCCCTGACCCCCTTCACTCTGCCAGTGTTCCCACCGCCCCCTTGGCACCCAGGACATCTCCAGACATGGTCCTGAGGGATCTGGCTGTCCCAGGACCAGCAATGAAGCCTTTACTTAGAGCTCCTGGCACATGTCCTGCTTCTGGTCACTTCAGGGACATTTGACAGCAGGGAAGGGGCAGGGCTCATGTCACTCACACCCTGCCCCTGGCCTTTCCACATCTTTGTTGATCAGAAGAAGTTGGGGAGCCAGGTGGTGGCGCACCTGGTTAAACACACACATTACATTGTGCAAGGACCCAGGTTCGAGCGCCTGGTTCTCACCTGTAGGGGGAAAGCTTCACGAGTGGTGAAGCAGGGCTGCAGGTATCTGTCTGTCTCTCTCCTTCTCTATCTCCCTCTCCGATGTCAATTTCTCTGTCTCTATCCGTAAGAAAACAGTTGGCTTAGTCATCCACAAAGATGATACTGTCCAATGTCCTGTTATACAAACCTGTATATTTACTATTCTTGTCTCCCGGGGAAGGCAGTTTTTAAATGCACTTATTTATTTATTTTGGCATTGTTGGAGCTAGACGTGTGTGTGTGTGTGTGTGTGTGTGTGTGTGTGTGTGTGATCACAACACACTAGGCCGTCCTCTTCATTCAGAGAAAGAGGGAGGGAGGAAGGGAGGGAGAATGGGAGGGAGGAAGGGAGGGAAAGAGAGAGAGAGAGGGAGAAAGAGAGAGGGAGAGAGAGGGAGAGAGAGAGAGGGAGAGAGAGAGAGGGAGAGAGAGAGAGGGAGAGAGAGAGAGGGAGAGAGAGAGAGGGAGAGAGAGGGAGAGAGAGGGAGAGAGAGAGAGAGAGGGAGAGAGAGAGGGAGAGAGAGAGGGAGAGAGAGAGGGAGAGAGAGAGGGAGAGAGAGAGAGGGAGAGAGAGAAAGAGGGAGAGAGAGAGACAGTAGCAAAGAGGGAGACAGCACAGCACTGGGCTACTTCCAGCTCCATTGAACCTCCTGTGTGGTGCCAGAACTAACTTGGGTCACGTGTGTGGTAAGGTCAATGTCCTGCCAGTGAGATTTCTCTTTTATTATTCTTATTCTTATTAATTCTTATTATTATTGCCAACAGGGTTATCGCTAGGGCTCAGTACCCCTCCACTGCTCCTGGCAACCGTTTCTCTCTCTATATATATATATTATTATGTAGGACAGGGAAAAATTGAGAGAGCATGGGGAGATAAAGATAGAGAGAGAGAGGGAAAGATAGACTCCTGCAGACCTGCTTCAATGCTGTGAAGCAGACTCCCTGTAGGCGGGGTGTGCCGCCACCTGGCCCCCCAGTGAGCTTTCTATTTGCACCTTATTTCAAAAGCGTTTTAACATGGGTTGTAGCACTGTAATGCCCTAGAGGTGTAGTTTCATCCTTCTATATCTATTCCCCAGTCTTCCCATCACCAAAGTCCTTGGAAATCACATCAGACACACCCCACTCCTACCCCTACCCCCTCAACTTCCCTCCTTGCCCTGTCCTGTAACCAGCTCTCAGAGGTCAAGAGTCTGTCTTTTGCTTCTTCGATTTAAAAAAAAATTTTTTTTTTTCCAATCAGAAGACTGGTCAGCTCTGGCCGATGGTGGTGCTGGGGACTGAACCTGGGCCCTTTGGTGCCTCAGACATAAAAGGATTTTTGCATAACCATTGTGCTATTTCCCCAGCCCATGATTATTATATTTTTTGCAAGTTTATTTTGCTTTATGTATTTATAGTCCACATGAGTGAACTTTTCTCTTTTTTTATTATTTATTTATTGGATAGAGACAGTCAGAAATCATGAGGGAAAGGGTGATAGAGAGGACAGAGACAGAGAGACACCTGCAGCCCCGCTTTAACACTTGCAAAGCTTTCCTCCTGCAGGTGGGGACTGGGGGCTCGAACCCAGGTCTTTGCATATTGTAACATGTGCGCTCAACCAGGTGCACCACCACTGGGCCCCCATCTTTCATTTCTTTAGTTCTCTTAGTATTATCACCTCCACTTTCACTTTTTTTCTCCCCAAAGGTTTTTTCCATTGAGTATCTACCTAGCTATCATCTATCTATCTATCTATCTATCTATCTATCTATCTATCTATCTACCTAGCTATCATCTACCTACCTATCATCTATCTATCTATCTATCTATCTATCTATCTATCTATCTATCTAATCTATCATCTATCCCATGACTAGTTTATCCAGTCGGCTGTCAAAGGGCGTTTAGATGGATTCTGTCTTGATCATTGTGAATGGTGTTGTTTTGTGCAGAAAGCCTTTTGAATTAGACCTTCCATGACCTTTAGGAGTGGGGTTGCAGAATCAAAGTTTATTTATTGTTATTTTTAAAAGAATATCCAGGCATTGAGCAGCACACCTGGTTTAGTGCATATCACCAAGTGCAAGGGCCTGGGTTTGAGACCCTGCCCTCCTCCTGCAGGGGGAAGTTTCATGAGCAGTGAAGCAGCACTGCATGTATCTCTCTTGTTTCTCTCCCTCTCTATCTCACCCTCTCTTTTCAATTTCCCTCTGTCCTATAAAAAAAATAGAAGGAAAGGAAAAAATAAAAATGGAAAAAAAAAAAGGCTCTTGGGAGTGGTGGATTCATAGTGCTGGAACTGAGCCCCAGAGATAACCCTAATAGAAAAAAAAATCACAGACGGGGTGCTTTGAAAGAGGATTCCCATGCCTTTAAGCAAGTTGCCAATAAGGTTGAGATTCAGAGCCTTAATCTGATGTTCACTCCCACCACCCTGCTCCTGGCTCTGCTCATTCCGGGGATGGAGCCAGGCCTCACTGAGAGGGGCCTTTGCCGCCTCTGTCTCGCCCTGGTCTTGCTATGTTGGCTCTCAAAGCACACAGGGGTTCTTATCTCCCCATGTCTCCCTCCGCACCCTCCCTGACTCCCATCAATTCTTTTCCAGCAAGCCGTGAACAACAGCTTCCCTTTCTCCCTTCATGACAACCGGCACAGCTTTGAGAACTATGGGTACTACTTGGATTGTGTGAGTATCTCTCTCCAGGAGCAAATGGGGCTCTTGGTCTTCTGAGGCAAGCTGAGGGTAGAGACACATCTTTAGAAGTGAAGCTCAAAATGAAACCCCCACACAAGCTCTTATATGCCGTGCTTCCTCTGTTAAGTCTGCCCTGCCTCCTGCCTCCTGCCTGGGTTTCTGCACATTTCATGTTCTCTGAGGTGCCTTCCCATGAACTGCCTCATGTGTGAGTTGTTCATTTATTTATTTCAGATAGGAACAGAGAGAAATGGAGAGAGAAAGAGGGAGAGACACACACATTTATAGAGGGAAGGCTATGGGTTAGAGTAGAACTAAACCAGAGCCTTTCACTTAAGTTAGTAGATCAGACCTGATAACCAGAAAGGCTCATGGCCCAGATGGTCTTACAGGGGATGTGGAATAAGCTTCCCAGCACAAATTATCCAAATGCTATAAAATCGAACCTGTTACAGAAAACAAGGCAGTGTTATTCATTGGGGTTTATGAAACTAGCAAGATTTTTTATGTCAAGGCTTTTTGATAAAGCATCCAGAAAGAAAATGATATCCCACCCTCACTTATATATAGTTTAGAAATTCTCGAAGGACAGAAATCACTAAAGTTAGAGCAGAAATAAATAACATTGAGAATAAGAAAACCATACAAAAGATCAACGAAAGTAAATGTTGGTTCTTCGAAAGAGTGAACAAAATCGACAAACCTTTAGCCAGACTCACAAAACAAAAAAGGGAGAAGACCCAAAGAAATCGGATAGTGAATGAAAGAGGAGATATCACAACAGACACTGCAGAAATTCAACATATCATGCGAGGCTTCTATGAACAACTATATGCCACCAAGCTAGAGAACCTGGATTTCTTCGATACCTACCAACTTCCAAAACTAAGTAAAGAGGAAGTGGATAACATGAACAGGCCCATCACAGCTAATGAAATTGAAACAGTTATCAAAAATCTCCCCAAAAATAAAAGTCCTGGGCCAGATGGTTTTACAAATGAATTCTACAAAACCTTCAAAGAAGAACTAATACCTCTACTTTTAAAAGTCTTCCAGAAGAATGAAGACACTGGAATACTCCCTGCCAGCTTCTATGAAGCTAACATCACTCTGATACCGAAAGCAGACAGGGACACAACCAAAAAAGAAAACTACAGACCAATATCTCTGATGAATATAGATGCTAAAATATTGAACAAAATTCTAGCCAACTGGATACAGCAGTATATTAAAAAGATTGTTCATCATGACCAACTGGGGTTTATCCAAGGCATGCAAGGTTGGTTTAATATACGTAAATCAATCAATGTGATCCACCACATCAACAAAAGCAAGACCAAAAACCACATGGTCATATCAATAGATGCAGAGAAAGCCTTTGACAAAATACAACATCCCTTTATGATCAAAACACTACAAAAAATGGGAATAGATGGAAAATTCCTGAAGATAGTGGAGTCTATATATAGCAAACCTATATCATACTCAATGGTGAAAAACTGGAAGCATTTCCACTCAGATCAGGTACTAGACAGGGCTGCCCACTATCACCATTACTATTCAACATAGTATTGGAAGTTCTTGACATAGCAATCAGGCAGGAGCAAGGAATTAAAGGCATACAGATTGGAAGAGAAGAAGTCAAACTCTCCTTATTTGCAGATGACATGACAGTATACATAGAAAAACCTAAGGAATCCAGCAAGAAGCTTTTGGAAATCATCAGGCAATACAGTAAAGTGTCAGGCTACAAAATAAACATTCAAAAGTCAGTGGCATTCCTCTATGCAAACACGAAGTTAGAAGAAGTTGAAATCCAGAAATCAATTCCTTTTACTATAGCAACAAAAACAATAAAGTATCTAGAAGTAAACCTAACCAAAGAAGTGAAAGACTTGTAAACTGAATGTTATGAGTCACTACTCAAGGAAATTGAAAAAGACACAAAGAAGTGGAAAGATATTCCATGTTCATGGGTTGGAAGAATTAACATCATCAAAATGAATATACTACCCAGAGCCATCTACAAACTTAATGCTATCCCCATCAAGATCCCAAGCACATTTTTTAGGAGAATAGAACAAATGCTACAAATGTTTATCTGGAACCAGAAAAGACCTAGAATTGCCAAAACAATCTTGAGAAAAAAGAACAGAACCGGAGGCATCACACTCTCAGATCTCAAACTGTATTATAGGGCCATTGTCATCAAAACTGCTTGGTACTGGAACATGAATAGACACACTGACCAGTGGAATAGAATTGAGAGCCCAGAAGTGAGCCCCCACACCTATGGACATCTAATCTTTGACAAAGGGGCTCAGAGTATTAAATGGGGAAAGCAGAGTCTCTTCAACAAATGGTGTTGGAAACAATGGGTTGAAATATGTGGAAGAATGAAACTGAACCACTGTATTTCACCAAATACAAAAGTAAATTCCAAGTGGATCAAGGACTTGGATATTAGACCACAAACTATCAGATACTTAGAAGAAAATATTGGCAGAACTCTTTTCCGAATAAATTTTAAAGACATCTTCAATGAAATGAATCCAATTACAAAGATGACTAAGGCAAGTATAAACCTATGGGACTACATCAAATTAAAAAGCTTCTTCATTGTAGCGCAGTGGGTTAAGCGCAGGTGGCACAAAGCACAAGGACCAGTATAAGGATCACGGTTCAAGCCCTGGCTCCCCACCTGCAGGGGAGTCGCTTCACAAGCTGTGAAGCAGGTCTGCAGGTGTCTATCTTTCTCTCCCCCTCTCTGTCTTCCCCTCCTCTCTCCATTTCTCTCTGTCCTATCCAACAACAATAATGACAACAATAATAACTACAACAATAAAACAACAAGGGCAACAAAAGGGAATAAATAAAATAAATATAAAAATATTTATAAAAAAAAAGCTTCTTCACAGCAAAAGAAACCACTACCCAAACCAAGAGCCCCCTCACAGAATGGGAGAAGATCTTTACATGCCATACATCAGACAAGAGTTTAATAACCAACATGTATAAAGAGCTTGCCAAACTCAACAACAAGACAACAAATAACTCCATCCAAAAATGGGGGGAGGACATGGACAGAATATTCACCACAGAAGAGATCCAAAAGGCCAAGAAACACATGAAAAAATGCTCCAACTCTCTGATTGTCAGAGAAATGCAAATAGAAACAACAATGAGATACCACTTCACTACTGTGAGAATATCATACATCAGAAAAGGTAACAGCAGCAAATGCTGGAGAGGTTGTGGGGTCAAAGGAACCCTCCTACACTGCTGGTGGGAATGTCAATTGGTCCAACCTCTGTGGAGAACAGTCTGGAGAACTCTCAGAAGGCTAGAAATGGACCTACCCTATGGTCCTACAATTCCTCTCCTGGGGATGTCTCCTAAGGAACCCAACACACCCATCCAAAAAGATCTGTGTACACATATGTTCTTGGCAGCACAATTTGTAATAGCCAAAACCTGGAAGCAACCCAGGTGTCCAACAACAGATGAGCGGCTGAGCAAGTTGTGGTATATATACACAATGGAATACTACTCAGCTGTAAAAAATGGTGACTTTACCGTTTTCAGCCGATCTTGGATGGACCTTGAAAAAAATCATTGTTGAGTGAAATAAGTCAGAAACAGAAGGATGAATATGGGATGATCTCACTCTCAGGCCGAAGTTGAAAAACAACATCAGAAAAGAAAATACAAGTAGAACCTGAAATGGAATTGGCGTATTGCACCAAAGTAAAAGACTCTGGGGTGGGTGGGTGGGGAAAATACAGGTCCAAGAAGGAGAGAGAGGACCTAGTGCGGGTTGTAATGTTATATGGGAAACTGGGGAATGTTATGCATGTACAAACCATTGTACTTACTGTTGAATGTAAAACATTAATTCCCCAATAAAAAAATAGAAAAAAAGGAAAAAAATAGATAAATAATAAATAAATAAATAAATAAATAAATAAAGTTAAAAAAAAGAAATTCTCAACAAAACAGGAACAGAAGCTAACGGTAACTTAAGAGAATAGCTTGTCATCATCAGCCTGGGGTTCTCTGGAGTCAGAAATTGCTTGCGGAACTCAAGCAACATAAACAGGTTAAAGGAGAAGAACTTCAGTCTGGCTTCTGAAACGGCAGAGTTTGTTGAGGATGTAGATGCGAGGTTTCCTTCTTCCCTTCCTTCCTTTCTTTCGCTGTCTCTTTTTCTTTCTTCACCGCTCAGGAAGCTTCTCTGCTGCAGGAGGGGACCGGGGGCTTGAACCTGAGTACTAGTGCATTGTAACATGTGTGCTCAACCAGGTGTGCTACCATCTAACCTCACAAATTATCAATTACATATGATTGATATGATACAAGTTGTTAAGGAAATTTTACATTTCCGAAGCAAGTCTTTGAAACCCAGTTTACAAGCTCCAACTGCACATGTGATTCAGTGCTATCTAACAGGACAGGATGTCGTTTTCATATTTTAGGGAGAGGAACAAACCTGAAATACATGATGGTGGTGATGGTGGTAGTGATGGTGGTAGTGAAGATGATGATGGTGATGGTGGTGATGGTGGTAGTGGAGATGATGACGGTGGTGATGGTGGTAGTGAAGATGATGGTGGTGATGGTGGTGGTGAAGATTATGGTGGTGATGGTGATGGTGGTAGTGAAGATGATGGTGGTGATGGTGGTAGTGAAGATGATGGTGGTGATGGTGATGGTGGTAGTGAAGATGGTGGTGATGGTGGTAGTGAAGATGATGGTGGTGATGGTGGTAGTGAAGATGATGGTGGTGATGGTGTTAGTGAAGATGATGGTGGTGATGGTGGTAGTGAAGATGATGGTGGTGATGGTGGTAGTGAAGATGATGGTAGTGAAGATGATGGTGATGGTGGTGATGGTGGTAGTGAAGATGATGGTGGTGATGGTGTTAGTGAAGATGATGGTGGTGATGGTGGTAGTGAAGATGATGGTGGTGGTGATAATGATGATGGTGGTGATGGTGGTTGTGATGATAATAGCCTATGTTATGCCTTTACCACTAACACCTTGCTTTCTCTCATCTAATCTCCACACCAACTCTACTGGTTAATTACTCTTATCACCCTCAGTCGAGAGATGAGGAATCTCAGAATCAGTATGATTTTCCCCAACTTGCTCTTCCCTGTAGACTATGAGAACTATGCTAAATTGAGGTGACTTCACCTGAAAATACTTGATTTTCTCTGACGGACTGTTGAACATAGACTGAGATACCTACATGCCTGTCTCTCTAAATGAAATGTTTAAGGTGGTGGTTTTTACAAATTACCAACATAACATGTTTTTAAAATGTTCAAGTAAATATATATATATATATATATATAAAACTGTACTCTGATTTTCCTACCTTACAATCTTACCTTGATAATTCACTGGTAGTGCCTTTGTGGGTGAAATTTGAGAAGTCTTGGAATTCATATGCAAACACACACATATAAATGTAAATCTTGTTAATGGTACAAACAGGATTTTATACCACATATATTTTACCAGAGTTATTCTAGTCTTGTAGAAACACTGGAAGCTCTCTGTTGTTTTCGCCGGGCTGGCTTCACGGGCGGGTAACAGATGACCCGGGACTCATGGCTGGGTTGTACGCAGTATCTCTTTATTCATGCAGGATGCAGCACAATCGATACCAGGCTAAGCTAAAACTAAAAACTACAAACAATCTTGTCCTTATAAACATACTAGCCCAGTAGGGTGGGAACAGGATGCAACACAGAGAGGGTGGAGAGAAAAGTGACTGGTGAAAATCAGGGTATGACAAGGAGAGGGGGTGGAGCAGGTGAGAATTCTACCACTAAACCACCAATGCCCTGGAGGGAAGGTGGTGCTTGTTAACAGGGGTTATGTAAATAGAATAGTGTTAAACAGGGGGGATTAAACTAATGAAACAGAAGGGTTTTTTAGAAGCATACCAACAATTCCCCCTTTCTTTTTAACTAATGGCCATAGTATCAGGATTGTGGGGTGAACAGAAACCTATACCATACAGACGTTTTCAAAAGAACTGGCATAAGACATGGAGAACAAAACAGGCGAGCAGCAATAACCAGTGTGATGCCAAGGGGAACGTTTCTTGCCTCAAAGGGCAAGGCCTAGCAGGCAAAAGGGCATTTCTTGCCTCTGGGAGCGCTTCATGCCTCTGTGGGCATCTCTTGCCTCTTGGGGCGCTTCATGCCTCTGTGGGCATAACCTAATAAGGAGGGGGAGTTTTCTGCCTCTGGGACAGAGCCTGCAGGCGAGGGGACATGGTCTATAAAGTCTCAAGGCAATTGGCTGAAGTTAGTCTTTGAGAAACACAGCAGCATGTACCAGTATGTCCGATGGAGGTGTCAGTCCAAAGTAGCTGACCACAGAAGAAAATGCCAAGGGATGAAATGCTGCACGTCTGTCTCGATGGGGAATGTCAGCCACCAGAATTCTGCTTTTCTGTAGAGAGTGATCTTTGGAGTCTGTGAATCTGTTTCTTCAGGTCGTAGGTCACATCATTGGTTTCTGGGGGTGTGTTGTAGTCATTCCATCTTGTGGGTGATGTCAGAGAACAGGGGTCCAAATGGATTTCCAGGAATTCCATTTGAGTAGATGCTTTTTCATGTGAAGACTTCACAGCTGAAATTCACTTACTTGTCAAACAAAACTTGTAGCAGAGTGCATAGGTAGGCAAAGTCTTCACTTATCTGGGAGTTGCACAGGTCCGGTCCCATGTTGTAGGCGCCATTATGTTGTTTTCGCCGGGCTGGCTTCACGGGCGGGTAACAGACGACCCGGGATTCATGGCTGGGTTGTACGCAGTATCTCTTTATTCATGCAGGATGCAGCACAATCTAAGCCGAGCTAAGCTAAACTAAAATCTACAATCTTGTCCTTATAAACATACTAGCCCCGTAGGGTGGGAACAGGATGCGACGCAGAGAGGGTGGAGAGAAAAGTGACTGGTGAAAATCAGGGTATGACAAGGAGAGGGGGCGGAGCAGGTGAGAATCCTACCACTAAACCACCAATGTCCTGGAGGGAGGGTGGTGCTTGTTAACAGAGGTAATGTAAATAGAATACAGTGTTATGTAAATAGAATAGTGTTAAGCAGGGGGGGATTAAACTAATGAAACAGAAGGGGTTTTTTGAAGCATACCAACAGCTCTCCAACTTTCTCTCCATTCTGAAAAAGTTTATGTATTGTGTAGACTTTCAGTTTAATGAAGCTTAGATAAAATTTGTCCATAAAGTCACTTGCACTTGATACATGTTTTAGAATAAATTTTTATTTTTGCTTGCTTGTCAATCCTTCCTTAGTTGTTAGTCTGTTCAAACCTTTTATCTTTTGGGGTGAATTTTGCAGATGCGTTTGACTAAACCTTATCAAGTTCATTTCAATTTTATTGGGACACTCTTCCTCAGAAGATGATTATTCTACTGTACTTGCTATTTTTCTCAGTTGTATGTCTAGTTCATAGATTTGCAACTGTTTGGTTAATAGATTAAAATTATGAATATTCCTTGTTTTTTTGTCTTGACTAGGCTTTCTTTATTATTTACCTCTCAACAGTTTATAATTTAAATATATATATATTTTTAAACTAGAGTGCTTTGACTTTTATATTATCCCATACTTTTATGGTTTACAGTAAGCTTTGTCAAATGTGGTCTCTGACCTCTGATATTTTAATGATAAAGATCCTTTTTGTTACTTTGTATATGACTAGTGTTTCATGGGTATTTTAAAAGAGCATATACTCTCTATTTGTTGGTTATATGACTCTCAGTATTTATTAACTCAGTACTTAAGTTGTTCAAAGCCTTAATATACTGTTGGAACCTATCAATTTTCCCCAAATTAATTTTAAGTACACACACACACACACACACACACACATTTCCTTCCATAGTTTAATGTCATGTCTTTATACATAAAGATTCAGGATTATTTCACTGTTTTGGTGATTTTATTACTTACCAGTGTGAACTTTTTGCCATGAATTTCACACTGTGATATCAACATTGATAATATTTATATTAGAGACCATCTGTTTATATTGTGGCTCTAACCTTTAGAGTTTCCAGCAGTTTGGGGCTTGTTTTTCTCTTTCTCGTCCTTCCTACCATCCTCCCTCCCTCCCTCCCTCCCTCCATTCCTTCTTTCCTTTGTTCCTCTTCCCTTTTTCTCTTCTCTTTTTTCTATCTGCTTCTCTCTCCCTCCTCTCCTTTCTTTTTACGGATTCCCATAAGGTTGCAATCTATTTTTTTCTTAATTTTTATGTTATTAATAGTATGTTACAAAGTTACAATGTCTGCTTCCACACCACAGCTGCCACCAGAGCTCTGTGTCCCCACCCTGCCACCTCCCAGAGATCACCACCAGAGTTCTCACAATCTTACAGTTGGCTTGTTTCTGTTTTATTTTATTTTTGGCAAGTTCATGTGGATCGGAAGTTTCAATATATTTCACAGCCACATCATTGTCAAGTATTTATTTTTTAATTAACAATTTAATGTGGTTAATAAGATAATAAGATCACAAGGTATCTTGTGTTCCACTCTGTACCCACCACCAAAGTTCTGAATATTGGCAAGTATTTATATTGGGTTACAAACCTGTGATTTTTCCTCTCTTCATTTTGTCCTTTCTTGTTACTTGCTTTTGCCTTTTGGTGATGGTGGGGGGACAGTGTGGCTGGCGTCTACCCATTGTGCCTTTGTTTTAGACTGTGTGACCTTGAATGTGTTTTTTTTTTCCTTTTGTCGCCATTATTTTTTCCTAATCTCCCTTTAATTCTTCCTCAGGGACTGGGCCGAAGGAAGATCCCCCCAGAAAAAAGGCAACAAATTTCAAGAAATTTCAATCTCTGGGCATGTGACTATGTTCCATCCTGTCTGGATGGATTTTCAAATAACCAAATATCATATCCTAGTCCGGAAGCTGTGGTAATCCCAATTTTCAGGCGCTTTCCCAGGCAATATAAGGAGATATGGAATGATTTTAAGTTGATTCCTAGGAAGAGTCTTACAGAGTTCTTGGAAACGAACCCAGAAGCAAGGTTTGCTGTTGACGAAAAGGACAGTTCTCCAAAGGAATGTTAAGCGTTCCGGATGAATTTTGATAGTTTTGTGATATCGGCACTTCCGGGACTCTCTTAAAATGTGTATTTTCCAGTTCAGCACAACTGTTTGACATACATATTGTTTAGAAGTAGAGGCAGGATATGAATTCTTGTGAGGTCAAATTTGATCGCAATGATAATAAAGAGGTTAAAGTCTTTATATTAAGAAACCAGAAAGGCAATACATGACTTCCTATCAGTCTTCACCTTTAAAATATATTTTATTATTTTCATAAATCTGAAAAACACTGATATCTCTGTAAATTTATGTTTGAATGAATATGTTTAAAATTGTTTGAATGAATTTTGAGATGCCACAGAAATTGTGTGTGTGTGAGGAGAATTATAACAAATACATGATTAATATGTGTTGCCTTCTAACTTTGAAATTTCAAACAATATCATGGAGGAAAGAGTGTCCCATATTTCTCATCCCTAATCCTTGTCTAGACTCTAGAAGTAGGCTGACCACTTGGCTTCATTCTGTATATTTGTAATAAAATAGAATGTGTGAATACAGAAAAGGTTTTGAACATAAAACTGTTATGCTATATATTATATAGCATCTAAAACTTCTCTTGTTACTTAATGATGGATCTTGGAGTTCTTACAGCAGCTAGTATGATTAGATTGATTTGATTAATTTTTTTATTGTCTTTAGTTATTATTGGATGGACACAACCAGAAACTGAGAGGAGGGTGGAGTTAGAGATGGAGAGAGAGAGGGAGAGGGGGAGGAGGGGGAGAAAGAGAGACCTACCGCCCTGCTTCACCACTTGTGAAGCTTTCCCCCAGCCAGTGGGAATTGGGGATTTGAACCCAGGTCCTTGCTTGCATGTTGTAACATGTGCGCTCAACCAGGTGTGCCACCACCCAGCCCCAATTTTTTGTTTTAAATTCTATATTGTATTCTTGAATACGGGTGCTCCACGCTTTGTGAAAATGGTCTTGTGAATGGTCAGCATTCAAACTTCCTAGTTTGGGGTTGTAAAAAGCTGGCATTACGTGAGTTTGTTTCCCCTCTGGGGGTGTGTGTATGCCTCCGCGTCAGCCTCTGTGTCAGCATTACCTAGTCAGTACCGGCTTTGATACCGTACACCAGGTTTTCACAGCTACTGCTAAGTTTTTTTTGAAGAAGACAATAAAAAAAATTAAATAAACTCCCACCAACATCTATAAGCTTCTGCTGCTCCATGCCTCCAAGGCCTTTCATGGTCTGTCAGATAATTAAGGAGATTTAAGGACCCAGGAAGGCATCTTGCTCTTGTCTTTTCATTTCTCTGCTTGTTGGAGAAGTGTGATAAACTTCTGTTCCCTTCCTGTGTTTCCCTTCTATGAACTGAGTGGTTTCACCAGAATCTGCACTGCAAGTTTTGTTTATGTTTGCACATTTCTCTTACGGAAAAAGTTCGGGATGTACTTCTCAGGAAACTCCGCGGGCCAGTTAATAGGAACGTCCCACACTCAGCTATGAATCCATGGGAGAACTGGCATTGTGTAGACCATGCAGATTTCACGACTCCAAGACTCATTTCTCAGTCCATGTTCAACAGTAAAATTTCCCGTTTCCTCTAGGTGTGATATTTCCTTTCTATATTTATTCCTGCACATTTTTAAAATGTGGTTAATTTGAATGTTTTCTTTTTTTTCCCATTTATTTATTTTTCCCAGAGCACTGTTCAGCTCTGGCTTATGGTGGTGTGGGAGATTGAACCTGGGACTTTGGAGCCTCAGGCATGAGAGTTTCTTTAGATAACCACTATGCTATCTATCCCCACCTGTTCTTTTGAATTTTTTTAAAAAATTTTTTTATTTATAGATGAAATGGATAGGAAGATAGAGGGAAAGAAGCAGACTTCACTCTGGTACATGTGCTGCCGGGGATCAAACTCAGGACCTC
>NC_080175.1:3468578-3557156 GCF_950295315.1 Erinaceus europaeus
TATTAATCCTACCAGTTAAAACTCTCTCAATAGTTGCTAAGGAAGTTCCTACCTTTCCAGCCCCATTTATGCCAGAGGCTCTAAAGTCCGAGATTCAGTCCTCTGCACCACCATAAGCCAGAGTTGAGCAGTGCTGAGAGAGAGAGAGAGAGAGAGAGAGAGAGAGAGAGAGAGAGAGGAATAAAACCTTATAACTGAAAAGGAGAGATGCTGATTGGCAGAGAAAGACCATAGTTTATAGATTTTGCCCCACCTCCTTTCTTTCAGCATTAGGGAAAGAATTTAAGGTCTTGTGCAAACACAAAACCCCCGAGATCCCTCCCTGGTTCCATTTTTATCCTGTATTTTTGAGAGAGAGAGAGAAAGGTTGAAGGGGAGGGGGAAAAGAGAAACCAGAGCACTGCTTCACTATCCACGGAACTTCCTTGGTGCTGGCCATGATGTTCCCATGAGGTGCTGGGACTCGAACCCAGGACCTCACGCACAGGAAGGCCTGTGTTCTACCCACTGAGTGACTCCCGGGTCCGATTTTTATTTATTTATTATTGTCATCACTGGGACTTTACTCTTTTCATTTGGTTTTTTTTTTCAGATAGAGAGGGACAGAGACAAAGAGACAGAGAGACAGGGAGAGAGATTTCTCCCTGTCCTGTGAGGGCTCAAACCTGGCTCTCACATGTGGCAAAGCAGGCAGCCCGCCAGCTAAGCTGTCTTGTGGAACCTTTTAAACTCCCTCCCCAACTTGATTTTTAAAACCATCTTTTAATATTTATTTATTTATTTTCCCTTTTGTTGCCCTTGTTGTTGTAGTTATTATTATTGTCGTTGTTGGATAGCACAGAGAGACATGGAGAGCGGAGGGAAAGACAGAGAGGAGGAGAGAAAAACAGACACCTGCAGACCTGCTTCACCGCCTGGGAAGCGACTCCCCTGTGGGTGGGGAGCCCGGGGGCTCGAACCGGGATCCTTACGCCGGTCCCTGCGCTTTGTGCCACCTGCGCTTAACCTGCTGCAACTACCACCTGACTCTCTAAAACCATCTTTTAAGTCTACTATTTCTTAATTTTTTTTATTATCTATATTTCTTGATAGAGACAGCCATAAGTTGAGAAAGAGGGAGAGAGAAGGACAAAGAAACAGCTGGAGGCCTGTCTCACCACTCGTGCAGCTTTTCTCCTGCAAGTGGGGCCTGGGGGCTTGAACTGGGTCCTTGTGCACTGTCATGTGTGGGCTTAGCCAGGTGCAGCCCCACCTGGCCCTTCCCTCCCTCTCCTTCTTCCTTCCTTTCTTTCTTTCTTTCTTTCTTTCTTTCTTTCTTTCTTTCTTTCTTTCTTTCTTTCTAAGATTTACTTGATTTCACGAGAGAGAGAGAGAGAGAGAGAGAGAGAGAGAGAGAACTTGAGAAGCCAGGGTGCTAGTACACATGGCCTTCTGGCTGGGGACTGAGCTGGGAGCCTGAGCCGTGTGAGTCCTGTGTCCCCTCAGCTGAGCTGTCCCCCTGACCTGCTTTTCTCTTGGGGTTTGCTCCCATTTTTTCTCTCACTGCCTCATGTCCACTTTGTGGTTTCATGGTGGCTGGACGCAGCTCCCATCAGAGTCTGGGGCACATCTCCGCTGACCCCAGAGTCAGGGAAGGGACATGTCACAGGTCAACACGTTTTAAAGCCAACCTGCAGAACCCGAGCCCTTTTTTGAGGGATCCTGGCGGGGTTGGTGGTGGTGGTGGGGGGGCAGCAGTGTGGGGGAGGAAGGACTTGAAACGATGGGCTAAGTATAGGCTTCCCATATGCTCACCCAGCACAGGCAAGCATCCCTGCTGTTATGCTGATGCCCCAAGAATGGTGAAACAAGCGAAGGGAATGGATTTCCTCCGAGGTGCACAGTCCTGTGGCTAGCCAGCTAGGGGGAAGCTGCCTTCTCTGGGTCTGGGCTTGGGGGGCTCTGACAGCACCGCTTTCTTCTGGGGAGAGGGAGAGGGACGGCTGGCACCTCCCAAACACAGGAAAGCTCCTTCCCGGATCCTGGGATGTGTGGGGGAACCCACATGTGCTGGGTAAGTGTGAAACGTCGCTCCCCGCCTTCCGAAGTACCTATCAAAACAGAAGCAAACAGCTCAGCGAACACTCGGTGTTTTCGTAAACACAGTGTGGAGATACCAAAATAATCCCCCCCCCCCAATATTAAGCAACAGATGAGGCCCCTGTCAGAGGCTGACTCACTCACGGGACACACAGAAGGCAGCAAGCTGCAGCTTACGTGCCCGGGTGTTGCCGGGGTGGTGAGCACCGCAGGCTTCCAGGTGGGGCAAGGCTGAGGCCTGAAGAAGGTTGCCTGCCCCTATGGGCAAAGCCACCATCTGTCAAGCCAGCTTTTGCACAAAGGGAATTTCACTTGATAACTGTTCAAAGCCATAGTCAGAGGCTGGAGCCCATTAGCTCAACCTCTACCTTCCCTGGGGTGCCAGCCTTTTGGGGGTGGAGGCTGGGGGTGGTGGTGGTTCAGGATTGGGAACAATCAGTGACTGGTCAAATGCCCCTAGATTGTTCTGTCTTTATTTTATTTTATTTATTTTATTTTATTTTATTTTATTTTGCCGCCAGGGTTATTGCTGGGGCTCGGTGCCTGCACTACAAATCCACTGCTCCTGGAGGCTATTTTTTCCTTTTTGTTGCCCTTGTTGTTTATCACTGTTGTTGTTGCTATTATTGTATTATTGTTGTTATTATGTCATTGTTGGATGGAACAGAGAGAAATCGAGAGAGGAGGGGAAGACAGACAGGGGAGAGAAAGACAGACACCTGCAGACCTGCCTCACTGCTTATGAAGTGACCCCCCTGCAGGTGGGGAGCCGGGGGCTTTAACCAGGATCCTTATGCCAGTCCTTGCGCTTTGTGCCATGTGCATTTAACCTGGTTCCCAGCCCCCTTAATTTTTTAAAAATTATATTTACTTATTTATTGGAAAGAGACAGCTAGAAATTGAGGGGAAGGGGGCGGTAGAGAAGGGGAGAGACAGAGAGACACCTGCAGACCTGCTTCAGCACTCGTAAGGCTTTCCCCCTACAGGTGGGGACTGGGGGACTTGAACCCAGGTCTTTGTGTAGGGTAACATGTGCATTCAATCAGGTGTACCACCACTTGGACCCAAGATAGTCCTTTCTTTGAGATCATCAGACTTCCTTCCAGAACTTTCCTCTACTGATGAGGCCGGCAAGGACTGAGTCTTAAAGAGAAAAGCAAAGGCTCACTTCTAAAGAAAAATGCAGAAACGTCGTGCATGCAGCAACTATTGTATTCATTTATTTATTTTTAAAGAACTTTTATTTTTTAAAATCAGTTCTTTTTTCCCCCTTTTGTTGCCTTTGTTGCTTTACTGTAGTAATTGTTGTTGTTATTGATCTTGTCGTTGTTGGCTAGGACAGAGAGAAATGGAGAGAGGAGGGGAAGATGGGGGAGAGAAAGACAGATACCTGCAGACCTGCTTCACCGCCTGTGAAGCGACTCCCCTGCAGGTGGGGAGCCGGGGGCTTGAGTCAGGATCCTTATGCTGGTCCTTGCGCTTTGTGCCACCTGCGCTTAACCCGCTGCGCTACCACCTGGCCCCCTAGCTTCCCTATTCCTTATCCCTCTGGGAGTATGGACCAAAATTCTTTTTCATTGACGTACTGCACCAAAGTAAAAGATGCTGGGGTGGGGGGTAGGGTTCAGGTCCTGGAACACGATGGCAGAGGAGGACCAAGAGGAGGTTGTACTGTTATGTGGAAATGTTACGCATGTACAAGCTACTGTACTTTACTGCCAACTGTAAATTAATAACCCCCCAATAAAGAAATAAAAAAATATCTTAAAAATAAAAATATCTTTTTGGGGTCAAGAAAGTGGGAGTTCTGGCTTCTGTAATTGTTTCTCTGCTGGAGATGGGCATTGGCAGGTGGATCCACACTCCCAGCTTGTTTTTTTTTAATTTTTAAATTTATAACAAACATTGACTAAACCATAGGATAAGTGGGGTACAACTCCACACAATTCCCACCACCCAATCTCCATATCCCATCCCCTCCCCTGACAGCTTTCCTATTCTCTATCCTTCTGGGAGCATGGACCCAGGGTCATTGTGGGATGCAGAAGGTGGAAGGTCTGGTTTCTGTAATTGTTTCCCCGCTGAACATGGGCGTTGACAAGTCGATCCATACTCCCAGCTTCTCTCTCTTTCCCTAGTGGGGAAGGGGTCTGGGGAAGCAGGGCTCCAGGACACATTGGTGGGGTTGTCTGTCCAGGGAAGTCTGGTTGGCATCACAGTAGCATCTGGAACCTGGTGATTGAAAAGAGAGTTAACATAAAAAACCAAACAAATTGCTGAGCAATCATGGACCTAAAGGCTGGAATAGTGCAGATGAAGAGTTGGAGGGGGTCTCCGTTCTATAGATAGCTAGTAGGCATATTTTAGTTATATTCCAAAGGGCCTGTGGCTATACTAATTTTTTCCCCCCCTGAGCCTGAAATCTGATATGCAGGTGGATTCAAGTTATTATCTGGGGAAATGATGCCATGGCTGGAAAATGGACCAGAAAGCTGGATCAGGGAAGAGAGTAGCTCCCTAATATGGGAAAGGGGTATAAACATTGTTGACTGTAAACCCCATCAATTTGATGTGATCTGGGGCCCATATTCAGTTTAGGAGCCTGTGTGACCTCTGCATCCCTGTGGATCTGAGCTCACATTCTGTGGTCATGAGTAGGAACGTTCCAAGCTGCCCATCTTCCTCAGGTGAAGCACAGAGTATGTTGTCCAGCCTCCCTTCACCCCCAGCCTGTTTTTATCTTCCCCTAGTGGTGCAGGGCTCTGGGGAGAGAAGGTTCCAGGACATATTGGTGAGGCCATCTGCCCAGGGAAGTCAGGATGGAATCATAGTAGCATCTGCAACTTGGTGGCTAAAAGGCGGTAAGATATAAAGCAGGACAAATTGTTTAATAATCAGGAACCTACAGCTAAGAATATAGGAGGTGAGATTTGAGCAGTTGGCCCTTCTCCACAGCACCATCTGGGTCTCAGGAGAAGCTCAGGAAAGGTCTGTGTGAGCCAGGGGCCGAATCCATGCTCCCCCTCCACGAACCCATGTCTGATGACACCTGAGTGTCATTCTTGCCCAGAGTGACTCTCCACTCCGGTTTTTGATGGTGGTGCCGGGGAACTGAGCCCGGGGCCTGCTACATACAAGTCCTGTGCTCTATAGCTGCTCTGTCTCCTGTTCTCCCCCCTCATCTGAAAGCTTTGAGGGAAGGCCTTGGGTCTGCAGGAGCCCAGGGATGAGAGTTCGTTGTCTTTACTCCATCATGTGACTCTGGCTAAGGCAGGTTTGTTTGCTGAAAACCTTGACTCTGAAGCTACCCTGTCACACCAGTTTCTGGATCTGACTGCAGTGCAGAAGGACCCTGGAAGCAGAGGTTGGAAGCCATTAAGTCAAACCAACTTCCATTCTATTATTAATTAATTAATTAATTAATTAATTAATTAATCTATTATTGGATAGAGACAGAGAAATTGAGAGCAGAGAGGGAGATAGAGAAAGAGACACCTGTAGCACTGCTTTACCACTTACGAAGCTTTTCCCCTGTAAGTGGGACCAGGGGCTTGAACCCAGGTCCTTGTACACTGAAGTGTGTGTGTGTGTGTGTGTGTGTGTGTGTGTGTGTGTGTGTGTGTGTGTGTGTGCTTAATCAGGTGCACCACCTCCTGGCTCTAGTGGGTATTTGTCAAGCCCCTGCTCTGGGTGTTGGGGTTCAGGGGTGAGCAGCCGCACACACCTTTGCTGTCATCTCTCTAGGTGACAGGCTCGCCGCCCCTGGACACAGCCTCACTCTCCCCCTCAAAATGCAGCCTGAGCGTGGCTCAGGCCACCAAGCCTTGGAAAGATCATAATTATAATCGGATTAAGATAAGGTATTGATGAATGTCATAGCTATGCCTTCCCCACTGGACACAAGGATGAGAGAAAAATCTTCAAGCTCCTTCTCTTCTGTTCGTCCTCCTCCTCCTCCTCCTCCTTCCTTGTCCTCCTCCTCCTCCTGTTGGGCAGTACGCCAGCTTCCCCTGCTTAACTCTGCCGGCTATTTACATAACCAGTTACCTAGGAACCGCCCTGCCTGCAGGGCATTGGTTTAATCCCCACTGGTTCGAACTCTCTTTTCGCTCCACCCTCTCTATGTCACATCCTGTTTCCACCCTACTTGGCCAGTATAAATACAGCTGCTCTTCTGATTAAACTCACTTGCAATTGCCTTCTGGCTCCAGCTCTGAGAGTTCCAGTGTCTCTCTCCTGCGACGCTAGCCCTCAGGCTATCCTGGCATCCTCTTACTTTTTAAGTGTTTTTTAAATTATTTATTCATCAGAAAGGTAGGAGGAGAGAGAAAATTGGTATATGCCCTGCTGGGGATTGAATTTAGGACCTCATACTTGAGAGTCTAATGCTTTATCCACTGTGCCACCTCCCAGACGACCTCAATCTCTGCCTCTTGTGTGCAGTCAAATTTGGGCCTGTGTAGGGGGCCATGCCAAACCCACCCCCTCGCCCCCAGCAAAAGCTGCTGGCTACACTCACGTCCCCTGAACTAGTGACTCCCAACTCTGGGGGCTGGCGTTCCTGAGCCTTAGGCTCCTTCCGACAGAAGCAAAAACAGTCACATTTGAAAAAAGTAAAGAATCTGAATTAGGGCCTGAGGCACATTGAGAGCGAGGTGGGTGGTGGGTCTGACCGTGACCCCAAGTCCTCATGCTGCTGCCCACCTGGCCCCCAGGGTAGGATGCCTCCCTTCCTCACCAGGTGTGGGGTGTGTCCCAGGCCTGCCACACCTCCCTTCCTGGCTGCATTTGGGCTCCCGGGGCTCCCCTTCCTCCCTCTCACCATGGCTGTGTTTTCTCTCTGATGGTACCAAGAAAAACAGTTGGCTTTTCAAACCCGGGTGTGAGGCTCTGAGTCGATTCCCAACTCTTTTTGTTTGTTTTAAACACGACACGTTTTCCATTCCAGAAATGGCCTCAGGTAAATCAATCTGGGTTCTTGCAAGAGGTCACGTTTGTGCAAAGGCGTTCCCCCATCAGAAGAGCGCTTCCCTCCCTCCCTCCAGTGTGTGTTTATTAGGAGCTGTGATCCCAGAGAGGAGGTCAGGATTCCAGCAACAGACACATTTCAGGACACGGGTTCAGAGCCCACACAGCCTCCCCCTGGAACTCTGCTCAAGGCCAGGGGTGGGCGTGGGGTGTGAGACCCCGCCCTGCTTGGCAGAAAAGCCTGTGCGTGGTGAGCCTTCCGCAGACCGAGTGGTGGCGGCACCACCCACAGGAGTGATGCCCCTTTGCACTCAAGGGCCACACTGAGGAATCTGGCTCAGAAAATGCCATTTCTGTATTTATCTGTTTATTTATTCTTGTTGCCACAGGGGTTATCACTGAGGCTTGGTGCCTGCGTGATGATTCCACTGCTCCTGGCAGCCGATTTTTCTATTTATTTAATTTTATTGGATAGTACCGAGAGAAATGGAGAGAGGAGGAATAGAGAGAGAGAGAGAGAGAGAGAGAGAGGGAGAGAGACACCCGCAGACCTGCTTCACCGTTTTGGAAGTTCCCCTCCCTGCCGGTCAGGAGTGGCTTTGGGGGGGGGGCTCAAACTTGGGTCCTTGTGGGTGGTAACAGGTGCATTCACCTAGCCCCTCCAGAAAGCACCTTCGGAGTCATAAACTCCATCAGTTCCCATAACTGACGCTCTGGACATCAGGTGGTTGCTTGTAATCATTAGAACCCCACAAACCAACTGAAACCAAAACAAACAAAAATAACTCAACAACAACAACAACAAACCCACTCTCCACACCCCCATCCCCATAGAAAGCCTTTATTTATTTATTTGGGGGGAACGCTTTGGTCTGCTAGATCAATTATTTTATTATTGTTATTATTATTATTTTATTACCAGAGCACTGTTCAGCTCTGGGTTATGGTGGTGTGGGGGTTTGAACTTGGGACTTTGGAGCCTCAGGCATGAGAGTCTGTTTGCATAACCATTATGCTATCTACCCTCAGCCCCATAGAAAGTCTTAATTTGGAACTAGAGAAACCCAAACCCCACGAAGCAGGGGTGGGTTGGGTCTCCGAGGGCAGCTGAAGGCATTGGGGATAGCCCACGCCCCTAATTGCTCTTACCAGGTCTTTGTTCAAGGTCATGTGCTAAACAGCCAGCGAGGTAGAACCCTTGTTCTGGGCGCGTCCGGGAGCCAGTAAACACAAAATTTAATTTCCTGATTCTCTGAAGTCCACGGGGCTCAGAGCACACTCCCCCTCCTCCCACAAAAGCCTTTGTGTGTGTGTGTGTGTGTGTGTGTGTGTGTGTGTGTGTGTGTGTGTGAGAGCAGTGTAGCACCTGGACTCAGAACTCACTGCTTGTAAAAAGGAATCAGAGACACTAAGTGGAAGCAGGCGGATACAAAGTGGGCTGTGTTGATGGCTTCTGCTGGGGCAAGGCTCCTAGACCAGTAATCAGACCTTTGTCATGGGGCAGGATGGGGGGCCTATGGGGGGCCTATGGGGGGGCCCACTCTGTTTCCTGCTACTTTTTTTTTTGCCTCTAGGGTTATTGCTGGGCCTCGGTGCCTGCACTATGTCTGAATCCACTGCTCCTGTGGCAAAGTTTTTGGTTTTTTTGGATAGGACAGAGAGAAATGGAGAGAGCAGGGGAAGACAGAGAGGGGGAGAGAAAGACAGACACCTGCAGACCGGCTTCACCGCCTGGGAAGCGACTCCCCTGCAGGTGGGGAGCCAGGGGCTCGAACCGGGATCCTTTGCGCTTCATACTATGTGTGTTTAACCTGGCGCACCACTGCCTGAGCCCCCCACAAACAAATTATTTATTTAATTTTTTACAGTGACGAGTCAATGACTTAATAGCTTAGTAGACGCTATTTCTCAGAGCAAAGAGCATTATTTGGGGATTCCAATATTAAGTAAAGTAGTAAAAACCCAAGAAATTGTACAGTACTATAAGACTGTGTTTCTTCTCTTTCATTCTTTTTTTAAAAATGTTTTTACCTATTTTTATAGAGAAAGAGAGAAATGGAGAGCAGATGGGACTAGAGAACAGAGACAGACACCTGCTGCCCTGCTCCTCACTCAGACAGCTTTCTTCTCTGCCAGTGGGGCTGGGGGCTTGAACCTCTGTCCTTGTGCATGGTGACCTGTGCACTCTAGTGGGTGTACCACTGCCTGGCCCCCAGGGCTACACTTCTTCTTCCTTTTATTTGTTTTTTTACATTTTTAAAATTTAATAACGCTTGGGTGTTGGCAGGTTGATCCATGCTTCCGGCCTGTTTCTGTTTTTCCCTAGTGGGGCAGGGACCTGGGGAGGGGAGGTTCCAGGACATATTGGTGAGGTCGTCTGCCCAGGGAAGTCAGGTTAATGTCATGGTAGCATCTGGTACCTGGTGGCTGAAAAAGCATTAAGATATAAAGCAGAACAAATCGTTTAGTCATCAGGAATCTAAAGGTAAGAATAGAGCAGGTGAGATTTGGGGTCTCCGTTTTGGAAAAGGCTAGTAGGTCTATTTTACATATATTCCAAGGGGCCCCTGACTTTACTAGTTTTTGCCTGAGCCAGACAGCTAATATACAGGTGGGCTAAAGGTATTGTCTGGGGAGATGGTGTCAGAGTTGGGAATAGGACTAGAAAGATGGATCAGGGAAGAGAGTAGCTCCCAAATATGGGGAAAGTACATACGTTTTATTAACTGTAAACCCCATCCATTTGATCTGGGGCCCATATTCAGCACAGGAGCCTGTGTGACCTCTGCATCCCTGTGGGTCTGTGCTCACACTCTGTGGTTATAGCTCGGAACATTCTATTCTGCATTCATTGCAGGACCCATCTTCCTCGAGTGGTAGAGTATTTTGATTCAACTACCCTCCGTAGAATGGAACAGTCCCTACCATTGTTGATCCACGTTGAGGGCAAGGTCTTATAGAGGATCACAAGACTGTCCAATAGTGTTTCTGAAGGAGATGACCAGTGACATTGGAGAGAGGGATTTGTTAGAGGTCTAGGCCCATCATGTCTGTGTGGTAGTCCCAGCATGATAAACCCTGGATGATGGGGTGGCCTGGTAGTGGCCAAAAGAGCCATCATTACATCGAAACAGTTACTAAAAGTCTTCCCAACAGCAAAAGGCCTGGACCAGATGGCTTTACAAATGAATTCTACAAAACCTTCAGGAAATAGTTAACACCTATACTTTTGAAACTCTTCCACAAGATCGAAGAAACAGGAACACTCCCTTCCCCCTTCTATGAAGCCAACATCACCCTGATACCAAAGCAGACAGGGACACAACAAAAAAACAAAAAAAGGAAACTTACAGACCGACATCTCTGATGAGCATAGATGCTGAAATATTGACCAAGATCCTAGCCAACCGGGTACAGCAGTATCGTAAGAAGAGTCATCATTAAAGTCTGCTGGCCTCTCGCCCCACCCAGCTTCTGGAGTCCTTACCTTGTCTGACAAAGTTAGCCTTGGAGTGACTGAGGCAAGTGAAACCGGAAGTAGGTGAGGAGGTATCTAGGTCTAAGTAGAAACTATTTGATTAAGTACTTTATGGTACCTAATACAAAGTTTCTTTTTTTTAGGTTTTTGTATTTGCTTGTAGCAGTTACTGAGTCACTGCAGACTATTGTGCACGTTTCCATTAAGGGATATATTTTCCCTTAATTTATGGACACATGCGCACATGTGTTCTACCTCATGGGCCCTGGTCTATATATAGGTTCTGTGGCTTTGTTAGGGAGAGGACTGGACTTTTTAACTTTTAGCTGGATGAGACTTACAGGTGTCTAGAATTACCACCATTAAGAAAGAGTAACTCCAGCTCAGCCCATTAGACCACAGAGCTTGAATGCCTGAGAGTCTGGTTCGATTCTAAGATCTGTGGCATGTCAGAATTGAGTGGTGCTCTGATCTATGTCTCTTGATCTCAGAAAATCAAGAAAAAAAAAATCCCCCAAGTGACTGGGGAATTTTGAGTGTGAAATACTGAGTCTGATCCCTGGCACTGCATAAACTAATGTGATGCTCTGCTTCTCTCTTTTTCTTGTTAATAAATAAAGCTCTAAAAATATAAATCAATAACCAGTGGCTCTGGATCTTGGCAGCTGTGCCTCTGGTAGAGTGCACATGTTTTCATGTACAAGGACCCAGGTTCAAGTCCTCAGTCTCCATCTTCAGGGGGAAAGCTTCACAAGTGGTGAAGCAGGGCTGCTGGTGTCTGTCTCTCTCCCTCTCTAATTCTACCTCCACTTTTAATTTCTCTCTGTTATGTCAAATAAAAAAGGAAAGAAAGGAAGGGAGGGAGGGAGGAAGGAAGGAAGGAAGGAAGGAAGGAAGAAAGAAACAAACAAACAAAGAAAGGAGGGGTCGGGTAGTAGTGGCACACTTTGTTACGAGCACATAGTCTTAAGCGCAAGGATTCACGCAAGGATCAGGTTCAAGGCCTTGGCTTCCCACCTGCAGTGGGGACACTTCACAGATGGTGAAGCAAGTCTGCAGGTGTCTTTCTCCCCCCCCCCACCTCCCCCTCCTTTCTCGTTTCTCTCAGTCCTATCCAATAAAATGGAAACATGGCCGCCAGGAGCAGTGGATTCATAGTGCCAAAAAAAAAAAAAAAAGGAAAGAAAGTGGCCTCTTGGCCAGGCAGCACATAGCAGCAGTACACAGGAGTTCAATGTCAGAGGTCCCAGGTTTAATCCCTGGCATCACCAGAGCTTGTGTGTGTGTGTGTGTGTGTGTGTGTGTGTGTGTGTGTGTGTGTATAATCCTCTAATTATTTGCTCCCTTCACTTACTGATTTTTTTTTTCCTTCCTCAAATGTTGCATGGGGGGGATGGACCAGGCTCTGGTACAGGACCCAAGGCTCCATCACTAGGTCAAGCCCACACACCATGCGTCACCCTGCAGAGCCAGCCTCCTCCTGCTACCACACCCTGTGTCACCAGACAGGGTGCTGGGTACCTGTGGTGGTCCTGGACGCTGCTGGGCCTTGAGACATCCTACTACCCTTTCTCTACCTGACACCCCGCCCCGCCTAGTCTGTGAGGAGCAGCTGCACTGAAAATCCCCCACCAACCTGCTGTTCATAGTCCAGGCTCGAGACCACCCTGCCAGGATGCCCATGGCCCCAGCCCCACCCTGGCTCTTCTCCCTTCTGGTGACCTGACAGAGTGTTCTGGGTCAGGGGTGAGGTTTCTGCCTTACTGTCTCTTCATTCATGGCCACGCTGGAGCTGCCAGCTACAAATGTGTCCTCTGAGATAGCTTCACAGTTGCAGTGTTTGCTGTGCTAATCACTAGTGCAAAGAGAGAGAGAGAGAGAGAGAGAGAGAGAGAGAGAGAGAGAGAGAGAGGAGAGAGAGAGAGAGCAGAAGAGCATTGCTCAGCTCTGGTGCACACTGGTGCCAGGGATTATACCCAGGTCATCTGGGACCTCAGGGGGCACCACCTCTAGACTATATCCATGGTCATTTGGCCACCCCCCTCCATTTTTTGTTAAACCCAAACTATCCATATTTTATAAGAAAAATCATGGACCTGGAAACTGTAAGGTGAGGTGGGATCATGGAAGACTCACTTGTGGGAAGCCTATTTAAAATATTTAAAAAATATATTTATTCCCTTTTATTGCCCATGTTGCTTTATTGTTGTAGTTATTGTTGTTTTTGTTATGGATGTTGTCATTGTTGGATAAGACAGAGAGAAATGAAGAGAGGAGGGGAAGACAGAGAGAGGGCAGAGAAAGACAGACACCTGCAGACCTGCTTCACTGCCTGTGAAGTGACTCCCCTGCAGGTGGGGAGCTGGTGGTTCGAACCGGGATCCTTACTCTGGTCATTGCACTTTGTGCCACCTGCGCTTAACCCACTGCTCTACCGCCCGACTCCCAGGAAGCCTTGAGTTTTATCCCTGGTACCCTGGTGCTGGAGTGATGCTCTGGGTCTTTCTCTCTCTTGTGAATGAATTAATGAAAATCTTAGAAAATAATTCTGAGTTACGGCTTGAGGTGGGCTCTGATGAGCCCAGGCAGAGGCTGAGTTCCAGGGGACAGAGCTCTCCCTCGCTGCAACAGCCTCCTGGCCACACCCTCCCTGCCCCAGAGCCTCCTTCTGTTCTGGGCCTCTGATTGTTGCTTTGGTGTTGGTTTCCAGGGTGACTGGTGCAATCAAGCTGCTTTGGAGAATGTTTATTAGTCATTTGTATTTCTCCCAGCAGTCTTTGATGGAATTGTTTCACAGTGCAGGTGGAGGAGGGAGGACGGAGGAGGGAAGAGACATGACAGAGGGGAGAGGTGAGAGCAGCACCCTGTTCCCACCCTGCCCAGCTTTGTGCCCTTTTGCCTCCTTGGAGCTGAACGCCAGCAGGTTCTGGCTCTTCTCTGGGATTCAATTCTTTGGGGGTGGGCCTCTCCCTCTGCCATGTTCTCGGAGATGCTCCAGGGAGGAGGAAGGCGGAGATGGGGGGGGGGGGGCGGGGAAGGTGACTGACTGCTGGAGGCAGGCCTGAGCTTGGAGGTGCCCCGGCACTGAGCAGATCCAGGAGAGGTGGGTTTTTCAATCTGAAAATCTGGGCCTCCCCAGGAACTTGCCCTCTTTCTGTCCCCCGCCTAGGAGCCAGGGCTGCTTCTGGGATCAACAGAGAATGGGGCAGAGATCATGCCTGACTTCCAAGGTTAGCTCCACAAGCTGGGGCGAGTCTGCCTGTCTCTGCCTCTGTTTCTGTCTCTGTATCTGTCTTGATGCTCACCTTTGTAAAGGAGTCACACTGCCGGCTCTGAAGAAGCCCCCAACAGCCTCGGTAAAGAATCCCAAACAGAGGAAACTGAGCCCCCCCAGGCTGACCCCTCCACCCAAAGGAACTTGCCTGCCACACCTCCAGCAGAGCCTTGAAACCTGCATAGGGGCCAGAGGCATCACTGACCCCCTTTCCTGCCCAAGTCCCTGTTCACAGAGCGACTGAAATGAGAAGCCTCAAGGTGCTTCAAAAACGTCTTTATTTTATTTGATAGACTAGAAAGAAGTCAGAGGGAGGGAGGGAGAGAGAGGAGACACAGAGAAACATAGTTGCAGCCCTGCTTCACCATTTTGAAGCTTTCTTCCTGTAGGTTGGGACCAGGGGCTTGAACCTAGGTCCTTGTGCATGGTGACACGTGCCTTTAAGCAGGTGCGCTCCCACCTGGCCCCTATCAAGGTGCCTTTAAATTGGGGTAGCCCTCTTTGTAAACAAAGATTTGTTTCATTTCATATGAGATTTATATATAATTTAGACAGAGAGAAAGGAGAGAGAGAGAGAGAGAGAGAGAGAGAAAGAGAGAGAGAGAGAGAGAGAGAGAGAGAAAGAGAGAGAGAGAGGGAGAGAGAGAGAGAGAGAGAGAGAGAGCGCAGAGCACCACTCTGATATGTGCAGCATTTGCTAGGGAGAGATCAAACTCAAACACTCAATATTTTAAGTCCTGTGTTCTACCAGCCAAACTGTATTTCCCTAGACCACACTCCCTTTATATGCACTACTGGGGCATGAACTGAGGGCTGCGGGCGCCTGTGATATCACTGAGTAACCTCTCAGGCCAAGGTTTTAATTCTGTGTCCCTAAAGGGGGGGGGGAGGATAGAGCCCACAGCCCTGCCCACCCTCTACAATGGAATACTACACAGCTATTAAGAACAATGAACCCACCTTCTCTGACCCATCTTGGACAGAGCTAGAAGGAATTATGTTTTTTTTTTCATTTTTTATTTTATTTTATTATTATATTTTATTTAAGAAAGGATAAATTAACAAAACCATAGGGTAGGAGGGGTACAACTCCACACAATTCCCACCACCCAATCTCCATATCCCACCCCCTCCCCTGATAGCTTTCCCATTCTCTATCCCTCTGGGAGCATGGACCCAGGGTCATTGTGGGATGCAGAAGGTGGAAGGTCCGGCTTCTGTAATTGCTTCCCCGCTGAACATGGACATTGACTGGTCAGTCCATACTCCCAGTCTGCCTCTCTCTTTCCCTAGTAGGGAGGGTCTCTGGGGAAGTGGAGCTCCAGGACACATTGGTGGGGTCTTCAATCCAGGGAAGCCTGGCCGGCATCCTGATGGCATCTGGAACCTGGTGGCTGAAAAGAGAGTTAACATACAAAGCCAAACAATTTGTTGAGCAATCATGGACCCAAAGCTTGGAATAGTGGAGAGGAAGTGTTAGGGGGGTACTCACTGCAAACTCTAGTGTGCTTCTGCTTTCAGGTATGTATATTGCAGTAGTTTATGGTGTGAACATATGCTCTCTCTCACAGAAACTGGTCTATATCTAGGTTTTGGGACTTTGTTAGAAAGTGAACCACCTGGGATGGAATTAGAGAATACTATGAAAGGAAAGGTCTCACCTGAGTAATGAAGCTGAAGGGTTGTCATTCCACACCTGAAGTCTCTGGACACAGTCTGAGGTGAAGCATGTTGAGGTGGCAATCATTGTGTTGATTAGGTTGCGATCGGCAGATGCAATATTATTTGATATGGATTGGGAGAGGCATACAGGAAAGTGGGCCCATCTAAAGGTTCCTGAACTGGGGGGAGTAGAGGCTCTATAGTGGGGATGTGAGGTTCCTGCTGTCTTAGGGTTCAAAAAGACAATGGATAGTTAATGTTATCATCACATTATTTGGTAATTGGCTTAACTTTGAAAAGTCCTTTTGTTAGGGTTTGCTGTACAGTATCTAGTATCTTCTATATAGCTGTGCTATTGGATGCTTCTGATCTACTTGGTCTAGGCTTTTGAGAGAGTTCGCATATCACATACACTGCAAATTAAGACAACACTAAGATACCACCTCACTCCTGTAAGAATGTCATACATCAAAAAGGACAGCAGCAACAAATGCTGGAGAGGCTGTGGGGACAGAGGAACCCTTTTGCATTGCTGGTGGGAATGTAAATTGGTCCAGCCTCTGTGGAGAGCAGTCTGGAAAACTCTCACAAGGCTACACATGGACCTTCCATATGATCCAGTAATTCCTCTCCTGAGGTTATACCCCAAGGACTCCATAACACCCAACCAAAAAGAGGTATGTACCCCTATGTTCATAGCAGCACAATTCATAATAGCTGAAAGCTGGAAACAACCCAGATGCCCAACAACAGATGAGTGGCTGAGAAAGCTGTGGTATATATACACAATGGAATACTATGCAGCTATCAAGAACAATGAACCCACCTTCTCTGACCCATCTTGGACAGAGCTAGAAGGAATTATGTTAAGTGAGCTAAGT
The DNA here is from genome assembly GCF_950295315.1 of Erinaceus europaeus. Classification (NCBI taxonomy): domain Eukaryota; kingdom Metazoa; phylum Chordata; class Mammalia; order Eulipotyphla; family Erinaceidae; genus Erinaceus; species Erinaceus europaeus. Next base: position 3,484,921 of record NC_080175.1, read on the forward strand.
CAGAAAGATAAAGATGAGTATGGGATGACCCCACTCATCAATAGAAGTTAAGTAGGAAGATCTGAAAGGGAAACTAAAAGCAGGACCTGACCAAATTGTATGTAGGGCACCAAAGTAATAACCCAGTGGTGAGGGGTAGACATGCAGCTTCCTGGGCCAGTGGGGGGTGGGAGTGGGTGGGAGGGATGGGTCACAGTCCTTTTGGTGGTGGGAATGGTGTTTATGTACACTCCTAGTAAAATGTAGTCATATAAATCACTAGTTAATTAATATGAGAGGGGGAAAATCAATTGTATGTCTCGAAGTTTGTGCATGGTTCTTCTATGTGGTACAGGGGCTCAAACCCAGGGCCTCACTCCCGGGAAAGTGTGTGTGCTACCTGCTGCCTCTCTTCTGGCCTCAGCTTGTCTCCAGCAGCCTTCAGCTGCAGTGTGGACGCTCATACAGAGGAGAACCAGCAGAGGGCAGGTGCGCCTGCAGAGACGGGTTTCACAGGGCGAGGCCTCTGTCCCCACACTCTTTTCCTTCCCTGCTTCTGTCTGCTGGTCCCAGCCCCATCGCTGCCAGCAGGCTGCCTTCTGCTGTGGAGAAGATTGTCTCCATCCCCAACCCTGAGCTTCTAGAAGAAGACCTATCTGGAGGTTCCCGAGGCCCTTGCGAATTTCTTACCGTCTGGACTTCAGCGATGAGAAATACCTCCGATTTCATTATGAGGAAAACCCGAGCTGCTATTTTTAAATGTCGGTGGGATAAACATTTCCCAACTCTGGCACTGCGTGAGTGCAGATGTGCTATTTACTTGGTCTCATTTATTTCATAATGGGATTAAATAATGCTTCATTATTTCATAATGAACAAAGCAATGTGCGAGTCGGGAGGAAAAGAAAAAGACGTAATTACACTGATTTTTCTCTCACCTCCCAGCACTCTCTGTCTCCCCCAGCCTGCGTTCTGACATGAAATGAACTCATTTGTTGGGTCGTTGAGAGCCGTTTCCATTTCTCCCAGAAAGATGAAGGAATGGGTTTGGCACACCCCTGGGTTTGTTGTTTCCCCCCATGACAAATGTTTTCTCAGAATGTGTCCTGCCTCCTGCAGACGGGACCCGCTCCTCAGCTATCCACACTCAGCGCTTCTCTCTGCCTGGTGGAGCTGGTCCCCTCTGACTTGCCTTCCTTGGACCTGTTTTTGGAACATACAAACTTCTGACGGATTCTGCCCTGCCCCCCCCCCCCCCAACCCATCCAGAGGCCAGAGGGACCAGGTGGAGAGATGGAGTAGAACTCGTGGTGGGAGCATTGTGGGCTTGGGGAGCTCTCAAGACTTTCAGAACCTCAGTTTGTTCCTCCTCTTCTTCTTCTTCCTCTTCTTCCTTCTCCTCTTCTTCCTCCTTCTCCTCCTCCTCCTCCTCCTTTTTTGCATTTTTATTATTGATTTAATATTGATTTGAAAAATTATAAGATAACAGGGGTATAACTCCACACCATTCCCACCACCAGAGTTCTGTGTCCCATTCTCTCCATTGGAAACTGCAGTAGTTCTCCCAAGGTCACAGATATGGGTTGACTATTATTTCTAGAACTATCTATATTTTTCTATGGCCCTGCCTTATCTTCCTTTCTAAGTCACATCTACACCTGTTACTACTTCCGAGTGTCCTTCCTTTTTCCCCTCTTTCTCTCTGAGAAGGAAAAAAAAAATTCCAGGCTTCCTCCACTGTTCCCCAGATTCACTTCCCTTTCTGTGGAGAACCTCAGTTTTCCCATCTGTAAAATGGCCTTTCTGTTTTCCTCGAGTGTCTGTTGTGGCGACGGAGTGAGGTGATGGGTAGATGCACTTAGCTCCCCACTTGGCACCCAGAAAGTGTTCAGGACCTGTGCACAGCCTGGACTCTGATGCTCACCACATCTCCAGGGGACCCCCCCCCACGAAGATGCCTCCACCCCCCACTGCCTGGACCACCGCCAACACAGCACACGGAGAGCCGTCACTATCTCTTACTGTCCTGCCCTGGAGTCCATAAACATCTTTCAAAATGACCTTGAAAAGAGATGCCAGATGTGTCACACCTCCTTTCCCCATTGGGCACACACGTGTGACCTGTGTGAGGACTTCTAGAATGTTCCTCCACATTGCCCATGAAGACCCAGCTGTTAACACGGGGAAGACTCCCAGAGGATGAAGCCTTTCCTCCCGTTTCCAGACTCAGCATTAGCAGAGGCTGATGTAGTAGGAAGGGCAAAAACTTCCAGAGCTTCCGGAGGAGGGGGATTGGCATCCCTGCTGCAGTCCATGTGGGAGACCACAGCAGCACACCAGTGGCGGTGGACATGGATGGCACCTTGGACAGAACACACGCTTCTGCCTGGTGGCTCCAAAGGGGGTTCTTTGCAACTTGGCCCTCCCAGCCCAGCTCCCAGTAGGCCGCAGAGAATTCCACAATAGCACGTGCCTTCGCTCACTACACCAGATGTTTACCATGACAACATTAACTCTGCCTGCCTGCCTGCCTGCCTGTCTGTCTGTATCTATCATCTGTCAATAATCTATCATCTATCACCTATCTATCTACCTGTCTATCGTCTATCATCTATTTATATTTATCATCTGTCAATAATCTATCATCTATCACCTATCTATCATCTATCATCTTTTTATTTATTATTATTATTATTTAATATTTTATTTATTTATTCCCTTTTGTTGCCCTTGTTGTTTTATTGTTGTGGTTATTATTGTTGTTGTCGTTGTTGGATAGGACAGAGAGAAATGGAGAGAGGAGGGGAAGACAGAGAGGGGGAGAGAAAGACAGACACCTGCAGCCCTGCTTCACCACCTGTGAAGCGACTCCCCTGCAGGTGGGGAGCCGGTGTTCGAACCAGGATCCTTATGCCGGTCTATCATCTTTTTATATCTATCATCTGTCAATAATCTATCATCTATATCTGTCTGTCATCTATCTCTGTCTACCATCTATCATCTACCTATATCAATCATCTATCATTTATCACCTATTTATTGATCTTTTATCTGTCTATCTATCCTATCATCTATCATGTATGTATGTATCTTTTTTTTTTAGCACCAAGAACTGAACCCAGGGCCTCACACATTCATAATAATGCTGATTAAATTTCCCAGGATGATTTTATGTTCTTTATTTAAGGCAGAGAAAGTGAAGGGGGTGGAGATGTCACCACTTCGCCACCCATGGAGCTTCCCCTGGTGCTGTCCATGGTGCTCTTGAGTGGTGCTGGGGCTCAAAACAGTCTGACGCACAGCCAGGTGCTTGACTACCAGTTGAGCTACCCCTTGACCTTTAAATACATTTTCTTATGACGATTTGTAAAACGCTGCCTAGAGCTTGCTTAGCCTTTGACCTATGCATGTGAACATGCTCCGTGTGGACAGGACACTGGACCCCTGGGCAGGTCTCTCCTCTCCTCTCCTCTGCTGCGGTGTCCTGGGCTTTAACCTGTAGGACTCACACTGGGCACTTCCCGGACTCCAGGGCAGGTGGGTGGCGCTCTCCCTGGGGCCCTGAGTACCTGTGCTCAGCTTGGTGGGTCTCCTCTTCTGCACCACCTGCTCCTTTTCCTGAAGGGCCTCACACTTGAGTGTGGGCCCCCGAGAACCAGGACTGTGGTGTGCTGTCTTTGTTTAAGCTGCTGAGGCAACAAACAACAACAAAAATAAAACAAGATGCCATATCCTGGTGTGTCTTAGATGGCGAATGTTGGCTTCTCACAGCTCAGGAGGGTGAGGAGAGATCAGGGTGCCAGTGTGGTTAGGGTCTCCTGAAACCCTTTCTGGGTCTGCAGGCAGCTGCTTTCTTGTTGTTTCTCTCACAAGATAGATAGATGATAGATAGATAGATAGATAGATAGATAGATAGATAGATAGGAAGCCAGAGTACCACTCCAGTACGTGTGACAATGAGGATGGAGCCAGGAGCTGACCTATTTCTCTCGGCTACTTCTGACTCTTCTCAAAAGGGCACTGACTTCCTTATGGGGTTCTCCACCCTCCAGGCCTCCCAAAGATTCCTCGTACCCAAATGGACGCTCAAGAGTTCATAATCTCGGGGGGCACGATAAACAAAACAAAAACATGAAGCCTTTTGATTGTACCCCCAAGGGTTCCCCCGGACCTGGACCACAACAGAAATGGTGTGACACCCCACCCCACCCCCCAAAATGGGGAGTTGTGTGTGCTGTGATAACACACATAGTTACATCGGCACTCAAAGATGGGGTAAATTAAAGACTTAATACATGATGGCATATTTCTGGATCAAGAATTAATAAACACTTTATTAGAATTAAGATCAGGGTTGTTTGTAATAATGCAAAATGCAATACTTAAACAGAAAATGACGTTTTAAATTAAAGACAAGCTTTCTAAGAGCTTAATAGATTTTCTTTTTTCTTCCTGAAAGACTCTAAGCATGACTTAAATATTCCAACAGGCCAATGGGTTATTGATCAGAAAAACTTAGGTATTAAATTACTGAGTGAATACTGCCCTAGGAGTCCCATTTGTCTTGAGATTATGGGGTGATTAATTTGACGGATCGCCTGGTTGTATTTTCATCTGGGTAACATCTAAAACACACACTGACGGTTCTTTGTTCTTCTAAGAGCAGCTGTTCTCAGGGAGTTGCTTTCACTCCACGCTCAGCCCGTAACATTTTTTTTTTCAAGTGTCACACCCATAAAAACATATCACTTGTGTGCATCTTTGTACCTGGCCCTTCCCAGCGTCTGCCTCTGTCAGAGCCACAGAAGCCACCGAGTCCTGTGGAGTCTGGAACGCCACTAAGGCAGATGTCCCTTCTTCCAGGGTGGGCGTGTAAGCCTTGGGGACAGAGCCAAGTCCAGGTGGTTCTTTTCCTTTCTTTTCTTTTCTTTATTTTAGGGGGAAAGTTTATTAGGGTGAAACAGGTGAAAGGCAAAATAAGCACTTATCATCAAGGGTTAAGAGTACGCTAGGTCTGGGGATTGCATTGTTATATGGAAAACTGGGAAATGTTATGCATGTACAAGCTATTGTATTTACTGTCGAATGTAAAACATAAATTCCCCAATAAAGAAATAAGAAAAAAGAGTAAGCTAGGTCCATAAAGTCTGAATAGAGTTATCAAAAGTTTAGTCCCATAAGATAAACAATTATCAGCTCTGGTAAAGGTTGCTCATGGCTATAGAGGGGTCTAAAATCTCACCGCCAGCACAGTCACACGTGTTCAGTTCGCAGGAGAAGATAGCCACGGCGGATACCTGGTGCATCTCCGCCGAGATGCTTCTGCCCAGGAGAAGCAGCAGCAGGCAAAGAGAGAGAGCTCTTTCCTTTCTTTTCTTTACTTTCTTTCTGCCTCCAGGGTTATCGCTGGGGCTCAGTGCTGGCACTATGAATCCACTGCTCCTGGAGGCCATTTTCTTTTCCTCTTTGATTCAACAGGACAGAGAGAGCTCGAGAGAGGAAGGGTAAACAGAGAGGGGAAGAGAAAGAAAGACACCTGCAGACCTGCTTCTCTGCTTGTGAATCGACTCCTCTGCAGGTGGGGAGCCGGGGACTTGCACTGGGATCCTTGTGTTGGTCCTTGCGCTTAGTACTACTGTGCTTAACCAGATGCACCACCACCGGGGCCCCCAGACAGCTCTTTCTCTTGGAAATCTCATTCTGTGTCTTGTTCCATTCCATGTCTCTGCTATCTCCCCACCTGTCTTCTCCCTCTTTCCAGCATGACCACCAGGGCCAGGCCCGCAGTGCCCAGTGTGGGAAGGGGACCCGGCAGGGTGGGAGGGCAGCACTGAAGCAGTTAGGGAAGGTCCCCCAACTCCCCACTGTCCTGTGACTCTGCCTGTGTGACGTTCCTACTCACTGGGACCAGACTGACCATCAGGATCGAACAGCTTCCAGCCCTGCACAGACAGCCCCCCCCTTCCCTGCTGGGCCCTCCCTCCCCCTCCTTCCTCCTCCTCCTTCCTCTCCTCTCTTTATCCCTCTCCCCACTTCCTGGCCAGTTCTGCCTTGGCCCAGGGCACCCAGGAAATGCTCTGATTTTGGCATCAGCCTTCTGTGCTTCTTCTTCTAGCGTTTGCCCTTCTTCCATAGCCAGTCAACAGCGTCAGGTTGAGCCTGATGTCAAGTTTCGAGACCTCCTTTGAATCTGGAGAGGTGGCAGTCGTTGACTATGTGGGTCATAGTCTGTCTGGAGCCGCAGGGGCAGTTCGGGTCGTCTCTGGCTCCCCAGCGATGGAACATAGCGGCGCACCGGCCATGGCCTGTTCGATAGCGATTGAGGAGGGCCCGATCATAACATGCTAGGTCAAAGCCGGGTTGATGCTTGCAGGGGTCTGTGATGAGGTGTTTGTTCTTTACCTCAGTTTGTTCTTTACCTTCTGTGCTAGGCTGCAAGTTCTCAAAGGGAGGGAGAGGCCTTCTTGTCATTGAAACTCCACCCCGGGTGACAGGCAGCTGCCTCTCTCGTGGCTGCTGGTTGAATGCGTGAGCTGTGAGTGAGTGAATGTGACTGACTAGTAGATGAATGAACACATGAATGGGTGACCGAGTGGATGGAGGAGCAAAGAAATAAATGAGTAAATACGCAGATGAATAATGGAGAGAATAATGGATGAATGAATAAGTGAATGAGGGAATGCATGAATGAGTGAATACATGGATGAGTGAATGAAGAAATGAGTCAGAGAATAAGCGAGTGAATGAATGAGTCCGTGAGTGCATGGATTCGTTGGGACGGGTAGTTCGAGACAGAGCTGGTATATTTCTGTAAGGTAGTGGAGTTCTCCATCTGAATAGTTCTAGAAAGTTTCCTTTATTTTAAGCTTGTTGAGTCTCATCTAAGATAAGATCCTGAAGAATCAACAAGGCCCACCTTCTGCACCCCATAAAGAATTTGGGTCTGTGCTCCCAGAGGGGTAAAGAATAGGGAAGCTTCCAGTGGAGGGGCTGTGACACAGGACTCTGGTGGTGGGAATGTGTGGAATTGTGCTCCTGTGATCTTACAGTCTTGTTCATCATTATTACATCACTAATAATTAAAAAAAAAAGAATCAACAAGGAATTTGGACAAAGATTTCAGGGCAAAGATGTTTGTTAGAGAGCATTATAAAGACTCTAGGAACAGAGCAAAGACAGAGGAGGCCAGAGTTACCCTCGGTTTGTTAAGTTATTAAAAATCACTGTGCGTGGGGGGGCAGGTTGGAGGGTAGCGCAGCAGGTTAAGTGCACATGGCGGGAAGTGCAAGGACCAGAGTAAGGATCCTGGTTCGAGCCCACAGCTCCCCACCTGCATGGGGGTCGCTTCACAGACGGTGAAGCAGGTTTGCAGGTGTCTGTCTTTCTCTCCCCCTCTCTGTCTTCCCCTCCCCTCTCCATTTCTCTCTGTCCTATCCAACAACAATGACATCAATAACAACAGCATTAATAACTAAATAAAACAACAAGGGCAACAAAAGGAAATAAATAAATAAAAACTAAAAAAAAAAAACAACCCATCACTGTGGAACAAACATCCTTACCCTTACTTCCTGTCTGAGATTCCGGTTGGTTCGTTTTTCTTTGTTTTTAGTGGACAGGGGTGGGGGGAGGGGAGAGACACCTGCAGCACTGCCCTACTGCTTCTGTAACCTTTCCCCTGCAGGTGAGGACTGGGGGCTTGAACCCGCGTCTGTGTGCTTGGTGATGAGTGTGTTCTATCAGCTGCATCACTATCGACTATGTTTTCATTAAAAGTTTCTTTTATTTGATTTACTATGCTCTTTTCTCTCTTCCCTTTCTTTTTTAATTTTAAAAATATTACTTTATTTGTTATTAGATAAAGACAGAGAAATTGAGAGGGGAGGGGGAGATAGCAAGGGAGAGAGAGACAGAGAGATACCTGCAGCCCTGCTTCACCTCTTGTGAAGCTTTCCCCCTGCAGGTGCGGATCGTGGGGATCGGGGCTTGAACCTGGGTCCTTGTGCACTGTGACATGTGCGCTCAACCAGGTGCGCCACCACCTGCCCCTCCCCAGAATGTGTTTTATGTGTTGGCAGGGAGTGAGCCCAGACCTTGCGCATAAAACTGCAGAGTCATCTCATGGCCCTTTTTTTATTCTATAAAGTTTCTTCTTTTAGATTTTTTTTTTTACTGATTTAATAATGATCATCAAGACCATAGGATAAGAGGGGTACAAGTCCACACAATTCCCACCACCAGAGTTTCATATCCCATCCCTTCCCCTGATAGCTTCCCTTTTCTTTTTTTATTTTATTTATTCCCTTTTGTTGCCCTTATTGTTTTATTATTGTAGTTATTATTGATGTTGTTGTTGTTGAACAGGACAGAGAGAAATGGAGAGAGGAGGGGAAGACAGAGGGGGAGAGAAAGACAGACACCTGCCGACCTGCTTCACCGCCTGTGAAGCGACTCCCCTGCAGGTGGGGAGCCGGGGGCTCGAACCGGGATCCTTATGCCGGTCCTTGTGCTTGGCGCCACCTGCGCTTAACCCACTGCACTCTGCGCTACCACCCAACTCCCAGCTTCCCTATTCTCCATCCCTCTGGGAGCATGGACCCAGGGTCATTGTGGGATGCAGAAGGTGGAAGGTCTGGCTTCTGTAATTGCTTCCCCGCTGAACATGGGCGTTGGCAGGTGGATCCATACCCCCAGCCTGTCTCTGTCTGTCCCTAGTGCCTCCTCCACCCCCCAGAGCCATTCCAGACCATGAAGGGACCCTGTTGATTTCATTGACAGCCTGCAGTCTGCTCGGCCGCAAAGCCTTCTAGTTAGGTGTCTGTGAGAGCCTGGCAGCAATGCCACGTGAGTGCCCTCCTGTCCCCTAGCCACAGGCCCAGGGGGCGACTGTCTCCATGGGGGCACGTCCCTGGCAGTGCACATTGCACACAGAACGCGCAGCTGGGTGTCTGGCTCCATTCTCAGAGCCTCCCTACACATCAGACAGCGGGAGCCCTGCCAGCACTTCCACGGCACTGGGAGACGGTCTTACCCATCTCTTTCTGCCGCTGTCCATCCTGGAAGGTATCGGATGGGTCAGTGGGCACAGCCAGCCTCGCCCACACCCCGGCCACTTTAGGAGCTCACCAGAGAGTTGCAGAAGGGGGGAAATGTTTGCGAGGCCCAGGGATTTGCTCCTGAGTAGAGGCTTTTTTTTTTTTTAAGTTTTTTTCTTGATTTTCCAAATCTTACCGATTATTCAGAAATTTTCAAACAAATTTCATTATCTGCATTTCTCCAGGTAGAAATGCTAAGCATCAAGTCCACGATACATTATACAATCAAAGAATTATAATGGGTCTGTAGAAACGATAACAATACAAATAACTCACAGGAAAGAAACAGTAAGAGGCATGGGGAATTTAATTTTTGCAAGCATCAGACTGATCACCTTTGGTGCATTCTCTCAGTCAATACTTGCAAAAATCTAGGAACAGACTAGCATGTGACTATGTGATTTATTAAGGCAGGAAATAGCTCTAGCTAACCGCTATGGGGCTACGGGTATAAAATGGGACAGGAAGAGACAAGATGCTGACAAATGTCCAATTTAAAACAGGAATCACCCTGATTTTGTCTATAGGGAAGGAAAAGAGATGGATATCAACATCAGGAGAGTTACATCTTTATCAGTGGCTCCAGTCTTTGGAAAAGATGCACGCACTGCTCTCTTTTATTAGCAAGTCGTTAAAAAGCAAAGAGCAAAGTTGTTTTCAGATGAACGTTTGCAGATTGTAAAAGGACATAAGAATGTTTAAGTCCAGTCTACAATCTCTGTGCTCTGAATTACAACATGTCACCCCAAATTCTCGCTGATGTGTATTCATGATATAGCCATACTTAATTTTTAAAAAAATCTTTATTTATTGGATGGGGACAGCCAGAAATCGAGAGGGGTGGGGGAGATAGGTGGAGAGATAGTCACCTGCAGCCCTGCTTCACCACTCACAAAGCTGTTTCCTTTCTTTCATTCATCATTTTATTCCTTCCTGCTTTCCTGCCTTTTTTTCTTATTCTCTCTCTTCCTTCCTTCCTTATTATCTTTATTTATTGGATAGAGACACCCAGAAATTGAGAAGGAAGGGGGAGATAGACAAGAAGAGAGACAGAGACACCTGCAGCCCTGCCCAGAAATGGTGGGATTTGCGACATCAGCAGAGAGCTTTCTGCATGCCAGATAAGACTGTCAACAACCCAAGTGGGAGTAAGACAGAACCTCGTCCCTTGAGATGGAGACCCCCTCCTAGCAGTGCAGCCTCGGCTCTGTGTGTGTGTGTGTGGGGGGGAGGGGTGCTGTGGGCAGGGCCTGGCCACTGGAAGGTGGGCCAGCGTCTCCCACGGGAAGGCCTTGTGCTGCCCCTGATGGCGGATGACCCCCATGCCCCCGGCCACTACATCCTCCCTGTTCTGCCCCTGGGAGAAAAGGGGCTGGAGCCCACCCCTCACTGGTTTGCATCACCTGAGCTGGGTGGGGGCTGGCGGCAGAGTCCCGAGATTCTTCCAGAAGCTTCTGTGTTGAAGCCCAAGTCCCTGCCTCCCACATGTTTGATTCACTTCCTGGACTCCCATGATTCCCTGCTGGTCCCCTGGGTGCTGAGAGACTGGCTGACCCAGAGATGAGCCTGGGACCTGGGTGGGGCTGGGTGGGGCTGGGGACAGGGAATCAGTGGTTTGGACCAGGGAGAAGGGACAGAGACTGATTAGGACACGTCTTGATGGGGCCAGGAGGTGGCGCACCTGGTTGAGCACTCACGTTACAATGCGCAAGGATCCAGGTTCAAGCCCCTGGTCCCCACCTGCAGTGGGGAGACTTTACAAGTGGTGAAGCAGGGCTGCAGGTGTCTCTCTGTCTCTCTCCCTCTCCCTCCCTTCTCAATTTCTCTCTGTCTCTATTCAGTAATAAATAAGTAAAGTACTAAATAAAAAGGATGCGCCTTGAAGACGCTTAGTAGCCTGACCGGACTTCCACACTAGACCACAAGGAACAATAACTCAAGCAAGTCCAGTCCAGTGCAGGGAGACTGTCCAGGACGCCATCACATGAGGACGGTTCTCACTGTCCCTCTCTGCATGTTCTTAGCTGGGCTTGACCTTACCACCATGTCAGCTTTAAGAGTTGGGGGGGGGGGGAAGCAAGTCTTGCTTCCACTTGCTGACTGGTGTACTGACGTGGTAACAGGTCTTAGATGGACGTCAACTGTTGCTTCTTTGCAGGTTTGACAAACCTCACCTGTGCAACTTAGCAGGTCAGAAGCTCTGCAGGAAAACATAACCACTGCCTCAGTTTACATAACCGACCCATTCTCCTTTCCCCTGTCCCCTGAGTTCACTGTCTGTCGTACATGTTTCTAGACAAATACTCCCTTTCACTTCCATTTCCAAACACTGTGGTGTAAAGAATACCGGGCTGGGCTGGGTGGTGGCGCACATGTACCAATGCTCAAGGGTCTGGGTTTGAGTCCCCAGTGCCCACCTGCAGAAGGAAAGCCCTGTGAGTGGTGAAGGTGTCTCTCTTTCTCCCTCTCTATCTCCCACTTCTCTCTCGATTTCTGCCTGTCTCTATCCAATACATAAAGATAATACAAAATTAAAAAAAAATACTGGCTCCCATCAATATATTTGTCTATCTGCAGAATTTTGCTTGTAGTTATAATTACACCCCGGCCCCCCATCACGACCTAGCAGTGTGTGTCGTACTTTCTCTCTGTCTCTCTCTCCTTCCATCTCTTCTGCCATTCAATTTTACCAGTTTGTTTAAAGTAGTCTCTTGAAGAAAAAAAAACCCAGTGTTTGGTTGGGTGGGCTTTCTCTCTTCTTTTATCCTGCTCCCCACTCCCCACCCCCCACCCCGGGCTTTACCATTTCCCTCTTTCTGCTCTCTGTGCTTTTGTGCTGTTCTTTTTCTGACTTGTTGAGTTAAGCCAGTTCATCAATTTTTAATATTTCTTTCTTTTTCATACAGATGTTTACTGCAAGCTCTGACTAAGTAAGGATTCAGCAAACACATAGACCTTGATGTGCACATGTAAGATGGTGTTTGTAAATTTCTAAGAATGTGGGTTTGGAGGTTCCTTCTTTTTTTGGGGGGGGGGGAGGGAATGCTTTGGTCTGCTAGATCAATTATTTTATTTTATTATTGTTATTATTATTTTATTACCAGAGCACTGTTCAGCTCTGGCTTATGATGGTGTGGGGGAGTGAACCTGGGACTTTGGAGCCTCAGGTATGAGAGTCTGTTTGCATAACCATTCTGCTACCCTACTCTCCACCCAATTCTTTTTTTTTTTTTTTTTTTAGACACTTTTTATCATTTATTTAGTCTCCAGGGTTATTGCTGGGGGCTTGGTGCCTGGGCTATGAATCCACTTCTGGTGACTGTTTTTTTTTTTTCTTCTTCTAATTAGACAGGACAGAGGGAAATAGAGAGGGAGAGATACAGAGACACCCACAGCTCTGCTTCACCGCTTGTGAAGCAACCCCCCCCCCCCCCGCAGGTGGGGACTGAGGCCTCACACCTGGGCCCTTGCACATGGTAATGTGTGTGCTCAGCCAGGCATGCTATGGCCCCACCCCTGCTCGATCAATTCTGAGAGACGCCTGTTCATCTCTAAGTGGGTTTATCCATCTCTTTTGATCTCTCTAAGTGCCTTGCAGACCTTAAAGCTGTCTTGTCGTGTATCTAAAAGCTCCAGCTTAAACTTGTCATCAATGTGAAATACCCCTCTTGTTTCCTTCAATGATTTTCACTCCAGATTCACTGAAGTCTGTTATTAATTTGACTAGATCTGCTTTCCTTTTGTTTCCACTTAATCGGGACATTATTAAAAATATACTTTTGCTTTGAACCTTTTCTTATTAAATGTATTCCTCACACAAATACACTGCTCTGTTCATTTGAAAGATGGTTGTTCTTATCCACCAGAAACCAGGCCTTTTAATTTGACTTCTTGTGGGCTGGAATGATATGGTTTTCCCAATCCCAGTGTACCCCAAATGGTCATGGGGTCTGTAGCTCCTTGGAGATCTGGTCACAGATCAGACGTCCAGAGTCCAATGTCATTACCCTTCCTCTGCCATCCTCTTTTATCTTCACCAGGAGGAACAAAGCTTTTTTAAATTATTTATTTATAAAAGGAAACTCTGACAAAACCATAGCATAAGAGGGGTACAACTCCACACAATTCCCACCTCTAGAACTCCGTGTCCCATCCCATCCCCTGACAGCTTCCTATTCTTTATTCCTCTGGGGGTATGGACCCAGGGTCATTGTAGGATGCAGAAGGTGGAAGGTCTGGCTTCTGTCATTGCTTCCCCACTGAACATGGACGTTGGCAGGCCGATCCATACTCCCAGCCTACCTCTCTCTTTCCCTAGTGGGGCAGGGCTCTGGGGAAGCAGGGCTCTAGGACACATTGGTAGGGTCGTCTGTCCAGGGAAGTCTGGTCGGCATCATGCTGGCATCTGGAACCTGGTGGCTGAAAAGAGAGTGAACATACAAAGCCAAACAAGTTGTTGACTAATCATGAACCTAAAGGCTGGAGCAGTGCAGATGAAGAGTTGGACCAAATCTTTTAAAAATTCACATCAAATTCACACAGCATGAAATGGGCAGGTCTGACATGGACACTCAGTGGCATTTCGTCCATTCACAGTATTATGTAACCAGAACCACCAACGAACTCCTAAGAACCTTCCTCCCTCCCTCTTCCCCTCCCTCCCTCCCTCCCTCCCTCCCTCCCTCCCTTCCTTCCTTCCTTCCTTTCTTTTTTATTCTTTATCTGTCCCCTTCTTCTTCCTTTTTCCCTTCCCATTCCCCTATTCTTCTCCTTCTCCTCCTCCTTCTTTGTCTTCCCTTCCTCCTCCTCTTTAATCACCACTAAAGTTATCCTTGGACCTTGGTGCAATGAATATATTGCTTCAAGCAATCATCCCTTCCCCTGCTCCTTTTTCTTTCTTTCTTTCTTTCTTTCTTTCTTTCTTTCTTTCTTTCTTTTTTTTTGATAGAACAGAGAGAAATTGAGAGGGGAGATGAGACAGAGACAGAGAGATATGCAAGGCTACTTCACTACTTGTGAAGCTTGTCCCCTGAATGTAGGGAGCTGGGACTTGAACCTAGATCCTTGCACTGAACTGTCGCCAACTGTGGCTGTGCCACTGCTTGGTCCACCAAATATTTTTTCTTTAAAAAAACTTACTGAGGGGCCAGGTTGTGGTGTACCTGGTTGAGCGCACATGTTACGGTGCGCAAGGACCCAGGTTCAATTCCCTGGTTCCCACCTGCAGGGGGAAAGCTTCACACAGGTGGTGAAGCAGGGCTGCAGTTGTCTCTCTGACTCTCTGTCTCTCTATCATCCCCTTCCCTCTCGACTTCTACCTGTGTCTATGCAATAAATAAATAAAGATAATTTAAAAAATTTAAAAAAACCTTAGTGACTTCAGAGGTGGAGTGGCCAGCTGAGTGCACACATTACCACGTGAAGGATCTGGGTTCGAGCCCCAGCTCCCCACTTGCAGGGGGGACACCTCAAGAGTGCTGAAGCAGGTCTGCAGGTGTCTGCTTTTCTCCCTCTCTCTATCCCCTCCCCTTTCTGTCCTGTCAAAGTAGAAAAAAAGAAAAAAAAAGGGAGAAATGGCCACTGGGCATGAGTGGAGAATTTGTAGTGCTGCTGGCACTGAGCCTCAGCAGTAATCCAGGTAGCAATTAAAAAAAAAAGATTAGAAAAAAACTTGCTTTAAAATTGGTTTAGCCAAAAAAGGAAACTACAGACGAATATCTCTGATGAACATAGATGCTAAAATATTGAATAAAATTCTAGCCAACCAGATACAGCAGTATATTAAAAAGATTGTCCATCATGACCAAGTGGGGTTTATCCCAGGCATGCAAGGTTGGTTTAATATACGTAAATCAATCAACGTGATCCACCACATCAATAAAAACAAGACCAAAAACCACATGGTCATATCAATAGATGCAGAGAAAGCCTTTGACAAAATCCAACATCCCTTTATGATCAAAACACTACAAAAATGGGAATAGATAGAAAATTCCTGAAGATAGTGGAGTCTATATATAGCACACCTACAGCCAACATCATACTCAATCATGAAAAACTGGAAGCATTTCCACTCAGATCAGGTACTAGACAGGGCTGCCCACTATCACCATTACTATTCAACATAGTGTTGGAAGTTCTTGCCATAGCAATCAGGCAGGAGCAAGGAATTAAAGGGATACAGATTGGAAGAGAAGAAGTCAAACTCTCCCTATTTGCAGATGACATGATAGTATACACAGAAAAACCTAAGGAATCCAGCAAGAAGCTTTTGGAAATCATCAGGCAATACAGTAAGGTGTCAGGCTACAAAATTAACATTCAAAAGTCAGTGGCATTCCTCTATGCAAATACGAAGTTAGAAGAAGTTGAAATCCAGAAATCAATTCCTTTTACTATAGCAACAAAAACAATACAGTATCTAGGAGTAAACCTAACCAAAGAAGTGAAAGACTTGTAAACTGAAAATTATGAGTCACTACTCAAGGAAATTGAAAAAGACACAAAGAAGTGGAAAGATATTCCATGTTCATGGGTTGGTAGAATTAACATCATCAAAATGAATATACTACCCAGAGCCATCGACAAATTTAATGCTATCCCCATCAAGATCCCAAACACATTTTCTAGGAGAATAGAACAAATGCTACAAATGTTTATCTGGAACCAGAAAAGACCTAGAATTGCCAAAACAATCTTGAGATGAAAGAACAGAACTGGAGGCATCCCACTCCCAGATCTCAAACTGTATTATAGGGCCATTGTCATCAAAACTGCTTGGTACTGGAACATGAGTAGACACACTGACCAGTGGAATAGAACTGAGAGCCCAGAAGTGAGCCCCCACACCTATGGACTTGTGATCTTTGACTAAGATGCCCAGAATATTAAATGGGGGAAACAGACGTCTCTTCAACAGATGGTGTTGGAAAAAATGGATTGAAACATGCAGAAGAATGAAACTGAACCACTGTATTTCACCAAATACAAAAGTAAATTCCAAGTGGATCAAGGACTCAGATGTTAGGCCAGAAACTATCAGATACTTAGAGGAAATACTGGCAGAACTCTTTTCTGCACAAATTTTAAAGACATCTTCAGTGAAACGAATCCATTTACAAAGACGACTAAGGCAAGCATAAACCTATGGGACTACATCAAATTAAAAAGCTTCTTCACAGCAAAAGAAACCACTACCCAAACCAAGAGACCCCTCACAGAATGGGAGAAGATCTTTACATGACATACATCAGACAAGAGTTTAATAACCAAAATATATAAAGATCTTGCCAAACTCAACAACAAGAAAACAACCCCATCCCAAAATGGGGAGAGGACATGGACAGAATATTCACCACAAAAGAGATCCAAAAGGCTGAGAAACACATGAAAAAATGCTCCAAGTCTTTGACTGTCAGAGAAATGCAAATAAAGACAACAATGAGATACCACTCACTCCTGTGAGAATGTCATACATCAGAAAAGGTAAC
This sequence comes from Erinaceus europaeus, assembly GCF_950295315.1. Lineage (NCBI taxonomy): Eukaryota > Metazoa > Chordata > Mammalia > Eulipotyphla > Erinaceidae > Erinaceus > Erinaceus europaeus. The sequence continues at coordinate 3,501,485 of NC_080175.1, forward strand.
AGCAGCAAATGCTGGAGAGGGTGTGGGGTCAAAGGAACCCTCCTGCACTGCTGGTGGGAATGTCAGTGGGTCCAACCTCTGTGGAGAACAGTCTGGAGAACTCTCAGAAGGCTAGAAATGGACCTACCCTATGATCCTGCAATTCCTCTCCTGGGGATATATCCTAAGGAACCCAACACACCCATCCAAAAAGATCTGTGTACACATATGTTCTTGGCAGCACAATTTGTAATAGCCAAAACCTGGAAGCAACCCAGGTGTCCAACAACAGATGAGTGGCTGAGCAAGTTGTGGTCTATATACACAATGGAATACTACTCAGCTATAAAAAATGGTGACTTCACCGTTTTCAGCCGATCTTGGATGGACCTTGAAAAAATCATGTTGAGTGAAATAAGTCAGAAACAGAAGGATGAATATGGGATGATCTCACTCTCAGGCAGAAGTTGAAACACAAGATCAGAAGAGAAAACACAAGTAGAACCTGAACTGGAATTGGCATATCGCACCAAAGTAAAAGACTCTGGGGTGAGTGGGTGGGGAGAATACAGATCCAAGAAGGATTTAGAGGACCTAGTGGGGGTTGTACCGTTATATGGAAAACTGAGAAAAGTTATGCATGTACAAACTATTGTATTTATTGTAGAATGTAAATATTAATTCCCCAATAAAGACATTAAACAAATTGCTTTAGACCCTCCATGCCCACAAGCAGGGGGAGGCTTCATGAGCAGTGAAGCAGTGCTGTAGGTCTCTCTCTCTCTCTCCATCTCTTTCTTCCCTTTCTCTCTTAACTTCTTTCTGTAACTATGGAGAGAGAGAGAGAGAGAGAGAGAGAGAGAGGGGGGGGGGGAGAGGCCTGTTATTTGTAAAAGGCAGTAGCCTTGAAATTCCCTTTTTATGCAGTTGTTTGTTAAGTGCTTTTAGTATGAGTTGCTTGTAGTATGAGGTGGAAAATTCCTTGCCCTTTTCCCTTTGAAGAATGGGACTAATCAGTGAAGGCCATCAGGTGTTTTGCAGAAGTTCTGTGTGAGGGCTAGCCTTATCAGGACCTCTGCACAGCCCCAGCGGTATACTGGTCGCCAGATGGCCTGGTAGGGGGATGTGAGGACCTAATACCTGGTCAAGTCTTATTGGTTGTCTGGTTTTGCAAGGTTTGAAATTAGCCCGCGCTTTGATCTGTATGGACCCCGCTTTTTGCTAAGTTTGAAATGATTGGATTTTGTGTTTGCTATAGCCTGTTATTGGATGTAGGTTGATAAGGTGATGTGCTCCCCCTCCCTGAGTGTTGTCTGAATTCCTATAAATTGTGTGGTTTGAGCCCTGTTCGGGGTCGAGCTTGGTAGACTAACACCAGTCACCATCTCGGCCCGGATTGCAATTCGTCAATAAACATCTTTGCTTCCTTGCAGTGGATGGTGGTTTGATTTATGCTCGCTAACATTATTGTATAGGACAGATAGAAGTTGACAGAGATGGGGGAGACAGAAAGGAAGAGAGAAAAAAGACACCTGCAGACCAGCTTCACTGATGGTGAAGCATCCCCCCTGCAGGTGGGGAGCGGAGGCTTGAACCTGGGGTCTTGTGTGAGTACTGCCTAACCCCCTGGAATGTCAGATTTGTATTAGTGGTTAGAAAATGAATCTCTCCCCACTCTGAAATTAAAAACCTGGCCTGCTCCCCATCCTCGATTCTGTGATCGGACAGGAGCTGAGTCCCAGTAGCTTAATATTTTATTAGATTATCAAGAAGATGTCTAACATGACTCAGTGTTGTTCTTGAGAAATAATTAGCTACCTAAGTGGAATAGATCTCCCTGAATACAAGTGTATCTCTTTCCTAACATTTAAATTTGGGGGCTTAATTATGCAGTGAAAAATCGTCACTTTAGCACTTCAGTCCAGTCAGTGACATATTGATGGTATTAAGATGCTTTCCTTGTCCTTATGCAAATTGCCAATTTATCTCCTAGCAACCCCTGCATGAAATGGGGCTGAGAGAAGGCTTTGCCAGGAGACCTGGGCTATTCCTCTGAATCCATCCCTAGGTTTTCTTTACTGACTGGCTGAGGGTCGGTCCCCTGCTGGGGCTATGCCCTCAGGTTATAGGTACAGTTGGGTCTTGAACCGGAACACTGAAGCTGTGAATTAAACGGTCAAGTGCTCAGGGGATGGGGCCTGTTCCAGAAGTGGGGGCATATGGCCAGAGGAAGCCTACTGTCATCGGCCCACTCAGTCGTTGGTCCGTCCACTGGCGGGGGTGGGGGGAGTGGAGGACACCCTAGCCCCAGTGAGGAGAGTTGGGGACCATGATCCCTCCTTTCTCAAAGATTTCTGGAGTCCAGAATGATTTTTGTCCCTTTTCCCTCCTGAACAACCTTGAAGCTCCACACATCTGACTTCCAGCTCCCTTTCTTTCATACCTTTCCTCTCAGTTTCTGGCTGTCTCTATCCAATAAATAAATAAATAAAGATATTAAAAAATGTAAAAGACACAGAGAGGGAGAGGGAGAGAGAGGGAAAGAGAGAGAGAGAGAAGGAGAGAGAGAGAGAGAGAGAGAGACCTGCAGCATAGCTTCACCACTCTCAAAGCTTTCCTCATGCAGGTGGGAACTGGGGGCTTGAACCTGGGTTCTTGTACTTGGTAACATGTGCAGTCAACCAGGTACGCCACCACCCAGCCTCCTAAGTACTTATTATTATTATTATTTTATTTTTTCTCTTTTATTGCCCTTGATTTTTTTATTGTTGTTGTAGTTATTATTGCTGTTGTTGTTGTTGGGTAGGACAGAAATGGAGAGAGGAGGGGAAGGCAGAGGGGGAGAGAGAGACATCTGCAGACATGCTTCACCACCTGTGAAGCGACGCCCCTGCAGGTGGGGAGCCGGGGGCTCGAACCTGGATCCTTACGCTGGTCCTTGTACTTCGTACCATGTGCACTTAACCTGCTATGCCCCTGCCCGGCTCCCCCGAATACATTTTTTAAACTGTTACTAGACTTATCCCTGGAGCTCAGTGCCTGCACTAGGAGTCCACCATTTCTGGCAGCCTTTTTTTTAAAGTTTTATGGGAGTCGGGTGGTGGTGCAGCGGGTTAAGCGCAGGCGGCAGGTGGTGCACGCGGCACAAAGCGCAAGGACCGGTAGAAGGATCCCAGTTCAAGTCCCCAGCTCCCCACCTGCAGGGGAGTCACTTCACAGGTGGTGAAGCAGGTCTGCAGGTGTCTGTCTTTCTCTCCCCTCTCTGTCTTCCCCTCCTCTCTCCATTTCTCTCTGTCCTATCCAACAATGACATTAGTAATAACAACAATAAGAAGTACAACAATATTAACAACAAGGACAACAAAAGGGAATACATAAATAAATATTTTAAAAGTTTATTTATTTATTTACTAATGAGAAAGATAGGAGGAGAGAGAGAAAGAATCAGATATCACTCTGGTACATGTGCTGCCGGGGATTGAACTCAGGACCTCATGCTTGAGAGTCTAGTGCCTTAGCCACTGTGCCACCTCCCGTGTTGTAAATGATCTTAAAAAGAGTTTGAGGCGGGCTGCTGCTGCGAGTAGGAGAATTCACAGTGGGAGCTGGGAACTGGTTTAAACAATACATGGTTTATTAGGGTGAAACAGGTAAAAGGCAAAATAAGCAATTAGCATCAAGGGTTAAGAGTACGCCAGGTCCATAAGGTCTGAGTATAGTTATCAAAGGTTTAGTCCCAGAAGATAAACAATTATCAGCTCTGGTAAAGGTTGCTCATGGCCTTAGAGGGGTCTAAAAGTTTACCTGCTAGCAGAGTCACACGTATTCAGTTCCCAGGAGAGGTAGCCATGGCGGATGGATGCCTGGGGCACCTCCACCGAGGGGCATCTGACCAGGAGAAGAAGCCGCAGCCAGAGTGTGACCTGCTCCAAGTCCCTTGCTTTGTATAGCCCCTTCTCTGAAGCGCCTCCTTGGGGTGCCATCACTTGTATGTGAATAGTCCAGACTCCTGCTGGGGTCACCACACTTTCTTTCTTTCTTTCTTTCTTTCTTTTTTATAGAGACAGAGAAATTAAGAGGGAAAGGGGAGATCGGAAAGGGAGACACCTGCGGCCCTGCTTCACCAATCATGGAGCTCCCCTCAGCCCTTCAGGTGAGAACCAGGTGCTAAAACCTGGGTCCTTGTGCCAGTAATGTGTGTGTTCTGCCAGGTGTGGACCAGCACCTGGCTCCTGTATTCACGACCGATCTAGACACTGCTTCAGGTAATGGCTGAAGTTGCTAGATAAGTAGAGACTGTGTGTGATCGGATCGGAATATCCTCTGCCATAATGTATCGGTATTTCTTCACAGAAGGTGAAGGACCGTTGCAAGGATCCTGGTTCGAGCCCCTGGGCTCCTCCGCCTGCAGGGGGGTCATGTCGCAAGTGGTGAAGCAGGTCTGCAGGTGTCTCTCCTCTACTCCCTCTCAATCCCCCCTCCCCCTCTCAATTTATCTCTCTGTCCTAGCCAACAACAACAATGGGGCAAAAATGGCCTCCAGGAGCAGTGGATTTGTAGTGCAGGCACCCAGCCCCAGTGATAACTCTCAAGGAAAAAAAAAAAAGATTTAAACTTAAAAATTTTTTTAAAAAAAAACTGGGATTTTTGTAAAGAAAACTGGATGTGGCAATAATTGCCGGCTTTTTAAAAAAAATAGCTCAGAGGAGATTACCCACAATGTGGATCGATCCACAATGACCAGAAAATATTCTCTAGGGAAAAAAAAACTTGAAAAATGTTATGTGATTATTTTGTCTCTTTTGTCCTAATATCTGAAGTTTAAAGTCTTGTTGCAAATTTCACATATATTTACTTGGAGAAGAGTAAACGGGTTTTTTTTTTTAAATTGTCAAGCAATAAGGTTTTTAATCGACAATAACACAGCTTCACTCAGGCTGTGCTCTCCTCTCTGGTAAGGTCTGGATGACATTACTGAGGCTAAGCCGCAGTCTATACCGAATGCCAGTGAGAAACGCGAATTCAACAGTAATTTCAATTCCCACCCATTTACATTTTGGGTGGTTTTCTAATGGTTTTTCTGAATGCTTGCAGTCTCTTGTTTAAATTAAGTCTAATTGTGTGAGCAGCACTGAGCTGGCATTGTCTGTGCTTCTGGCAGAGGTGAGGGGTCAGCTTCCAGGCTAGGTTTGCCCGCCGCGTCCCCTTGCTGGGAGGAGCAGAGAAACACTAAAAATGACTTGCCCCATTAGTCTGCAGAATGCTTTTGTGGGTTAGTGAGAGTCCACGTGCTGTCCCCCGTTCAAACCTTTCTTAAAAACTCATTTGGGAGTTGGGTGGTAGCGCAGTGGGTTGCGCCAAGCACAAGGACCGACACAAGGATCCAGGTTCGAGCCCCCGGCTCCCCACCTGCAGGGGGAGTCGCTTCACAGGCGGTGAAGCAGGTCTGCAGGTGTCTGTCTTTCTCTCCCCCTCTCTGTCTTTCCCTCCTCTCTCCATGTCTCTCTGTCCTAGCCAACAACGACGACAACAGTAATAACTACAACAAAAACATTTTTTAAAAATCATTTATTTTTTTCCACTTTTTATTTGTGATTAGTAGTGGGTCACAATTATTTTAAGATGACAGTGTGTGGTTCCACTCCACACCCACCACCAAAGATCTGTGTCCCCACCCTCCCACCTCCCAAAGATCACCAGTCATAGAAACAATTTTCTTGTCTCCTTCTTCTTCTTCTTCTCCTTCTCCTTCTCCTTCTCCTTCTCCTTCTTCTTCTTCTTCTTCTTCTTCTTCTTCTTCTTCTTCTTCTTCTTCTTCTTCTTCTTCTTCACCTCCTCCTCCTCCTCCTTATCCTTCCTCATCTTTTCCTTCTCCTCTTCCTCCTCCCTCTTCTTCACAAGTTCATGTGCGTTAGCTCTCTAGATTCCACATATGAGTGAAGCCATCTGGCAGTTGTCTTTCATCTCTTTACTTACTTCACTAAGCATCACCACCTCCAGTTCCATCCATTTTGTCCCAAAGGACACACTATCATCTTTTTATTGCAGAGTAGTATTCCACAGACTACAGAGTCCATAACTATTTTTTTTTTTAATCCAGTCATCTGTTAATGGGCTTTAGGCTGCTTCCACTCTCTGACTATTGTGAATGATGCAGCTATGAGCATAGGGGTGTATATAGCCCTTTGAATTAGTGTTTTCATGTTCTTTGGATAAATGTCTAAGAGTGGTCTTGCTAGGCCATAAGGTCCTTCCATTTGTACTTGGTTAAGGACTCTCCACACAGTCTTCCAAAGGGGCTGTCCCAGTTGGCATTCCCACCAGCAGTGGAACAGAGTCCCTTTTCCCCACAACCTCTCCAGCACCTGTCCTTTCCTATTTGTTGACAGAAGCCATTCTCTCAGGTGTGAGATGGAATCTCAGTGTAGTTTTAATTTGCATTTCTCTGATTTTTTTTCATAAACACCATTCCCACCACCAAAAGACTATGACCCATCCCCTCCCCCCCTCCCCATCACCCCATGAAGCTGAACATCCACCCTCACCCTCAAACCAGGGTTTTTACTTTGGTTTTTACTTTACTTTGAAGGAAACTCAAAGCAGGATCTGACTAAATTCGCATTTCTCTAATTTTTTTTTAATTAAAAAATTTTTTTATTTAAGAAAGGATTAATGAACAAAAACATAAGGTAGGAGGGGTACAACTCCACACAATTCCCACCACCCAATCTCCATAACCCACCCCCTCCCATGATAGCTTTCCCATTCTCTAGCCCTCTGGGAGCATGGACCCAGGGTCATTGAGGGTTGCAGAAGGTGGAAGGTCTGGCTTCTGTAATTGCTTCCCCGCTGAACATGGGCGTTGACTGGTCGGTCCATACTCCCAGTCTGCCTCTCTCTTTCCCTAGTAAGGTGGGTCTCTGGGGAAGCTGAGCTCCAGGACACATTGGTGGGGTCTTCAATCCAGGGAAGCCTGGCCAGCATCCTGGTGGCATCTGGAACCTGGTGATTGAAAAGAGAGTTAACATACGAAGCCAAACAATTTGTTGAGCAATCATGGATCCCAAGCTTGGAATAGTGGAGAGGAACTGTTAGGGAGGTATTCACTGCAAACTCTAGTGTACTTCTGCTTTCAGGTATATATTTTGCAGTAGTTTATGGATACATGTGTACATAAGCTCTCTCTCACAGAAACTGGTGTATATCTAGGTTATGGGACTTTGTTAGAAAGTGAACTACCGGAGATGGAATTAGAGAATACTATGAAAGGAAAGGTCTCACCCGAGTAATGAAGCTGAAGGGTTGTCATTCCACACGTGAAGTCTCTGGACACAGTCTGAAGTGAAGCATGTTGAGGTGGCAATCGTTGCGTTGGTTAGGTTGTGATCACAGCCTAACCAACGCATTTCTCTAATTTTAAGTGAAGTGGAGCCTTTCTTCATGTGTCTCTGGGCCACGTGTATCTCTCCTTTAGAAAACCAATTCATACCTTGAACTACACAAGAGCTGCTTCTGAATTTCTGGGCCAAATTCTGGTCCCCACACAATTTTTTAAAAAAGTTTTTATTTATAAAATGGAAACACTGACAAGACCATAGGATAAGAGGGGTACAACTCCACACAGTTCCCACCACCAGATCTCCGTATCCCTTCCCCTCCCCTGATAGCTTTCCTATTCTTTATCCCTCTGGGAGCATGGACCCAGGGTCATTGTGGGATGCAGAAGGTGGAAGGTCTGGCTTCTGGAATTGCTTCCCCACTGGACATGGGCGTTGACAGGTGGATCCATACTCCCAGCCTGTCTCTCTCTTTCCCTAGTGGGGCAGGGCTCTGGGGAAGTGGAGCTCCAGGACACATTGCCTCACACAATGTTTTAAGCCAACTAGGTTCATGGCATTTTCAGAGATTTACTCTCAATAATTTTTCAGTGATGTCCCAGATTGAAAGTTATTTCTCTGGTTCCTTACTTAAATCAAAAGCTGTCCTTCTGGGAGTGGGAACAGAGCAATGCCTTATTTTCTTCAGCAGTATAATAACAAATGTCTGTGCTTTGACATAAGGTTTATTCCTTAGACTATCTAGCTACAGTGAATGATGTTTGTGCTGTTGTGTTAGGCATGATTGATTCTCTTATTTTATTACCTACTAAATTAATAACCTGGTATTTGAATTATTCATCCTAGATAGTGATTGTTTTATTACTTTTATCCATCTTACAATTTTGACCATCTTGGCATAAAGTTGAAATTATTTCTATTAAATCTAGAAAAATCGTATTGCTTTCTGTAAATGTTGTACCTTTAGTACTGTAAAAAGCGGCATAATTCTTGGCTAAATATCAGAAGAATACATCTTTTCAGCACGTCACAACAGTGTTCTAAACTGGCAGTTTTTGGTCACTGTTGAATGAGACTGGTGGTTTGCTATTTATTCAGTCTACTTAGACATCCATCACACTTTGTCATAGGTGTGCAAATGACTTACGGTGTTATTTCAGCTAAAATTCAGATGTTTCCAGTCACCAATAACACTTTTTTCCACCAAAGTTGATCCTGATAATTCATTGTGAATTGATTAAGAAAAGTAACAAACAACGTCAATAACAACAAAAACCTTTGTCTTCTGCCTTTAAACATGAACGTTTACTTTAGAAGTTCTGTTTCCACTGGGAAGAATGTTGATATAAAACACAATAATATCAGGAGCCCTACTCCACCACAAAGAAGCGATTACAGACGCCAGAACTCCCGCCTTCTGCACTCCAAAAAGAATTTTGGTCCATACTCCCAGAGGGGAAGAAATGTTAGGAGGAAGATGACTACAGGGCTCTCAACCCAATTCCACCAGGACTCAAACCTTTTGTCACCAGGAATCTTTGTTGTTATACCATCAATGAAAGGAAAGCGAATCTGGAAAACACTGGAAGAAGTCAAGCACTGTTTCTCTTCTCTGAGAGAGAAGAGCAAAAAAGGAAAGACACTCGGAAGTAGTAATCGGTGTAGGGGTGACTTGGAAAGGCAGGACCATAGGAAAAAATGGGAAGATTTAGTTGCAGCTATAGATAAATGGCCAGGATGCATTGGATCGACCTTCTCGTGGTGCATCCCGTGAGTCCCCATTCATTGGGGAAACTGACGATCCTTCCTAGCCGACTGAATCCACATGGATCCCAGTCACTTTCAAAGCCAGCAACAAGCAGCTCCTGACAGCTTTCAACCTGTTGACTGGCTATGGAAGAAGGGCAAACGCTAGAAGAAGAATGGCTATAGATATAAAGTCAACTCAAATCTGTGACCTTGGGAGAACTACTTCAGGGAATGGTGGCGGGAACGGTAAGGAACCATAGCCCTCTTATCTTCTGGTTCCAGATGGCAGCACTGTTTCCTGGAGGGGTGCAGAGACTGGTTCTGGGAAGCCCCAGACAAACCCCCAGACAGACATGCTGGCCACTTTCTATGCTGGTTTTGGCTATCCTCTCTCCTCTGGAGATGTCGTCACGAATTCCATCTCCCCGAGACTTCAAAAGCACAAGCAACCACTGCCACTGTTCACCCCACTGGGATAAACGTCCTCGAGCCCTGAGCTGCGTTAGCACAGACGACTGGGAGAAGCAGGGCCGCACACAAATGCATTTCCTTTTGCTCCCAAGAACATCATTCTCCTCTTTTAATTATGAAAATGATCTGGGCTTATTGCAAGAAACTACCAGTGGGATTGACAAGACAGAAGCCTGAAAAGGGCAGTCCCCAGTATCAAGTGACTTTGGCTTAATTTATTATTATTTTTTAATTTTAAAAAATATTTATTTATTCCCTTTTGTTTCTCTTGTTGTTTTATTGTAGTTATTATTGTTGTTGTTACTGATGTCGTCATTGTTGGATAGGACAGAGAGAAATGGAGAGAGGAGGGGAAGACAGAGAGGGGGAGAGACAGACAGACACCTGCAGACCTGCTTCGCCGCCTGTGAATCCACTCCTTTCAGGTGGGGAGCTGGGGGCTTGAACCGAGATCCTTACACCGGTTTTTGTGCTTTGCACCACCTGCGCTTAACCCACTGTGCTACTGCCCGGCTCCCCCTGGCTTAATTTCTGTTGAAAGAAAGGAAAGAAGGAATATAGGCAGGCAGACATAAAGAGAGAGAGGTAAGAGGGAGGGAGGGAGGGAGGAAGGAAGGAAACAAATAAATATATAAAGATAGAAAGAAGGGCTGGGTGGCGGTGTACTGGGTAAGCACACCTAATACTATGTGCAAGCACCCACACCAGGACCTAGCTCAAACCCCCACACCTCACCTGCAGGAGGGGCAAAGCAGGTCTGTAGCTGTCTCTCTTTCTCTCTCCCTCCCTATCCCTCACCCCTCTCAATTTCTCTCTGTCTTATCCAACAACGACAACAACAATAATAACTACAACAATAAAACAACAGGGGCAACAAAAGGGAATAAATAAATATTAAAGAAAAAAGAGGAAGGAAGAAGGAAAGAAAGCACAGGTCAGGAACTCAAGCCCAAGGCTGGGCTGTGAAGCTTGAACACACTTGAAGCCACCAGCATGGTCAGTGTCAGCCAACCATGAGCGCCAGCCCACTGGCTTCTGACTTCCCAACTTCCCAGAGGCAAAGCCGTGCGCTTCTCCTCACCTGGAGTGAGCACCACTTAATGGCAGTGATTATCTCTCTCACTCAGGAGGCAACTGGTTATTAAATAGCAACCTCCTGCCACGTAATCTTCTCCACGACAATGTGTGCGGGAACCACAGCATTCTTCTCCATCACACGGTGTCGTGGCACAAAGGGCTTCATCCCCAGGCTGACAACACAAGCCTCAAGCTCCTCTCACATGGGTTCAAGAGAATGTTTTCAGCAGACAGATTCTAGTGATGCAACTCACTCTCTGATTAAAAACCCAGGTATTTTTATGCAGTGGATGAAATGTCAGGAGTCTGTGGGTGGAACAAAGGAAACAAAATACAGACTTAAAAAAATTTTATTTTAAATTTTTTATTGGGGAGATTACTGGTTTACAGTCAACAGTAAATACAGTTGTTGGTCCATGTGTAAAGTTTCTCAGTTTCCTCTCTTCACCAACCCCCCCAGCCTAGGTCCTTCTCCATCATCAGCACCAGGACCTGAAAGCACCTGCCCCTTGAGTCCTCTCCGTTGGTGCAATACACCAAATACAGTCCCACTTCTGCTTTGTGTTTCCCCCCCTTTTTTTTTTCTTATTTCTCAACTTAAAAAAAAATTCTTTACCAGGGAATTAATGATTTACAGTCAACAGTAAATAAAATACAAGAGTTTGTACATGTATAACATTTTTCAGCTTTCCACATAACAATTCAAACCCCACTAGGTTCTCCTCTTGTCTTCCAGGATCTGACCCCCTTCCCCAAGAGGCCTTTACTTTGGTGCAATACCTCAACTCCAGTCCAAGTTCTGCTTGTGTTTTCCCTTTTGATCTTGTTTCTCAACTTCTGTCTATGAGTGAGATCATCCCATATTCTTCTCTTTCTGGCTGATCTCACTTCATGTGATTTCTTCAAGCTCCATCCAAGAGGAGGTGAAGAAGGTGACTTCATCATTCTTCACAGCTGAGTAGTACTCCATTATATCTATAGACCACAGCTTTCTCAGCCACTCATGTTGTTGGACACCTGGGTTGCTTCCAGGATTGGCTATTACAAACTGTGCTGCTATGAAGGTAGATGTACACAGATCTTTTTTGGATTGAGTATGTTTGGTTCCTTAGGATCTCTCCCCAGGAGAGCAGTCTGGAGAACTCTCAGAAGGCTAGAAATGGACTTACCTTATGACCCTGCAACTCCTCTTCTGGGGATATATCCTGAGGAACCACATGCACCCATCCAGATTAGTTTTAAAACACTGAGTTGGCACCCTCTTGTGGTATCTGTGGTGGTGGTGGGGCATCTTTCTGTCTGTGAGTTCTCAGTACCCTGGGAGAGCATCTTTCTGTCTGTGAGTTCTCAGTACCCTGGGGGTGGGGATCCTGCTGTCTGTGAGTTCTCAGTACCCTGGGGGTGGGGATCCTGCTGTCTGTGAGTTCTCAGTACCTTAGGGGGGGATCCTGCTGTCGGTGAATTCTCAGTACCTTAGGGGGGGATCCTGCTGTTTGTGAGTTCTCAGTACCTTAGGGGGGATCCTACTGTCTGTGAGTTCTCAGTACCCTGGGGGTGGGGATCCTGCTGTCTGTGAGTTCTCAGTACTCTGAGAGGGGGATCCTACTGTCTGTGAGTTCTCAGTACCTTAGGGGGGGATCCTGCTGTCTGTGAGTTCTCAGTACCTTAGGGGGGGGGATCCTGCTGTCTGTGAGTTCTCAGTACCTTAGGGGGGGGATCCTGCTATCTGTGAGTTCTCAGTACCCTAGAGGAAACATAAGAGGAACAAGTGCAGCACAGCCCAGTGAGGCAGCAGGCTCCACTGAGCAGATCCGGGCACAACACCTTGGGAAGGGAGTCCACATGTAGTGAGGGCATCCACACTGTGCCCAGCCTATCCTTCTCAAGGGAAATTGAGGGGCATGGCCAGGGAGATGGCTCAGTAGTAGAGCACATGACTCACAAGCATAATGTCCCAAGTTCAAGTCCTAGCATGCCAGTGTGATGCTCTTTCTCTAGTAGATACTTTTTGTAAATAAAAGAGAGCTAAAGGGAAGAGTCTCTTTTCTTTCTGAAAAGCCAACCCAGTGAAACCCTGGTGATGACAAACACACAAAGCAAATGAAAAGCAAGGGAAGCAGAAATACAGGGCAATTCTCACCAAGGACCAACAGAGTGGGGTGTGAGGTCTTTGCTTTGGTGCTTGGTGGACCCTGGAGATATTGCAGGCAGGGCTCTTTGTGCATCAGAACAGTGGGGTCTGCTTTACTCAAAGTGTTTTTGAACATTCCTAAAAGAGACTCAGAAATTGTTAGGAACTGAGTCTGCTCACCTGGGAACTGCTTTGAAAAACAGTTCAGGAAGCAAGGGTGCCCAAAGCTGCGAGCTAGACAGCTAATAGCTGATGATGGAGTGGAAGCAACCTAACAGTACATGGACGAACATCTGAGTAAAGAAGTTGTTAGATATATAATTGATGGAATACTATTCTGCAATCAAGAAGTCATGTCCTTCGACACAGAATGGATGGAACTGGAGGTGATTGTGCTTAGTGAAATAACTAAGGAGGTGAAAGACAACCATTGGATGGTTACACTCATATGTGGAATCCTGGGAATTGAAACACTTGAACAAATGAGTAGCCAAGCTGACACTAAGACTTTGTGAAGCTGTGGATGTGATGGGCAAGTGGGGAGGACACAGAGATGTGGTGTTGAGTGGGGAACTAGAAGCCTGTGTCCTTACCATGCTGTACTCAGTGTCTAAATCAACACAGATTTGCATGATGATTGATTGTGTACACTCTTCTTCAGGAACAGAACCTTTCTTTCAACTGGGAAGCAGGGGTGGAGAGTTGAAGGCTGCAGACCGTCAGGTGGATGTTGTAAATCTAGTTTCCTCTTGCTTCCTTTTAGGTCCCATGTTCACCTGTCTTGTTCTGAAGCTGCAGTGCCCCATGGTCATTGTTGGTTTTCTCCTATTTCATCTGGTTTTGGTCAGCAGTTCGCTTTTCTCCTTTTCATGGTTTCTGGTGATTTTGCAGCACTTGACAGCGATGCAGTCATCTCAGATGTTTCCTGCCTAATTTAACTTGCCTGTCCCCAGCTGGCTTGGATGACGAGTTAACAGAATCATTTGGTGAGATAGTGAATATCAATGGAGATGTCTAGAGGTGGACTGTGCTAGCCCAGAGCGAAGCTTTCTAATTTTCTCACCATTTAAAAGTCTTCTCCAGATCAGGTCAAAAGGAAAGATTCACGAGGCAAGATGTCAGCTCACCTAGTATGGAACACATCTTACTGTAAGCTGGGCCCTGGGTTTGAATCCTGGCACCACGTGGGAGTCCCATGGATGGTGGAGCAATGTGGTGTTTCTCCTTCTATTCCTCTCCTCTCCTCTCCTCTCATCTCCTCTCCTCTCCTCTCCTCTCCTCTCCCCTATCTCTCCCCTCCCCTATCTCTCCCCTCTCCCCTCTCCCCTTTCTCTCTCTCTTTCTCTCTGATTTAAACAAAGGAAATTGGGCTAGGGTATGCCACTTACAAGTATTGCAAATGTGTGTGACTGTTCTCTGGGGCTCCATAAACAATAGAGCAAAGAGGGCAGGGGTAGATAGCATAATGGTTCTGCAAAGAGACTCTTGTGCCTGAGGCTCCAAAGTCCCAGTTTCAATCCCCCACACCACCATAAGCCAAAGCTGAGCAGTGCTCTGGTTAAAAACAAAACAAAACAAAAAAAAAAACAGAGCAAAGATTTATGATTTGAGATCTATTTCTTTTTCTGTCATTGCCAGGTCTTCACAATCCTGTGCCAACATTTTCAGGTATGAAGACAGAGGGGAAAGAGGGAAAGCCGCTCTAGCACCCAAAGTTTCCACAGTACTGGGGTGCCAGGCTCAAACCTGGGTTCTGTGCAGGAGACAGCAGGTGCCCTATCCAGATGAGCTCTCTTGCCTGTCCACAGGTCTGCTGGTTTTGAAAAAGAAGTCAGCATCAAAACACAGAAATGCATGTCCCTGAGGGGATGTGGGGAAAGGTCATGTATTTTTAGATGCTCTCTCATCAACTACAATTGCCTAGATAATTCTGCTGAGCTGGGACCCCTCGCACCTAAATGATCCAGGTAATTCCAGCTGTGAACTTTCGCATGCGCTGGTAGACACTGATTGTAAATGACTCACACACTTGTCATCAAGTAATAACCAAAATACTTGGCAAAAAAGTCACCCCCATCAGATGTCTTGATTTCCTTCTCTCTCCTCTTTGTTCTTTAACAGTTATGGGACAAATAGAGGTCAGAGTGCATTGTCTTACTACCACCTATTCATGATGACAAGAACTTGAGCATCAACACAATGTAACACAAAGGACCCCCATCAAGTTCAAAATTGTTGGTCAGCCCTAAAAGGTCTCCAAAGTGTGGAGCTCTGAGGTGCTCCCCACCTGCGGCCAGAGGAAGTGGACACTTCATGGGTGTGCTCCAGGAAGACCAGAAGGGTGGGGGAAGAAACACCCAGGAATGGTCTCTCACCCAGACCCAGCACACAGAAGCTTCTGGGACAAGACCCTGACAGCCAGATCATCCTTCAATTAAATGATCCAACAGATAATCCTTAAAGCCGCAGATTTCATGTGATGTGCAATTTATTCTAATCTCAAAAATTAATGCGATATTACACATTGCCATTAAATAAACAGCAGTACAGTCTGTGAAGGATAGCTCAGTAAAGTCTTTAATTTTTTATTGCCACCAGGGTTATTGCTAGGGTTCAGTGCCAGCACTAGATCCACAGCTCTCAGTGGCTATTTCCCCCTTTTCTCTCTTTATATTTTTATGTTTGCTAGGACAGAGAGAAATTGAGAGAACAGAGGGCAAAGAAACTTAGAGATCTGCTTCACTACTTGCGAAGCCAGCCCTTGCAGGTGGGTGTTATTTGCTTTTTAATTAGCCAAAAAGCTTGCCTTTCTCCTGAGCTGCTGTGAGTTCCTTGAAAGCAGAGGCTCTCCCTCTCTCTCTCTCTCTCTCTCTCACTCTATCTCTTTTAAAAATTTTATTTATTTGCTAATGAAAAAGATAGGAGAAGAGAGAGAAAGAACCAGACATCACTCTCATACATGTGCTGCTGGAGACTGAACTCAGGACCTCATGCTTGAGAATCCAGTGCTTTATCCACTGCACCACCTCTCAGACCATGAACCTCTACATTTAGCACATTTTTACCCAGTGTCCTCAGGGGGCTGCCTAGAAAGTTCCAAGGTAGGACAGGACTAGACATTTCTCCATAGATGATTTACAAATAGATGGCCAACGGATGCATAAAAAAATGCTCAGCATCACTAATTGATAAAAAACATGGATCCAAAACACAATGGGATGCCATCCTGCCACCCACTGGGATAGATTTCTCAAAAAGTTAGAATACAGAAAGTACTAGCAAGGATGTAAGGACATTGAAACCTTTGTGCATGGAGAGTGGGGGATTCAAGCTGGTGTGTTTCTGCTATGGCATGAAAATATGATGGAGTTGTCAGGCCAAGTGTCAGCTGTGACTGGCTGAAGGGGGATTCAGGCGGGTGAAACCTTTATCTGGGAGAAATCATGCAGAGTCCACGTTGGTGGAGCAAGTACGGGCAAGAGCCTGAGCCCCCACTTTATTGTTGTCAGCTGACTCAATCTACTTAGACGTGCATAGTCATTATTACAGCAGGTGTGTGGGGTCAGTATTACATCATTTACAACAGGTGTACTCGGTCAGTATTACCTTGTGGGTGCCAGGTGCAAAAGGTGCCGGGTGCAAAACATGGTTTTTTAAGGCAAGACTCACATCTGAGCTTCAAAGCAAAGTGTGGTTTAGCCCCATGGGTGCTCCCTCTAAACATAAAGTAAACAGAACCACAGCCTTATGATCCAGCAATAACACTTCTGGGTCTCAGCCTCAAAGACTTGAATGCAGTGTTTTGAAGAGGTTTGTGTGCCCATGCTCAGAGCAGCTTTGCTCCTAATGGCCAACAGCTGCATCGTACTAGCCAGCCTCAAAATGGAAGGCAACCTTGGCACATGCTACAGGACGGGATGAAACTAGAAGACATTATGTGCAGTGATATGAATGCACCTCTTTAAAAAGGCAAATGCTGTGTGTTCCCCGCCATGTGAGAGGGCCGAGGCAGTATAACTCCCAGGAACGGTAAGTAGTGGTTGCCAGGGGCTGGGGTGGGAGGAATCAGAAAGCTGTTGAACTGTCACTGTGTTGTATTTACAAAATGGAAATGCTATGGAGAAGTTTTATGGCGATGAGACTCTACTTAACACTACGAGATGGTGCCATTAAAGTGGTAAGGACGGTACATTTTATGTTGCTTTTTTTTTTTTTTTTTTGCTGTGATAAGGCGGGAAGAAATCTGCTTGGCAGTTGGTGGATGGAGCAAGCTAGTCACTGGGACCCAGCAAATGCTCCTTTCTGCTGCTTTCTTTTTAGTGAATTCTTGGACATTTTCTGTAATAGAACAACTAGGGAGGCCAGATGGTGGCGCACCTGGTTGAGTGCACATGTTACAGTGTACAAGATCCCAGGTTCGAGCCCCCAGTCCCCACCTACGGGGGAAAGCTTCACAAGTTGTGAAGCAGGGTTGCATGTGTCTCTCTGTCTCTCTTCATCTCCCTTTCCTCTCAATTTCTGGCTGTCTCTGTCCAATAAATAAATAAAGATAATAATATAAAAATTATAAGAGGGGGCCAGGTGGTGGCACAGCTGGTTAAGGGCACACACTACACAACATGCAGGCTCAAGCCCCTTGTCCCCACCCTCAGAGGGGAAGCTTTACAAATGGTGAAGCAGAGCTGCAAGTGTCTCTCTGTTTCCCTCTCTACCTTCCCTTCCCCTCTCAGTTTCCCTCTGTCTCGATATAATAAGAAATTAATTAATTAAAAAAATCAAAAGACTAACTAGGAAATGTACATGCCGCACTGAGGAGCTGTTTCTGGGACATCTGGAGGACAGAGGACATGGGCCAGGCTGGCCTGTGCAGGGGGTTCCTGGGCCCTGCTGAGTGGGGGAGGGCCTCATGGAGGGCCGCTGGAGCTCTGCACCGGACTTTGTCTCTGTGGGTGACATGCCTTTCCTTCTCAGCTTCATCAGACACTACAAAACTCTGATCGCCATGGCCAGAATGCAAGACAGGAAGAAAACACAGGACTTAACAGGCATGCGTCCTGAGTTCAAGCCCTGTGCCAGAGTGCTGGTGTTCTGGGTCTCCCTCTCTCTCTCTGTTTCTCTCTCTCTCTCTCTCTGTTTCTCCCTCTCTCTCTCTTTCTCTCTATCTTTCTCTCTCTCACACACACACATTTAAAAATCAAATGCACTGAGAGCCAGAGAGCTATTTCACCAGGTAGGGTTCATGCCTTTCCATGCCTGTGACCCAGTTTTGAATCCCAGCACCACAGAAGAGGTTCTCCAACACCAGAGGAAGTTCTGGTACTGCAGTATCTGCTTCCCCCCCCCCCCCCGTCTCTTTCTCTCTACCTGAATGAAAAAGTGACCCAGGAAGTGTGGCACTACATGTACACATTTGGTTCTACTGGGGGAAATAAAGATCTATAAATAAAACAAACAAGAAAATCCAGTTGTTATCCCAACTGGGTGTGTGTTTCCTGGAGAGACAGAAATATATTGACTAGGTGTGTAGGGGGTGAGGGTGGGGGGGGAGTAGATAGCATAATGGTTTTGCAAAGAGATTCTCCTGCCTGGGGCTCCAAAGTCCCAGGTTCAATCCCCTGCACTACCATAAACCAGAACTGAGCAGTGATCTAGAAAAGCGAATACACTGCACAGGACATAGACACCTGAACTTTTATTTCATGTCCAGGGCTATCTGCCACCTGACTAAGCGGCCTTGCTTCCCTCCTGGGCATCAGCTGAGCCAACACTCCTCATGTCCTGTTAAGCTTCTCACACACCATCCATCCCCAGCCACAAGTCAGAGTTCTGTTACCATGGTTTTAGTCCCCACACAGCTTCCCAGAGATATTTGCCAAAATCTTCTTGGATCCATCCATAATCCCTTTACTAACTTACACTAGCAGAGTAATTATTTGTGCAAAATATCAAGCAGAGTGTTTTTGCCTGCTGAGGGCTGACGGAGGTAAGTGGGTAAATCACAGCCAAAGAGACATAAGTAACAACATTGTAATAACCGAACGGGCTCACTCCACAGACGGTGGGAGTTTCAGGTTAAAATGGAGGAGTCCGGGTGTATGTTTGGACAGACTGGGGCGACGGCTGGGTTTCAGGGCCAGGGACCTAGAAGACCAGATAGCGAAGATGATGAACAGGCCCCTGAAGAAAGAGCTGGAGGGAGGGAATTCCAGGGGTCACAGATGTGTTAGGAGAGGGTCTGATAGCCGAAAGCCGACGTGGGGGTGCTGCCCACAGTCTCCCAGTGATGGAGAGCTGACCTGAGTCAGCGGTCCGCAGCCCCTCATTCAGTGGGAAAGAAAGAGAGCTTCCGGCCAGCGTCCCCGAGTCCTGGACAGATGCCCCTCCTCTGAGTGGAAGCCATCAAAGCTGGTTCTCAAAGAGTAGACAGCAGCTTCTCACAATGCAGTCAGCCCTCTGGCCCCACCCTCTGCCTCAGTTTACCCCTGTGTTCCTCCAAATTAAGAAATTAAGAGGGAAATTAAGAGGGAGAATAGGGCAATGCCAGGCAGACGTGCCACCTCCCCTGTCCTGCTAGGATGCTGAGGGTCTGAGCAGACTCCCCTGCTGGATGGTCCAGGTCCCCCCCCCCCAAGGCTGAGACTTATTGTCACTTCCCCTCACTTGGCATGGGACATGTGGGTTAATACTGGGTTCTGAACACATGCATGTATTTTAGGCAGTGTCAGGGCTTGGACTCAGGGCCCTGTATATGCATGATACTGTTCCTTGACCTTCCTGGCCCAGTTTTTCATTTTTATTTTGTTTGTTTATTTAGTATTTAAAATTTTTTATTTATAAAAAGGAAACATTGAAAAAAAAACCATAGGATAAGAGGGGTACAACTCCACACAGTTCCCACCACCAGAACTCCGTATCCCATCCCCTCCCTTGGTAGTAGCTTCCCTATTCTTTATCCCTCTGGGAGCATGGACCCAGGGTCATTGTGGGATGCAGAAGGCGGAAGGTCTGGCTGCTGTAATTGCTTCCCTGCTGAACATGGGCGTTGACAGGTAGGTCCATACTCCCAGTCTGCCTCTCTCTTTTCCTAGTGGGGCAGGGTTCTGGGGAAGCAGAGCTCCAGGACACATTGGTGGGGTTGTCTGCCTTTAAATTTCATTAGGATTGTCACTGGGTCTCACTGCCTGCACAAGGAATCCATCATTCTGCGTGCATTCTTTTTCCCCCTTTCTTTTGTTGATAAAGACAGATAAATTGAGAAGGGGAAAGACAGAGAGAGAGAGAGAGAGGGAGAGAGAGAGAGACTCCTGTAGCACTGCTTTACCACTTATAAACCTTCCTTCCTGTAGGTGGGGACTGGGAACTTGAACCTGGGTCCTGAGCACTGTAAGGTGTGTGCTCTACCCAGCGCTCTACCACCTGGTCCCTCATTCCTTCAGTGTAAGGAGAGAGGGAGGGAGGGAGAGAGGGAGAGAGAGGGAGAGGGAGGGAGAGATAGAGAGAGAGGGAGAGAAAGAGAGAGAGAGAGAGGGAGAGAGGGGGAGAGAGGGGGAGAGAGAGGGAGAGAGGGAGAGAGGGAGAGAGAGAGGGAGAGAGAGGGGGGGAGAGAGAGGGGGAGAGAGAGGGAGGGAGAGAGGGGGAGAGAGGGAGAGAGAGGGAGAGAGAGGGAGGGAGAGAGGGAGAGAGAGGGAGGGAGAGAGGGAGAGAGAGAGGGAGAGAGGGAGGGAGAGGGGGAGAGAGAGGGGGAGAGAGAGGGGGAGAGAGAGGGGGAGAGAGAGGGGGAGAGAGAGGGGGAGAGAGAGGGGGAGAGAGAGGGAGAAATGGAGAGAGGGAGGGGGAGAGGGGGAGAGGGGGAGAGGGGGGAGAGGGGGGAGGGGGGGAGAGGGGGGACAGGGGAGAGGGAGAGAGGGAGAGAGAGGGAGAGAGAGGGAGAGAACCATCAGAGGCTCTTCTGGTACTATCCCTGGTGCCCCCATGTGGTGCTGGGGCTCAGACCTAAGACTTCACGCATGGCATAACATGTTCTATAGGACCTGGGTTTGAGTCCCCAGCATGACATAGAAGCACTATGCACAAGAAGCCGCCGTCTTCCCGAATTTGGTTTTTCTCTGCCTTGAATTTAGAGGCAAAAAGCAGTCTGCCCGAAGCACTGACATGGCAGAAGTGACACCCAGCACACAACAAACAAAACAAAACAAACGCTGGGGAGATAGCATAAAGGCTCTGCAAAAACACTTTAGCACATAAGACTCTGAGGTCTCAGGTTCAAGCCCCAGAGCTGAGTAGGGTTTTTGTAAAAAAAAAAGAAAATGACATAAAACCAAACCACAGCAACAGCCAAATTCATAAAATAAACAGAGAGGAGGGGAAGGAGGGAAGGGAGAAGGAAGTAAGCGCACAGGGAAGCGGAGGGACCTTCCCTCTGCAGGGAAAGTGCGGAGGCGGGGTTATCACAGAAGAGGAGGGAAGATAAACAGTGGGGGATGGGAGCCTCTGGCCTGCGACCCACCCCCCTGTCCCCACAGCTCACGGAGACTGACAGGCCGAGCAGGGGAGCCCCGGGCTGATTTGTAACTTGGCAGGGATGATGGGTACGCGCGGCTGGCCGGGAGGCAGGGCCCCTGATCTCCCCCTCGTGGGTCACACGGAGGAACACAGGCAAGGGAGGCGGCAACAGGGAGATGTCATCTTGAGTGACAGCCCTGCGGAGGGCCCGTGACCCTGCCTCCCTGCCATGTGTCACTTCACTGTCTTTCAGCTGAAAGACGGAAAGACGTCCTTCCTGTGGTCAGGGGGTCAGGAGACTGACAGGGCCCACCCATTAATAGAAATCACTGTCACTTAGAATAAAACGCTGGGCAGAAAACTTCAGAAATCCACCAGATGACGTGGGGCCTGTGACCGGGTTGCCTGTGAATCCCAAACACACAGAGACGGTGCAGGGAGTGGGGACAATGGTGTCCGCAAAGATGGTGCAGGGAGTGGGGACAATGGTGTCCGCAGAGACGGTGCAGGGAGTGGGGACAATGGTGTCCGCAAAGATGGTGCAAGGAGTGGAGACAATGGTGTCCACAGACACGGTGCAGGGAGTGGGGACAATGGTGTCCGCAGAGATGGTGCAGGGAGTGGGGACAATGGTGTCCGCAGAGACGGTGCAGGGAGTGGGGACAATGGTGTCCGCAGAGACAGTGCAGGGAGTGGGGACAATGGTGTCCGCAGAGACGGTGCAGGGAGTGGGGACAATGGTGTCCGCAGAGACGGTGCAGGGAGTGGGGACAATGGTGTCCGCAGAGATGGTGCAGGGAGTGGGGACAATGGTGTCCGCAGAGATGGTGCAGGGAGTGGGGACAATGGTGTCCGCAGAGACGGTGCAGGGAGTGGGGACAATGGTGTCCGCAGAGACGGTGCAGGGAGTGGGGACAATGGTGTCCGCAGCTTCTGACCTGGAGGACTGTCCTGTGGGGCCGCTGGAAAGGTCTCCAGCAATTGGTGTCTGATCTGACAACCCTTCACACCCACACACCTCGGGGCCATGCGGGCTTCTGTCCTGGGAAGTAAGTTCTGAGACATGCCCACTGCTCAGAGACTTCTGTTTTGAAGGATAAAAGTTTTTTATTATCTTTATTTATTGGATAGGGACAGCCAGAAATCGAAAGGAACGGGGGAGATAGAGGGAGAGAGACAGAGAGACACCTGCAGCCCTGCTTCACTGCCTGTGAAGCTTCCCCTCATACAGGGGGACTGGGGGCTTGAACCCGGGTCTTTGCACACTGTAATGTGTGTGGTCTACCAGGAGTGTCACCACTCGGTCCCAAGGCATAAAATATTCATGGGGTTCTTTGGCCACTTGAAAAAGACTACAGAGCCCTCGGGCAGGGGGCATGGTGGGCAGGGTCCAGGACTGGCATGTCTGGGGTCCTGAGGCTCCCAGCAAAGCCTCTGCCGGAGCCGAACACGAATAGTGCTCTGCTCTTTCTTTCTCTCCCCCTCACACAAATGAGCCTGAAAGGAAGGGGCCGGAGAGATAGCTTGAGTGGTGGTGGTGTCGGCTTTGCCTTGTCTGCGGCCCAGGTTCAACCCGGCCTCCACTGGCTTCATGGAAGCTTCAGGGCTGGGGTCTCTTTCAGTCTTTCTCTGCTTACTTTGTTACCAAATAAACAAGTAAAATAAAAAAATAAGCCTGAAAGAAAGAAAGAGGGGGGAGAGAGAGAAAGAGGAGGAGAGGAAGGAGAAGGAGAAGAGAAAGAAGGAGGAAGATGAGGAGGAGGAGAGGAAGGAAGGAAGGAAAGAAGGGAAGGAAGGAGGGAGGGAAGGAGGGAGGAAGGAGGGAGGGAGGGAGCAAGTACCCAGTGGCAGAAAGCAGAACCTTTCTGTGTGAAGTCCTCCAGGCGGTTCTGTCCCCAGCATCACAGACGCCAGAGCTGAGCGGTGCTTTGCTGGCTCTCTCACAAAAATAGGTGATGTGATGAAGAAAGATGGGCCAGGAGATAACTGCCCAAGGCCCAAGGTTTGAGCCCTGGCACCACATAGGAGCCCCATGGACAGGCCCAGGGGAAGCTCTGTGGACTGTGGGGTGGTGCTATGGTCTCCTGCCTCTCTTTCTGTGTGAAGTAAGACTTAATTAAAAGACTGAACAGATGATCTGAGCAGCAGTGGAATCATGCCACAAAAAGGTGTGTGTGTGTGTGTGTGAGAGAGAGAGAGAGAGAGAGAGAGAGATAATAAAATATTGAGACAACCTTCCTTGAACATCTGGTTCACGGGCTGAGGCCATGGCTGCATCTGTGACTCAGATCTGTGACTATTGGGGCAGTGCTGTTCTCCTCAACAATGACACAGCCATGTCCTTGGGCCTCTGGTGTCTGTGCTCTGTGCCCAGGTGGCCGAGCCAGTGAGCGACTGGGTGCCCCCCCCACACACACACAGTTCTTTGCCAGGCCCTGCAGAGCAGTGAGGGTGCTTAAGTTTTTCTGTGCTGGGGCTCGAACTCAGTGCCAGGCCCTCAGAGAAGGGCACGGCCCTGTGCCAGTCTTTGCTCTGTGCCCACAGCAGGGACTGCGGCTGTGAGCTGTGGGGGCTGAACATCCCCAGGCCCCACTCCCAGGAGGCAACACGACTGGGCTCAGGTGGCTGAAACTGGAGAACAGCACTCCAGAAGGGCTGCCTGGAGGTGGGGGTGGGGGTAGTTTACTAATTGAGAGGATTTGAGGAGGGGGTGAGGCATCCCCAAAACGGTGTGGGACCAGGATATTTCTCTCTGCCTCTGCCTCTCCTTCTCTGTTTTCTCTCTCCCCTTCCTTCTCTCTTCCTCCCCCTCTCATTTCTTCCTCACTCTTCCTCTCCTTCTCTGTTTTCTCTCTCCCCTTCCTTCTCTCTTCCTCCCCCTCTCATTTCTTCCTCACTCTTCCTCTCCTTCTCTGTTTTCTCTCTCCCCTTCCTTCTCTCTTTTTGTCTTTCTCTTTCATTTTCTCTCTCTCTCTCCTTCTCCTCTCTTTCTGTCTCTCTCTCTCTCATCCGTGAAACAGCAAAGGCTGCCAGTAGCAACCCCCACCCCAGGAGAGCAGGAAGCTGGGTGTGGGGGCTGCTGGGAGGCAGCTCTAACAGGGTGACACTTCCAGTCCAGACATGCTAGAAGCAAATGCAGGGGGTGGAAAAATCACCCCGAGGTTAATCGCTGGTCCCTGCAGACTTCTCACCCTCCTCATCCTCCTCCAAGAGGGGCAGCTGACTAATTGCAGCCATGCCAAGTCCTCCGCTGCTAGGGACAGATGTGCTGTGCTGATGCTGGCTGCCCAGGGCCGACGCTCAGAGGTGGCAGGACCAGGGCAGCAGGCGCAGGTCCTCAGCAGGTGTTTAAAAGCCAGGCGCCCGTGTGACAAATCAGGGTGAGTTGTGTGCACAGTGCCCCCAGCTCCAATAGCGTGGAGTCTCACAGGCAAGATTGCTTCCCCCAAATCAGTTTTGCCTCTCAGACATCTTAGGGAGACAATGTAAGAATCACACTGTCACACAGCAAGAAGAGACAGTGCCCTGTGCATCTCTCTCTCCCTCTCTCTCTCTCTCTCTCTCTCTCTCTCTCTCTCGTAGACGTGCAGGACCGCTGGGCCCGCATGAGGCGAAAGGGGAGGCTATATGCACTAGGAGTCGGCCTCAGTTCTGCATTTTGATGCCTCTTTGAACTAATTTTAATGAGAGAGAGACAGAGAGAGAGAGACCAGAGCCCTGCTCAGCTCTGGCTGATGGTGGTGCAGGGGACCTTGGGACTTCGGAGCCTCAGGCAAGGAAGTCTCTTTGCAGAACCTTTATGCTGTCTAAGTCCCTGCCCACCCCCCACTTTTTTTTTTTTTAATTATGTCTTAAGTCATTGCTCTGAAGGCAGTGGAAATACATGTGCTTACTAATATTTTTTGCTTGTGTTCTGCCTTCAAAATATTTTATTTGCTTTATTTTAGTGGGCGAGAGAGGCCAGAACACTGCTCATTTCTGGGACTTCGGAGCACTGGGCATCAAAGTCTTTTCCAGAATGATTATGGGTTATGCTGCCTCTCTTGCTTTGCTTGTTAATTTACCATTTCACTCCTGGAAAATGCAGATCTTAGGGGAAAGAAAGAGAGAGAAAGAGAGAGAGAGCAGGGAAGAAAAAAGAGAGGCCAGAACACTGCTCAGCTCTGGCTTATGGTGGTGCAGGGGCTTGAACCTGGGACTTGAGAGCATGAGTCTTTTTGGAGAACCATCATGGGGTCTTCCTTGTGTTGAGGGACAAGGTACCGCCCAGAAAATAGGAGGTGGTTACAGGTGTGGCTTGGAAAGGTGGAGGTGGGGCTTGGGTTTGAAGAAGCTAGACCTAGTGGGGTTGTATTGTTATGTGGAAAACCGGGAAATGTTATGCATGTACAAGGAAAAAATATTAAGAAAAAGTCAAAAAGCTAGACCTTTGAGCTTTGACTCTCTCTGCCAGGACCACCCTGTAAGTGTTAAATTGGTCCCTTTTACTCTCTCCCCGCTCCTAATGTGTGAATGTACTCAATTTTCCCAAATAAAAGTTTAAAAGGCCTGAATAATCACGCTCTCGCCTCAACTCTCTGTTGAGATAATGTGTGACCAACTTTTTAATGTTGGGGAAACAAACGCCGGCTCTCTCTTTCCCCCCATGCCATATCTGGCAGGCCCCAGCCAGGAACTGAGATTCAGGTATTTTTAAACTTATTCTTTTTTTGATAAGTCAGTCCCCATAAGCCTCTGTCCGCAACCGCAGCACCTCAGCCTGAGCTCCGGGTGCCACCTGGGGCCCACGGTCCTTCACGGGAGGGAGAGCGGGAGGGAGGAGATGGGTGGGTGAGCCCAGTGGGTGGCTGACAGGGTGGCAGGCAGACTTTGGCAGAGAAATTCCTGGAGAAACTTTGGAACTTTAAAATGCTTTTTCCCATGTCTCAGTTCCCGCACTTGCTCGGTTTTGGGTAAATGTGGCTTCAGGCTCTTAAAATCTGCCACACTGGGTTTTTAATTACAGTGGCTTCCTTAACCTACTGCCCACTCAGAGGCCTTTTCTCCAAGGGCAGGGATGGGGTCCTGCACAGCCCGAGGGTCCCAGCGCCTTGTGCCCCAGCTCTGTAAGGGCAGCTCCACACTATGATAGAGCACTGGGGTGGGAGGCTCCCTAGGCCCCTGCCTGGCCACTCCACTGGGCCTTCTCTTCCCACCTGAGACTCGTAACCTTCTCTCTTACTACAGTGAACAACGCAGTTCAGTTCCTCATCCCCTGCCTGAGGTCACAGCTCCCAGCCGGCCCGAGGTGGGGCTGCTATTTAAAGTGTTATTATTATTATTATTTTCCTCCTTTTTTTCTGGCACATTTGTCAAAGATTAGATGCCCATAGGTGTGGGGGGTTATTTCTAGACTCTTGATTCTATTCCACTGGTCAGTGTGTCTATTTATGTTCCAGTGCCAAGCAGTTTTGATGACAATGGCCCTGTAATACGGTTTGAGCTGGTTAACATTTGTAACTCTTGCTCTGTGCTCCTAAAACTTGGGTGGGACCTGGGTAGAGATTACATTAGACTTGGATGTGGCTCTGGGTAAATTCTTCCAACCCACGAACACAGAATATCTTTCCACTTTCTGTCTCATTCTGTCTCCTTGAACAGTGACTCATAATTTTCAGTGTACACGTGTTTCACTTCTTTTGTTACGTTTATTCCTAGACGCTTTGTTTTTTGCCCTTATAGTAGACGGATTGATCCCTAAATTCCGTCGTCTTCTCAGTGTTTTTATAGAAAATGCCACTGACTTTTTCATGTTAATTTGGTAGCCTGATACCTTACTATGTTGCCTGAGGATTTCCAAGAGCTTTCTGCTAGATTCTCTAGGCTTTCTTTTTTATTATTATCATTATATGTATTTATTTATTTACCAGTTAGAAACAGCCAGAAACCCAGAGCGAAGGGGGAGAGAGAGAGGGAGAGAGACAGAGAGACATCTGCAGTCCCACTCTGCTGCTTGCGAAGCAAGATGTCCCCCTGCAGGTGGGGACCAGGGGCTTGACCTCAGGTCCTGTACACCTGTGTGCTCAACCAGATCCGCCTCACCTGGCGCCTTCCTCAGGTGTTCTGTGCAGACTATCTTGTCATCTACAAATAGTGAGAGCTTGACTTCTTCGCTTCCATTCCATATCCCCTTGGATTCCGTGCACCTGATGACTGTGGCAAGAACTTCCAACACTATGTTGAACGGTGATGGTGATCGTGGACACCCCTGTCTTGTATCTGATGTGAGGGGAATGCTTCCACTCTTTCACCAATGAATAAGTAGCCTCCACTATCTTTTTAAATTTTTTTTTTATTTATAAAAAGTAAACATTGACAAAGCCGTAGGATAAGAGGGGTATAACTTTGCACAGTTCCCACCACCAGACCTCCGTATCCCATCCCCTCCCCCTGACAGCTTTCCTATTCTTTATCCCTCTGGGAGTATAGACCCAGGGTCATTATGGGGTGCAGAAGGTGGGAGGTCTGGCTTCTGTAATTGCTTCCCCGCTGCTGAACATGGGCGTTGGCAGGCCGATTCATACTCCCAGCCTGCCTCTCTCTTTCCCTAGTGGGGAAGGGCTCTAGCCTCCACTATCTTAAGGAGTTCTCCATCTATTTCCATTTTTATAGCGTTTTGATTCAGTGACTATACAACAACTGGTGTTCAAGGCCTTAACAACTGGGAGAAAGTTAAAGCTTACTAGAGAGAGAGTGGGCTGCAGAAACGGGTTGATAGTGAGAGACGGGCTTCCCTAGTTTGGCTGTTCTGGCCAGTGATAGGCCACTTCACCACCTGGAGTCCTGGTTACAGATGGGCCTAGACCTGCATGACGTCTCTGTCACCACTGGTCTCTTCCATCGGGCATGTCTCTTTCTCTCTGCCCTATCGTGGGCCTCAGAACTTTGTCCGGACTGAAAGTAACATTGGTAAAGATCGCCCCACTCTCTGGAGGGAGGCTGGGTCACTCTACTCTGCCCCTTGAGGAAAATGGTCACGCATGCAGCCTGCGGTCATGGCCCCAGCTGTGCCCACAGAGTGAGCTTAAACTGACAGGGACCTGGAGAGCTCCTTGTTAAATATTAATAGGCACGGACCTCAGCGCACATTGATGTGGTACAGTTAATTATGTGTATAGAAATGTATTTTTATTTCAATATGGGAGCCACTCTCTGCCTTAATCTCAAATCCCCCACTCTACTCTAATGCCATCCTCCCGGATATTTCTCAATCCCATCTTTATGGTAATAGCTCAAAGACAGTTTAAGTCCTAGCATCCTAAGAATGTTTATATCTAAACAGATACCTTAGCTACTGCTCATCCTGAGTTTCTGAACTCGGATCGGCTCTAGTTTTCTACTTTGGCCCTCTATTCATTGCAGATCTGTACGCCTTGCTACCTTTCATCCATCAGGTCCCAGGTACTGCCATGACCCCAACCTGACCTCCCCGCACAGATGGCCACATGGTCAAGTGTCCAGAAACCTCATCTCTCCAGAGCCCTACCCTATTACAGAAATATTAGGGACAGAACAGGTCTGTCTAGGAGTATGGGGGAACCAGGCAACTGTCCATATTTCAGCAGGAAGCAGTTACAGAATTGTGAAACTCTGTCCTTCAACATCCCCCCCCAAACTTCGGGGTCCATGATTCTAGAGGAGAGAATGTTAAAGGACAAGGTGCCACCCAGAAAATAGAAGTGATGACAGGTGTGGCTTGGAAAGATGGAGGTGGGGCTTGGGTTTTAAAAGAAAGACCCACTTTTTGTCTGCTTTCTCTCTGTGGGGGATTGACCCTGAAACCTTTGGGGTCTGAAGCATGCAAGTCTGGTGTGCTGCTGGCTGTGCTGTTTCCCAGATCCAGAGAAACAACTCACAGAGGAGGATCCTGACACCCAGGAGACTTAAGCGCCAAGTCAGGAGTCAGGCACATGGAAAAGTCTTGACTGGAACCTAGACTTTCTTTCCTTCAAAAACATATTTTCAATGATCTTTATTGATTTATTGGATAGAGACAGCCAGTAATCAAGAGGAAGGGGGAGGGAGAAAGGGAGAGAGACACAGAGACACCTGCATACCTTCAGGTGTGAACCGTGGCTCAAACCCAGGTCCTTGTGCATTGTAACGCGTGCGCCTAGTCAGGTAGGTAGGTGTACCTGGAGCCACCCGGCCCCAAACCTAGAATTCCTCATTCCCAGATCCTAGAGAAGTTCCTTCTTCTACACTATTTGGGGGTGTCCTTAAAATTTGGTGAGTGAGTGAGTCAATGAACACAGCATCCCTCACCCGACAGCTCTGTGTCTTGTCACCAGAAAGGATCAGAGATATTCATTCACAGTGTGTCAGAAAAGGGTGGGGGTGGGTTTCTGGTGGAATTCCTCTAAAACCTCCTAATAATTTAATTGCTTCTTAATATGAAAGGATTTTGCCAATATCCTCTTCTCCTCATCCAAGGACTTTGTTTTGTCTGCCGTGGGAGGATTTGGTTGAGTGTAGTCATCAGCTAAATGGGAATGATGTTTTTTCTCCTGTGCACCCTGTCTTCCTTCCTGCCTCTAGACACCCTTCCTGCTTTGACTTCGGAGCTGCTTCCTGTGACGCCCCCACCCCCAGTTACCCCGAGGCAGATGCCGGTGTGGTTACCTCCGAGGAGAGATTTGAATGTGTGCTCTTTCTACTGGAGTTTGCACTTGGCAGCAAAGACAAGTTTCTTCACACTTCTCTGGGGTGGTAGCTTGCTTGTCCTGGAAGAAAGCACTTTCATTCCGAGGAGGTGGACAAGATGTGATGATGGCTATCCAGAGTATCTTTTTTTTTTTTTTTTTAAATAAACGTGGTTCTTTCTTAAATATATATATTTATATTTACTTATTTTCCCTTTTATTGCCCTTGTTGTTTTTTATTGTTGTTGTCATTGTTGTTGTTGGATAGGACAGAGAGAAATGGAGAGAGGAGGGAAAGACAGAGAGGGGGAGAGAAAGACAGACACCTGCAGACCTGCTTCACCGCCTGTGAAGCGACTCCCTTGCAGGTGGGGAGCCGGGGCTCGAACCGGGATCCTTAGGCCAGTCCTTGCACTTCGCACCATGTGAGCTTAACCTCTTAAATATTTTTATTTATTCATTATTGGATAGAGACAGAGAGAAATTGAGAAGGGGATGGGGAGATAGTGAGAGGAAGTCACAGAAAAATACTCCTGAAGCTTTCCCCCAGCTGTGGACTAGGGACTTGAACCTGGATCTTTGTAATGTGTGTACTCTCCTGGGTCCTTTTGCATGAGAGTGTAAGTCCTCAACCTGGTATGGCACTCTCCAGCCTCTGATATATTTTCATTTTATTTATTTTTTAAATAGAGACAGAGAGAAACTGAGGTGGGTAATAGAAAGTGGAAGAGAGACACCTGCAGCCCTGCTTCACCACTCGTCAAGCTTTACAGGTGGGGTCTAGGGGCTTGAACCCAGGTCCTGGCTCACTCTGATGTGAGTGCTTAACCGGGTGAGCCATCGTCTGAGCCAAGGGTGTCTTAACTAAAGGAATATACCTTTCAATGATTTTTAAAACATATTTATTTATTCTCCCTTTTGTTGTCCTTATTTTTTATTGTTGTTGTAGCTGTTTATTGTTGTTGTGGTTGATGTTGTTGTTGGATAGGACAGAGAGAAATGGAGAGAGGAGGGGAAGACAGAGAGAAGGAGAGAAAGACAGACACCTGCTGACCTGCTTCACCGCCTGTGAAGTGACTCCCCTGCAGGTGGGGAGCCGGGGGCTCAAACCGGGATCCTTACATCGGTCCTTGTGCTTTGCGCCACGTGCGCTTAGCCTGCTGCACTACCGCCCAACTCCCGTTTCAGTGATTTTTAAAAATGCAGTCTCACTGATACTAGTGATTGAACAGTGTCTCACAGAACGGATGAATTCAGAAGCAAATCCATAACCACACAGACGGCATCATCGAATCACCACACCCTTCACCAAGGCTCTGTGTCCTGCTGCTGCCACCCCCCACCCCCAAGTCCAAAAGACAGCGTGGCTATTTATGTATTTAGTTAGCTAGTTAATTTCAGGGAGAAACTGAGAGGGAAGAGGAAAGAGAGGGAGAGGGAGAGGGAAAGAGACCTGCAGACCCGCTTCACTACTCAGGAGTGTCCTCCCTGCAGGTGGGAGCAAGGGTTCGACACTTGCATGACCAACCAACCCACTGCTCCCAGTGACCAGTTTTTTCTTTTTCTCTTTCTTTTTATTTGCCAGAACAGAGAGAAAAGCACAGGGAAAGGGGAGATAGAGAAGCAGAAAGAAAGACACTCACAGCACTGGCTGGCCGGGCCATCTGCACCGGCTCCTTCAGGAAGAG
The DNA here is from genome assembly GCF_950295315.1 of Erinaceus europaeus. Taxonomy (NCBI): domain Eukaryota; kingdom Metazoa; phylum Chordata; class Mammalia; order Eulipotyphla; family Erinaceidae; genus Erinaceus; species Erinaceus europaeus. The sequence goes on from NC_080175.1 coordinate 3,533,100, forward strand.
AGTTGGGAAGGTGACTATCCCCAGAGCTGGAGCAACGGTTTGGCGTCTCCTGTTAACTTGGTTTGTGGGCCTGGGATTGACAGGCGCTGACAGCTCCCAGCCGGGATAGGTTTGTTGAACAAACATGGCAGGACCCCTCCACATGCCCCGGCTGCTGCCAGGGCTTGTCCTCTCCCCCAAGATGGCATGGTGCCCAATGCCCATCTGTCAGCTCCCTGTCCTTGGGCAGAGGCGGCAGGGAACTAGGGCTTTCCGTCCGTCCATCGGCAGCGAGCAGAACCCACCCAGAGGCTGCCTGGCGTTACCTTCAGAAGCTCAGCCTCCCCCCCCCCCCGGCCGCCCAGGGGCTCTTCATCCTGCCATCTGCCCTTCTCCAATCTGGCACCTGAGTGTCACGTCAGAGTCTGAACAAGGAATGTGCCGCGTGAACGTCAGCTTTGGTCACTGGGGCACTTGGAGCTCGGTGCTCTCTTGATTCTTCTGTTTAAGCTTCACATTAACCCCAAGGAGCTTGACTGGCCATTCTGACACCTCGGAGTGGCCATGTGCAGAGCCGTGAGAGATGGCGGCAGAATCAGGACACTCACAGGGTGGGAGGAGGCAAGTGCATCCCGAAAGGCGAAGCTGGGGACGGACAAACTGACACAGAGGTGGTGCTGGGAGACGGCTCCTTGGTGGGGTGCAGCTGTGAGTGTGGGGTGGTGCTGTGACATCTCTCTCTTCTGTCTTCTATATTTCTTTCAGTCTAAAAAAAAAAAAATTAAAGGGGCCAGGTGGTGGTGCATCCAGTCAGGTGTACTTGGTACTGAGCTCAAGGATCTGCACAAGGATCTTGGTTCAAGCCCCCGTGTCCACCCGCAGTGGGGAAGCTTTACCAGCAGTGAAGCAGGTCTGCAGGCATCTGTCTTTCTCCACGTCTTCCTCCTCTGTCAGTTTCTCTCTGTCCTAGCCAATAACGTGGGTGGGGGGCGGTGAGGAAAAGGTGCCGACCAGGAGCAGTGGATTTGTAGTGCCGGCACCAGGCCCCAGCCATAACCCTGAAGGCAAAAAGAAAAACAAATTAAAGAATAAAAAACAAACAAACTAGGGAGCTGGGTGGTGGCACATCAGATTAAGCGCACAAAGTGTCAAGCACAAGGACGGCGTAAGGGTCCCAGTCTGAACTCCCCGCCTGCAGGGGGGTCTCTGCACAAGCAGTGAAGCAGGTCTGCAGGTAGGTGTCTTATTTTTCTCTCCCGTTCTCTTCTTCTCTCAATTGCTCACTGTCCTGTCCAACAACAACAATAACAATGAAAAAAATGACCTCCAGGAGCAGTGGATTCGTGGTGCAGGCACTGAGCCCCAGCAATAATCCTGGAGGCAAAAAAAAAAAAAAAAAACTAGCCTAGGGAAGATAATTCAGCGGTGGTTCTGTGTATAAGGCCCCTGGTTCTTTATTTGGTGACAAAAAAAAATCTTAAAAAAAAAAAGATGGAAGCAAAAGCTGACTTTCTTCTTCTTTTGTAAAAATACCTTTATTATTGGTTAGAAATAGCCAGAAATTGAGAGGAAGGGAGAGATAGTAAGGGAGAGACAGAGAGACGCCTGCAGGCCTGCTTCACCACTTATGAAGCTATTTCCCTGCAGATGGGGGGCAGGGGGTCAACCTGGGTCCTCGTGCCCTGCAATGTGTGCACTTAACCAGCTGCACCACCACTTGGCCCCTCTCACAAATTTTTCATCCACATATATTCTTCTTTTTAAAAATATTTATTTATTCCCTTTTGTTGCCTTTGTTGTTTTTTATTGTTGTTGTTATTATTGTTGCTGTTATTGATATCGTCATTGCTGGATAGGACAGAGAGAAATGGAGAGAGATGGGGAAGACAGGGGAAGAGAAAGACAGACACCTGCAGAACTGCTTCACCGCCTGTGAAGTGACGCCCCTGCAGGTGGGGAGCCGGGGGTTCGAACCTGGATCCTTATGCCGGTCCTTGCGCTTTGTGCCACCTGCGCTTAACCTGCTGCGCTACCACCCGACCCCCTCCACATATCTTCTGATGGGGATTTTGGTTGATTCTATATATTCTAAACCACAAGATTGTGAGAGACAAATAATAAAGTGGCTGTGTGATGTGTACTTGGGAAGCAGTGAGTTGGGGGGCTGAGCCAACTCTCAAACCAGAGGCAGGATGTCAGCAGTCTGGCAAACTCTCTAGAAAGTTCCTTGGTGATATGCGATCTAGTTGTGGTTCTCAAATGTTCATTTCCATAGATTCTATAATTTCCTTTAGGGAAATCTGTTCCAGTGAAATAACACCACATCAGGTCATCATGTTATAAAGGTTCATTTCAGTGAGTGGCAGACTGGCTCAGTGGGTAGAGTACAGGGCTGACTTGTGTGAGGTTCTGGGTTTGACCCCTGGCAACACTCCTGCTGGACTGGTACTCTGGTTAAGTCTCAGTTTCATAAAATCAATACACACATGTTAAAAAACATTCATTTCAGCTCTGTTCATATTAACAAAATCGGAACAATTCAAATGTCAAGCATGATGGATCACTAAGTCACAGTGTAGTCAAACACTGTCATGTTCTCAAGAGTTTAAAAAAAAAGTTGTTTGCATACTCAACAGCAGTGGGAATGATTCTACATTTCTCATTCACTTATTTTAAAGACTTACTTATTTTATGACAGACAGAGAAGCCAAAGTACTGATCCACTCTGGCATTTGAGGTTCTGGGGTACCAAAACCCAGGACTCCACCTGCAAGTCCTGTGCTCAAGTCACTGAGAATTGTCTCTGGAGGCTCACAGTAAGTCAAGTATGTATTTAATATGAGTTAACAACGTTGGAGGTAACTTTAATTTTTATTATCCCTATTTATTATTGAGTAGAGACAGGCAGAAATCAAGAGGGAAGGGGGAGATAGAGAGGGAGAGAGACAGAGAGACACCTGCAGCCCTGCTTCACCACTTGCAAAGTTTTCCCTCTGCCGGTGGAGACTGGGGTCTCGAACCCGGGTTCTCGTGCACTGAAGTGTGTGAGCTTAACCAGGTGTGCACCACCTGGTCCCAAAGTACCTAAGAGCCTTGAGAAGAAGGATGTCCAAGACAGCAATCAGTCAGAGTTCTTTGAGGCAGTGGGCTTGGAGGGAGGATTTTCTCCCTAGTTAACACTTCACACTGATCTCTATTTTCCAGGTTGTTATTTCCCATTACCTTGTTCTTGTCAGAAGACAGACTCAGAAACCTTGCTGGGGAGATGGTTCAGTGGTTGCATGGGGGCCTTGCATGCCTGAGGCCCCAGATGTCCTCAGGTTCAATCCTCAGCACTGCCATGCTCTGCCCCTGTCGCTGTCTCTCTCATTCTGATCTTTTCTTAAAAAATAATCTGGGGAATGTTATGCATGTAAAAAAAAAAAAAAGAAGTAGAAACGCAAAGCAGAAATTGACTGAGTTTGGAGTATGGCACCAAAGTAAGAAAGCAGAAGTACACTAGAGTTTGCAGTGAGTACCTCCCTAATACTTCCTCTCCACTTTTCCAAGCTTTGGGTCCATGATTGCTCAAAAATTTGTTTGGCTTTGTATGTTAACTCTCTTTTCAGTCACCAGGTTCCAGGTGTCATCAGGATGCCGGCCAGATTTCCCTGCATTGAAGACCCCACCAATATGTCCTGGAGCTCAGCTTCCCCAGAGACCCACCCTACTAGGGAAAGAGAGAGGCAGACTGGGAGTATGGACCGACCAGTCAACGCCCATGTTCAGCGGGGAAGCAATTACAGAAGCCAGACCTTCTACCTTCTGCAACCCTCAATGACCCTGGGTCCATGCTCCCAGAGGGATAGAGAATGGGAAAGCTATCGGGGGAGGGGGTGGGATATGGAGATTGGGCGGTGGGAATTGTGTGGAGTTGTACCCCTCCTACCCTATGGTTTTGTTAATTAATCCTTTCTTAAATAAAAAAATAAAATAAAAATTAAAAAAATAATAATAATAAATGGATTTAAAAATCAGAGTAAAACTAGGGGGCTGAGCGGTGGTGTACCTAGTTAAGCGTACATATACTAAACACAAGGACCTGAGTAAGGATCTGGGTTCAAGCCCCTGGCTCTCCACCTGTGGGGGGGCACTTCACAAGCAGTGAAGCTGGTCTTCAGGCATCTCTCTCTCTCTCTCTCTCTATCTTCCCTCCTTTTTCAGTTTCTCTCTGTCCAATAAAAGGGGAAGACGGCCACCAGGAGCAGTGGATTGGTAGTGCCTGCACTGAGCCCCAGTGATAACCCTAGAGGCAAAAAAAAAAAAAAATCAGAGTGAAACTCAAAACCCTACTTGGGGAAAAGTGACCCACCCCCCAAACTGTCACCCAGGGCTGGAGTGCTAAGCACTTGACTCATGTCATCGGTTTAACCCCTGGCCTTCCTCCTCTTGCTGAGTTCAGAGAGTCGTAGTCTGATCAGCCCTGCTAGGCACAGAAAAATGTGTGTGTGTGTATGTGTGAGTGTGTGTGAGTGTGTGTGATTGTGTGTGTGAGTGTGTGTGTGTGTGAGTGTGTGTGAGTGTGTGTGATTATGTGAGTGAGTGTGTGTGTGAGTGTGTGTGTGAGTGTGTGTGTGTGAGTGTGTGTGTGTGTGTGAGTGTGTGTGTGTGAGTGTGAGTGTGTGTGAGTGTGTGTGAATGAGTGTGAGTTTGTGTGTGAGTGTGTGAGTGTGTGTGTGAGTGTGTGTGAGTATGTGTGTGAGTGAGTGTGTGTTTGTGAGTGTGTGAGTGTGTGTGTGAGTGTATGAGTGTGTATGAGTGTGTGTGTGAGTGTGTGTTAGTGTGTATGTGTGAGTGTGTGTGTGAGTGTGTGTGTGAGTGTGTGTGTGTGTGTGTGTGTGAGTGTGTGTGTGTGTGTGTGTGTGTGTGTGTGTATTGGACCGTGTCTTTGGGATAATGCAATCTTTTATAAATTCTATTATTTATTTAGGTTTCAGACAGGGAAACTGAGAGGGAAGGGGAAGATGGAGAGGAAGAGAGACACCTGCAACATTACTTCACTGTTCATGAAGCTTCCTCCCTGCAGGTAGGGAGTGAGGGCTTGAACCTGGGTCCTTATGCATGGTAGTGTGGAATCAACCAGGTGCACCACCGTCCATCCCCTAGGGGACAATACAGTCTTTAGGGAATTTTCAAGCTGACCTCAAGGCCCTGGCTCTAGATGGTTCTAGGCACCCTGGGAACAGCTATGACAGCCTGTATGCCTGCCTGCCTCCTCCATGTCCCCCAGTCTGCTGCCATGTCCAGCCCCCTGGCAGATTTGATAACCTGGGTAAGTGTCACCTGCTCACAAGGAGGATATATATGTGTGTGTGTGTGTGTGTTTAAATATCTATCTGTTTAGAGAGAAAGAGAGATCAGAGTACTGCTGAGCTCTGGCTGATGGTGGTGCTGGGGATTGAACCAAGGACCTCAAGAGCCTCAGGCATGAGGGTCTTTTGCAGAACCACTGTGCTGTCTCCCAAGGCCTGAAGACACAGAAGTCTTATTCTGCCAAGGAGGCAGGTCTGACAGTGAACCAGCTCTTTAAGTGGAATATTTTCTGTTTCTTTGTGTTGGCCTTGATGCTCAGGGACTGACCCCAGGGCCTCATGCTAACAGAGACGGCATCCCACCAGGCAGTCTCACCCAGCCTGCCTAGAGTCTCTGGGTTTGGTTCCTTCCTGGGTGACGCCATTTGTTCTACAGGCAGTGGCTGTGTGTTTCCATGTCAGTACTACCCCAGGGAGCGCTGGGTGTGGGTCCAGCCCTCAACCCCACTCCCCCTCCTCCACTTCCTCCTCCTCTTCTTCCTCCTCCTCCTCTTCTTCTTCTTTTTAATTTAGGTTATTTATTTACTAAATGAGAGACAGCACCACTCTGGCATTTGCAGTGCTGGGGACTGAACTCATAACCTCATGCCTTCAACTGCTGCCCCTTTTCCACTGAACTACCTTTTTGGCCACTAAATATTGATTTAATTAATGAAAGAGTGAGGAGAAAAGAGATACCAGAAAACCATCCCATCATATGTGGCATTAATGGTCTAAGGCAAGGATTCAGGCACGCAAGTCCCATGCTCCGTCCCATGCTCCGTTTACTCCTTTGCCGTTTATAGGAGTGACCTGACACAGCGTCTGTAACAGGCTCAGCTCTGTGTACATGGGAGTTTCCTCTCTTCGACCCTCTGGACTGTAGTACATGTATGACAAAAATGTCGGGTAGGATGGTCCTTTGGAACGAAGTGTCATTGAACCAATGTATCTTCAGTCCATTTCAAAGCAACGTTCCCATTGCCCACAGCTGAACATGAGACCCCTAACGTTTAGCCTTTGTGTGGCTCACCTATGTTTTCAAAGTAAGAGATGATTAAGCAGTAACTCTTTCTTACCCCCAAAGCATTTAAAATGGGGTCCATCCGAACTTGACTCTAATCTGTTCACCTGCCTTTTGAACTCCAGTGTCTCCGTCACCAGCAAATGTGTGTGTGTGTGTGTGTGTGTGTGTGTGGAGGGGAGGTGGGGGGAGGTGTGTGTGTGTGTGGAGGGGGGTGGGGGAAAGCAATTATCTGAATTATTCAGGAAGCAGAATTTTGGCCTAAATCATCACATTCCTGTAGAACAAAGAAGATTTGTCAGTTCAGCTAAAAAAGCAGAAAAACTGAACACTTGGCTCTTTCTCTACATGGACTAGCAGACATGCAGCCTTACCTTCTCTGTGCTAATTGGTTAATGCATTCTTTTTTGACCCTGTACAAAAATGGAGGGAAAAAAAAAACTCAAGAAGAGGAAGGCAAGAAGTTAGAGATGTCTTCTCACTGCAAAAGTCAGAGAGATTTCTATCTCCTGGAGGTGATTCCGATCTAAAGTTCTGGTGCCAAATTGGAAGTTCTCAAACAAAGGGTTTTAGCCAAATCTTTTTTTTTTAGTGCTCCAATACTCAGTTTGCCCCCTTCTGCACATACCTTCTCACCTCAGATCATTCCACAAAGCCAGGATGGTTCTCAGAGCGTCATTTTACACTCCATTTCCTGGTCTTCATAGGCCATGCTGGTTCTGAGAAGGAGTGTGGAAATCCCACACTAAACTTCATGAATGACTGTTTGGTTTAGAGCACAGAGAGACAGAACCAGTTTTGTGGGAAAAGCCTTTGCCCTGACTATCGTGCCTGGAGAGAGAGACACAGGACGGACACCAGAAAGTGTTTTTCTCCACAGGCTGTTTGGACTCAGAATCAGATCACACTTGGTCCCAAGCTGAAGGCTGGGAGGGGAGGGGTGGAGACAGTGGAACCCCAGTGGATTGGAGCCAGCAGACAGGCCCCACTATTTCTTTTTTTCTTAAATATATTTATTTATTTTCCCTTTTGTTGCCCTTATTTATTTATTTATTCACTTTTGTTGCCCTTGTTTTTTTATTGTTGTTACTGATGTCATCGTTGTTGGATAGGACAGAGAGAAATGGAGAGAGGAGGGGAAGACAGAGAGGGGGAGAGAAAGACAGACACCTGCAGACCTGCTTCACCGCCTGTGAAGCAACTCCCCTGCAGGTGGGGAGCCAGGGGCTCGAACTGGGATCCTTCCTCTGGTCCTTGTGCTTTGTGCCACCTGCGCTTAACCCGTTGCGCTACCGCCTGACTCCCACCGCGCTATTTCTAAGCCTGAGCTTCTCAGGGTCCTTCTGGGTTCTTGGAGCTCCTGGAGTGATGTCGTGTGTGCAGGATACAGCCCGTGTGGGGGGGGCTGGGGGGCTCTAGGGGGAGACCAGCTTCTCCTCTCCAGCTGGCTCAGGACAAGGTGGGGGCGGGCAGGCGTGCCCACAGCATTCGCCATCGGAGGGATTCATCTTGATTTGGACGCTGCTGACACCTGCACTGAGGGCCCCATCCTGTTGCCATGGCAACCAGGGGCCAGCATCCTCATCCACCTACTTCGGGAATCTTGTGAAACCCTTTGGCAGGGCAGCAGCTGCGCTCTGGCCGTGTCCCTCTGACAGCCTGGAACTCGGTTTACGATGCTCAGGTGATTCCGGGCGCCGCTAGGCCAGGCTGTTGAGAATGCGGCTGCTGGGAGACAGATGGCGGAATCAATAAACATTGCCCCAGTGTTTATGGCACACATTCTCCGAGAGGTGCGAACCAACATTGGTGCTTCCACTGACTGAGGTAATCCGAAGGCGGGAGTGAACAGAGGCAGGGGAAGCCCTGGAGGGAAATGCAGCCTGAGGTGCCCTCGTGGTGACAGGGCCTCTCCGGGGACGCTGGCCTTCCGGGGCCTCTAGTGGGTTCCCAGGCAGCTGCAGATGCGAATGGGAAGATGGGAGATGCAGAAACTCCCTTCTCTTCCTCTCTCTTTAAAATTTATTTTATTGGGGTGCAGGCGGTAGCGCAGCGGGTTAAGCCCACGTGGTGCAAAGCTCAAGGACCGGCATAAGGATCCGGTTGTTGACACCGGCTCTCCACCTGCAGGGGAGTCGCTTCACAGGCGGTGAAGCAGGTCTGCAGGTGTCTCTCTTTCTCTCCCCCTCTGTCTTCCCCTCCTCTCTCCATTTCTCTCTGTCCTATCCAACAACGAATGACATCAACAACAGTGATAACCACAACAAGGTTACAACAACAAGGGCAACCAAAGGCGGGGGGGGGGGGGGGGAATAGCCTCCAGGAGCAATGGATTCATGGTGCAGGCACTGAGCCCCAGCAATAACCCTGGAGGCAAAAACAATATTGTTTATTTACTGGGTAGAGACTACCAGAAATTGAGGGTGGGGATAGAGAGGGGGAGAGAAAGAGAGACACCTGCAGCTCTGCTTCACCACTCGCAAAGCTTTCCTCCTGCGGGTGGGGACTGGGAGCTCAAAGTGGGTTCTTGTGTGTTGTGACGTGTGTGTTCAGTCAGGCCCACGCCTTTCTCTTTCTCATCCTTTGATTATTTGCTGGATTCTGGGGCCTCTGATGGGACACACACACACACACACACACACACACACACACACACTATTTGATTAGACCCCAAAGCCAATCCAAGCTCAAATTTATACCAAATGGACGTAGGGGGATCTAAGAGCCAGCACCCTCAGAGGAGAACCTGTGAGGTCCACGAGGCCCTGGGTTCAAAACGTGGCAACTCATGGGAGCTCCATGGATGGCAGTGGGGGACTCCCTGGTTAGTGGGTCAGTGCTATGGTGCTTCTCTTTGTCTCTGCGGTCTTCACTCTCCTTCCCTCTCCACTTTCCCAGTGCTCTCTAAAGTAAGAACTAGAAAGCTGGCTCTGGGACGCCACTCAGCAGTCATGTCCCACATGCAGGAGACCCAGGGGCTGGCAAGATGCCTTCCCCAGAGGACATCTGTTTTGCCATAGGAGAGACCCAAGTTCAAGGCCTGGGCACACCACATGGTATGAGAGTGTTACTACCTCACCGAAGCGGGCTTCAATCCCCACCTTCGAGGCAAAAGCTTTACAAGTGGTGAAGCAGGACTGCAGGTGTGTCCCTTTATCTCCATCTCCCCTTCCTTCTTGATTTCTGGTTATCTCTATTCAAATAAACAGAGAGAATACAAAAATTCTTTAAAAGAGAGAAAGAGGAGTCTCTGTATCTCCCATCTCCCATTTTTCCTCTGTATTTTCCCCCCACGTATTTATGTTGGATAGAAATAGATAAATAGAGAGGGGAGGGGGAGATATAGAGATAGAGAGACAGAGAGACACCTGCAGCCCTGCTTCACCACTCCTGAAGCTTTCTCCCTGCAGATGGGGGGCCAGGGGCTTGAACCTGGGTCTTTACACACTGTAATGTGTGTGCTCAACCAGCTGCGCCACCACTTGACCCCCTCTCTTCCTCTTTCTCTCTGTGAGACTCAACACAGAGCAGTGACACCCTGGTGATGACATGAATGAACGAGTTTATCAATACTGAAGTGATAGAATTTAACACAACAGTGAAACAGGGCTGCAGGTGTCTGTCTTTCTCTCTCCCTCTCTGTCTCCCCATCCTTTCTCAATGTCTCTCTGTCCTGTCCAATAACAATTAAAGAAAAAAAAAAAGGAAAAAGTTAAAAATGGCCTCTAGGTGCAGAAAATTCATAGTGCTGGCACTGAGCCTCAGCGATCATGCTGGTGGCAATTAATTAAGTAGTTAACTAATTAAAATAAAATATGACTGCATAGAACCCAACCACTTTCTATGATAACCAGCTAGAAAAACATACTAAAAATGGAGACCCCACTCAAAGGAGCAGTGAAAAGCATGCCATTGGGGAATGAACTTCACTAGGGCATGGCCGCAGCACCGGGAGATCTCTCCTGAAGGAATTTCCTCTTTATGCCTGAGTAATCAGACATCGCTCATGCTCTCAAATCAGTCAAGTTGGGGACAGGGAGAGGTCACTGTCTTCCTTTCCACCTGCCCTTTGTTCACCGTTTCAATATAACCGACCAAAATAAAACCTTAAGAATAATGAAAAATATCTTGATAATTTTTACCTTGCTGGTACAAAAAAGAAAAGAAATAAGGAAAAGGAAAATACTGCATTCTTTTCGTGGAGCATTTAGTGACTAGAGTTCCAGTTGGCGAGATAGTTCGATTCTCGTGCACAGAACTTCAAAGTGAGACCCTGGATTCTATCCCTAGTGAATAATGAGCAAATATTTTTTATTTTTATTTATTTGTTTATCTTGCCTCCAGCATTATCGCTGGGACTTGGTGCCAGCACTATGAATCCACTGCTCATGGAGGCCTTTTTTCTTTTTTAACATTTTATTGGGTAGGGTAGAGAGAAGTTGAGAGAGGAAGGTGTCATAGAGTGGGAGAGCGAGATGCCTGCAGACCTGCTTCACCGCTTGTGAAGTGACCCCCCCCCACACCTTGCAGGTGGGGAGCTGGGGACTTGAACTGGGATCCTTGTGTGAGTCCTTGTGTGCACTTTGTACTACTGTGTGTGCTTAACCCAGTGTGCCACCGCCCAGCCACGGCAATCCTTTTTTTTTTTTTTTTAGATAGGACAGAGAGAAATGGGGAGAGGAGGGGAAGACAGAGAGGGGGAGAGAAAGAAAGACACCTTCAGACCTGCCTATGAAGTGACTCCCCTGCAGGTGGGGAGCTGGGGGCTCGAACCAGGATCTTTACGCCAGTCCTTGCGCTTTGCACCACGTGCACCTAACCCACTGCGCTACTGCTCAACTCCCCGGGCAATATTTTTAGAAAATTGATTTAGAATATGTTTTTTAGTGGTCTGGGAGGTGGCGCAATGGATAAAGCATTAGATTCTCAAGTATGAGGTCCCAAGCTCAATCCCCAGCAGCACATGTACCAGAGTGTTATCTGGTTCTTTCTCTTTCTCCTCCTATCTTTCTCATTAGTAAATAAATAAAATATTTTTAAAAAAAGAATGTTTTTATTCTCGATTCTTGGGAAAGTTCAATTCTTCTTCTTCTTCTAGCGTTTGCCCTTCTTCCGTAGCCAGTCAACAGCGTCAGGTTGAGCCTGATGTCTGCTTGTTGCTGGCTTTGAAAGTGACTGGGATCCATGTAGATTCAGTCAGCTAGGAAGGATCGTCAGTTTCCCCAATAAATGGGTACTCACGGGATGCACCACGAGAAGGTCGATCCAATGCATCCCGGTAAGTTCAATAAGAATTAGTCAAACTGACATCTTAACTAAGCCCGTCCTGTTAGCCAGGGGCGAGTGAAATGCTCGACTCCAGTGTGCTAGAAAAATCTGTGAAGGAGCCAGGGGAATGCAAGCGGGAGAATCCAAAGTAAGCTTAAACAGAGAAGGAGCAAAAACCAGATGTTGAAGTTTGGTATTCACATGACCCTGCCCAAGGACCTGGGTTCAAGCCCTCGGTCTCCCCACCAGTAGGGGGAAGTTTTATAAGCAGTGAAGCAGTGTGGTTTCGTCTCCCCATCTCTGTCTTCCTTTTCCCTTTCAATTATTTGTAGGCAAACTGTGAGGATGTGGTTGAGCATGGTAGAACCTCCCACTGAAAGCTGGGTGCCTGAGGAACACGGTCTTCCAGTCAGCCTCTCTCTACCAGAGACTGAGCATGGGAGAGAACGGCCTTCAGGCTCAGCTTCACCTGTCAGACTCTCTGCCTCACAGGACTCTGCATCCCCCAAACAATAGCTTACTTCCTTGTCTTTAAACCAAATGGTCTGCTTATTCAAAAGCTCCCAGAAGTTATCATACCTGACCCATCTTCTCTCCGCCCTCAGGACACCTCTCTGTCTGCTAGCCACGGATAACCCTGCTTCCTCATTCCCAAAACAGCTCTCCTGCTCACACAGATGCTACCAGAGGCCCCTTTCTCACTTCTTTGTTCTCGCCTTTCTGAATAAGACGATAACCGAACCTCACCCTCCTGACACAAGGACCCCTATACCCATGCACATCAAAACCCAGCTTCCTCACTCCTTAGTTCACTCACCTGAGTTCTCCCAGCCCTTTACCTCTCTCTGCCCTTTTCTGCTTTAACCATATATGGAATAAACAAGCTACCTCCTTCTGCAACCCCTTAAAAACCCTGCCTCTCTGATCAATAAACGGATCATTGCTACCAGCTTGGTCTCTGGGTCATCTCTTGTCTCGGACACAGAGTAAGTCCCGTAAGACTCAGCTCCTGTTGCCTCGGGTGACATTCTCCTAGACCCCCCACATCTGGTGCATAACAGGGTGGGCACGCCAGGAGTCTGCGCCCGAGAAGAGGCCTCCCCACAAGAAGAGCGGAAATTACTCTCTGTGTCTGTTTTAAAAAATGGCTGCTGGGAGTGGTGGTGGATTACTCACGTGGGCACTGAGTCCCAGCAAGAACCTGGTAGCAGTATGAATAAATGTAAGAAAATGTTCTTGCTAGAGCTAGGGAGATGGGTACAGGAAGAGCACCAGACTTTCTTTTTCTATTATAGGACAGAGAGAAACTGAGAGAGGAGAGGGGGAGAGAAAGACAGGCACCTGCTGACCTGCTTCACCGCTTGTGAAGACCTCCCCACAGATGGGGAGCCGGGGGCTCGAACTGAGGTCCTTGTGTGTCGTATTATATGTGCTTAACTTACTGCACTACCACCTGGCCCCCAGCGCCAGACTTTCATGCCAGAGGTCCCAGAAGTCTCAGGTTTGATCCTGGGTATCACCATATGCCAGAGCTTAGCAGTGCTTTGAGCTGCCCTCTTGCTCATAAAAACAAATAATTTCAAATAAATAAATGTGTTAAAATAAAGGTCATATTATATCGAAGCAAAGAGTATTTGAGTAAACTGTTGAAGAGGACTGAGCAGTGGCACACCTGGTTAAGAGCACACGTTACAGGGCACAAGGATCCGGGTTCAAGTCCCTGGTTCCCACCTGAAGCAGGGCTGTAGGTGTCTCTGTCTCTCTCCCTCTCTATCTCCCCCTCCTATATCAATTTCTCTCTGTCTCTATCCAATAAAAAATTTTTTTAAATTCCAAGTGACTGTTTAAAGAAAAAGAACAAATTGTTGAATATTGACCAGGAATCCTGTAAATTAGGAACCACAGTGCTAGTTTATCTTTCAGACAGTAAAATGAAAAAGCAAACTACGTAGAAAACAGAGAACACTTTATCCCAAACATGTATAGTACCCACCTAACCACTGTTGAACCTCTACTTAAATATTAAATTATCCAGGATGAAAATACGGGGAAATAATAAAATATAAAAAGACAGCAAGAAGTAGAAAGAGGGCTACAACAAAGGGAGAAAAGACACTAGAAGGTGGGGAACCATCAGACTAATAGGTGCGATTCACAGAGCAGAGACCCACAGAACCACCGCAACACAGACAGGAGAAAGGTCCATTTGTCCACGTGCTGCTTCTTTGAAAAGAACGCTAATGAATCTAAATCCCCTTCAAGTCTGATTAGAGAGAAGAGAGGGAGAGAGCAAACATCTGTGAGTGAAGACTGAGAACAGGATGCAGAGTTTGGGATGAAAAGGGGACTCCGAAAAACACGAGGGAGTGTTACATACAATATTATGGCAAGTACTTCAGAAATGGCAAGGAAAAGAACAAATCAACTGTAAATGACCCAGTTTGACCCCCCAAAAGAAGCAGAGACCTCAGAGAGACAGTCGCAGAGGTAATGGCAATGCCTCTTAAACATGCCTTTTTCTAACACAGAGAACATACAAGTGAGTTTGAGCTAACGTTCAAAGACCAGAAAGTAAAGCCCCATTATGTAAATTAGCCTAAGCTTGAAATAAGGAAAGCTTCCCAAAGTACTTCATTACATTTGCACAGCACGGATACCAAAAGCTGGTAAATACGTTGCCAGAAAGGACAGTCGGACTGCAGTTTTTTATAAAGATCAGTCTAAGGATCCTGATTAAAATACTAGCAAATAAAATTCCTCCATAGAATACAGGAGTAGCATCTTTTCACCAAAAGGAGGCTTTGTAGGAAGGCAAGAGAAAGCCACCTGCTCGCCGATCATCAGCATAATCCAATAAATTAAAGGAGTAGACTCATATGATCAAATCAACAGAGGCCAGGCAAGCATCTGCTAGAATGTAGTGGTGATCTCATTCCCAAACGAATGCTTCAAGTAGAGTGGAAAGAGAAAGAAATCATTTCGTAATGATATTACTTCAATAACGAGATTAATAATTCAATAGTGATACTAATACGAAGTAGTACTTAACTTGCCTTCCAAACTATTATTTAGTGAAGCCTTTATCAAAATCAGCAGCAAATAGATCCAATAAGAGGAATACTGCAGCTGGTAATTGCTCCAAAGTAAAAGAATCTGGGGTGGGGGTGGGGGGCGTTCAGGTCCTGGAATGTGATGGTGAAGGAGGCCCTAGGCGGGGTGTTAGAGTGTTCTGTGGAAAACTGAGAGATGCTACACATGGACCAGCTACTGTGTTTCACTATTGACTGTAAATCATTAATCTCCCCAGTAAAGGGGGACAAAAGGGATGGGAGAACTTGAAATAATTTTAGTTAAATTGCAAGTTAGAGAGTGTTGTCTACCACTGCTGTAATTATTAAGCTTTGTGTTAGAATTTCTTTTTTTAAATATTTGTTTATTTATTTATTTCCCTTTTGGTTGCCGTTGGTTTTTTGTTGTTGTTGTAGTGATTATTGTTGTTGTTGTTGTTGTTGTTGGGTAGGACAGAGAGACATGGAGAGAGGAGGGGAAGACAGAGGGGGGAGAGAAAGACAGACACCTGCAGACCTGCTTCGCCACCTGTGAAGCGACTCCCCTGCAGGTGAGGAACCGGGGGCTCGAACCGGGATCCTTCCACCGATCCTTGCGCTTTGCGCCACGTGCACTTAACCCTCTGTGCTACCGCTGAACTCCCTGTGTTAGAATTTCTAACAAAACCAGCAAGGTAGATGTTGCAGGTGAAAGTGGGTTCCCCTCAGGTTAAGATGCTCCCAGGTCACTATGCTGAGGACTTAGCCCCTCAGGCCTGTGCTGGGGCCTGATTTGCAAACAGTCTTGCAGATGGTTAAGTTAACCTGAGCTCATTGTGGAGACCCTTGCTCCACATGCCCAGAGTCCTTTTCTAAAGCAGAAATGTGACCGCAGGGACATGCAGACTGTAAGAATGTCAAGTAAAGATGGAGGTGTTTCTACCAAGGGATGCTAAGCGGTGCCAGCAAGCCTCCGGATGCCCAGGAGAGACCGAGACCAGAGCATCCCTTGAGGCCTCAGAGGGACCAGCCCCGCTGCCTACACCATGATCTCAAACGCCTGTGCACGGCAACCCTGGCCTTCGTCCCTCGAATGGGTAATACAATATGTTAGGTGACCCAACACACAGAGAAAAGGCAGGATATACTCGCTCCCCCCCATCTGTTTTTATTATTGCTCATTTTTCTTTTGTTTCTCTCTCTCTTTTGATTATCTTTATTTATTTATTGAGTACAGTCAGAAATCAAGAGGGAAGGGGGAGATAGAGAAGAGGAGAGACACCTGCAGCCCTGCTTCACCACTTGCAAAGACTTCCCTCCTGCAGTTGGGGACCAGGAGCTTGAACCCGGGTCCTTGAGCCCTGTAGCATGTGCACTCAACCAGGTGTGCCGCCACTCTGCCCCTCTCTCTTTCTCCCTCTCCCTCTCCCCCTTCTCTCTCTTCAGAATCAGGGCCTTGCTCATGAGCAACTTGACTATATGTGAATTTTTTTTTCAGAGAGAGGGAGAGGGAGAGAACACAGCTCAGTTGTGGCATATGGCAGTACTGGGGGATTGAACTGGGAGCTTCTGGAACCTCAGAAATCTAAAACCTGGCATTCTAGCATGGAGCTCTGGCCCCAGTCTGTCTCCCCATCTGCAACCTGACACCAAGCTCTATAGTCTGTCTTCCTGACACACTGTGTTCCCTCTCACCTGCAGACTCCCTGGCCTCTGGGTTCAGCTGGTCCACCCTGTGGGATCAGTAGCAGGAGGAGGAGCAGGCAGCCTCCCCTCCCAAGGCTTCCCTGGCAGCTTCCCCCCAAACTGTGTTGTGGGCACTCTGCTTCGGCTTCCTGGCCTGCTGCTTCTTTCTCTCTCTCCTGCCCACAGCTGGATAAGTACCCCACTGTTCAAACTCTCCTCACCCCGCTGGAGTGCACCTAGGCTTTTCTGCTGGTGGGTTAACTCCAGCCACTAAAGTAGAAACTGTGGCTGGGACTTCTCTCACAAGGAACAAAACCCATTCCTTGGCGACCAATTGAACCCCAAACCCTGCGGTTGCTAAAAGAAGAAAAGCAAATGGTCTTATTAGATAGAAAAAAAATCTGAGCCAATATTCTTCTTGCATCTGGATGACTTAATATCATAAAAAGCCAATTCTCCCAAATTAATATATAAAAGCCATCTAATTCTAATTAAAATCTCAATGAGTGTTTCAGGCTGGATGGTGTGCTATTAAACTTATGTGGAGAATGGAAGCCCCAGAACAGCTAAGAGCATGGCATGATGGGAAAGGACAAGGAGGCCATCGGCCTCCCTGAGTCCCAGGCTGTGAGCTCAGTCTCCGTCTCTCGAGTCTGAGTGGATACAGGGATGAGCAGGTGGGTACAACCCGAGAAGAATCCAGAACCCGCTTCACCAGACACAGAAACAGGACAGACACCAGTTTCATGGCGATAGGGAGGGAAGTATCGCTCACTGAATCGCGCGAGTTCGGTGGCGGTCTGAAAGAAAAAGGCGTTGAGTACCTGTGTACACACGGCTGATTAGACATGCCTCATCTAGGGGGAGGGACACAGCATAGGGGTAGCTTTATAGGATTTGCAATCAAGAGATTCCAAGTTCCATCCCCACTACCACCCAGGCCCCAACTAGAGTAGCGCTCTGCTTTTTCTCTCGTCCTCTCGGAAAAAAACAGGATGGGGATAATTAAAGCAAACCAACCTGCAGAAAGACAGACTATCTCCAAGACTGTGAAAGCTAGTGGCTCTCAGAAGGGGTCAGCACCAGGACTTCAGCGGCACAGTGAACTGGACACATACCGCTGCGGGTCTCTCGCTGGTGCCCTGCACTCGTACAATTCTATAAAACCACTTTAGACCAGTGACCACGAAAATGTAAAAGTGGTGGCACTTTAGATCAAGAAGATAGTAGCTAACTTTCAGATGCACTTGTGAAAGAGTCTTTTTTAGAATAAGATGATGACACTCTGTTTTGGTACGCCGTGGATGGAACTTGCAGGAATCATGTGACGTGAGATACGCCTGAAGGAGGAGAAGGATGAGTATGGGATGATCCCGCTCACAGGTGGGGCATCAGAAACAAAAAAAAGGGAAATGCAAAGTAAAATGTACCTGTGAAAGTTTGTACTTACTAGGTACCGCAGACCAAACGTTCAGAAAACATGCTCCATGAACCAGGAACTTTTTTTTTTTTCTCCCTGGAAGTTCTACAAATCAAGATGATGGACTGGCTCACAATGATATCATTAAACACTTTGCATAATTAGGATATCATTTGTTCAAAGACGTTCATGTTGATCCATCTACTGAACAATACAATTCAGGCTGACATGACACATCCATTTGGATATAATTGCTAAGTTGAAAACTGCTGCAGTGTAGCAATCCTTAGTAGACAGAATGCAGAATGCATGATTAATGGGGAGAATCCAGTAGCACTTGTAGTGAAAAGAAGAGAAACTGAAATGTTTGCATAGTTTTTTCTCATTCATTAGAAAGAAAAGAGAGACAGAGAGTAGAAACACTAGGACACGGCTCCACCATCCACAGAAAGACAGACAGACAGTAGAAACACTCAGACACTGCTCCGCCATCCACAGAGAGACAGACAGACAGTAGAAACACTCGGACACTGCTCCACCATTCACAGAGAGACAGACAGACAGTGGAAACACTAGGACACTGCTCTGCCAGAGATGAACTGCCAGAGATCACGGAACTCCCGTGTGGTGTCAGGGCTTAAAGCCTGAGTCAGGGCCCTGGCAAGGAACATGCCCCTACCCAGGGAACTGGCTATTGATCTGGTCACAATCATTATTAGTTTTTTCTTTCTTTTTTTCTTTTGCCTCCAGGGTTATTGCTGGGGCTCAGTGCCAGCACTATGAATCCACTGCTCCTGGCGGCCATTCCCCCCTCCCCATTTTGTTGGATAGACAGAGAGACATTGAGAGAGAGAGGGAGGGAGAAAGAGAGACACCTGCAGATCTGCTTTGCCGATTGTGAAACATCCCTTCTGCAGGTAGGGAGCCAGGGGCTAGAACTCAGATCACAAACATCTTATGTGCACTTAGCGGGGTGAGCCACTGCCCAGCCTCTTACTTTTTTCCCCCCTAAGAATCTCTGTACTGTGCACAGAGGTGTTCTTGACGACTGATAGCGCATTTCATGGGAGACTAAAGATAACGCCGTCTGTCGTGAAATGACTGGAGGTGAGGCCGTGTGAGCTGTGCACTTGAAGGGGAGAGAATTTTGATTGCTAAGTCAACCCATCTAAATGGGAAAGTATTAAAAAGCGGAGTCCGTGCCCATCAACCTGTCAGCCTTCATATTTGCTTTTATTTCACACAGGCCATAAAGAGCATACTGGTGCCTTTTCTGAAAGGGCGGTGAGGATGGCGGCCGTGGGGGGCTGTCTCACGCACATCCAGGAGGGCGACTCCGTTTTCTCTTTCCTTGCAGCTCAGCAGTGGTGGCAGGGCCAGGAGGAAACCCCAGTATCTCCTGGGGATGCAAATAACTGTGAAATCACCCCACCCCCAGCACAGGTCCAGGCTTGTTCTCATGAAACCTTTGGTGTGCGTTGGTCATAGCGCTTGTGGGAATCGTCGCTTATATTGATAAAAGTCACACAAGCTCCGTGTCCAGAGACTCGCTGGACAGAGTGCTCAACGTCCTCTTGCATCTGCGAGTCTCCCAGACACCCGGAATGTTCCAGAAGTTCTAAGGGGCCGTGTGACGGAGACTGAGCAGGTGCACTGAGAACCGGATGCTTTCTGGATTCCTGGGCATTATTATTTTTAAGTTCCTCGGACTCGGCCTGTCTAAGCATCAGCTTTGACTTTTGCCTATTTGTGTGAGCACTGCTATCTTCCCTTCCTTACTGGGAGGTGAATGGTTTACAGTACAGTTGTTGGTACATGGGTACAATATATATATTATTGCCACCAGGGTGATTGCTGGGGCTCAGTGTTGGCACTACAAATCCACTGCTCCTGGAGGCCAGTTTTTCCCCTTTCGTTGCCCTTGTTGTTTTATCCTTGTTGTGGTTATTATTATTGTCGTCACTGTAGGATAAGACAGAGAGAAATGGAGAGAGGAGGGGAAGACAGAGAGGGGGAGAGAAAGACAGACACCTGCAGACCTGCTTCACCGCCTGGGAGGCGACCCCCCTGCAGGTGGGGAGCCGGGGGCTCGAAGTGGGATCCTTACGGGGGTCCTTGTGCTTTGTGCCACTTGTGCTTAACCTGCTGCGCTATCGCTCGACTTCCCCCTTCTGTTCTTATATCTCAACTTCTGTCCATATGAGATCATGAGTGAGATAATCCCATCCTCATCCTTCTCTTTCTGGCTGATCTCACCTCACAAGATTCCTTCAAGCTCCATCCAAGATGAGGGGAAGAGGGTGACTTCATCATTCTTCACAGCTGAGTAGTATTCCACTGCACGTGTGTGTGTGTGTGTGTGTGTGTGTGTGTGTGTGTAACATACATATTTTTTTAACCTCTCTGGCTGTGGTGGGATACCACCACAAGATTGACTGGAGGAACCAGGGAGATGATTCTTTCTGCCTCCCCATCTACAAAAGAACACCCTTCCTTCCAGCCTTGGGACAGATCAGCCCAGAGCCCCTTGGGGGCCGGCACGTCCACACTTTTCCCCTGGGCACCGTCTTTGATCACCGCAGCTGGAAGCAGCCCTCCTTCCTCTGAAGAGCCATCCTTCCAGCCAGCGTCTGCCTAGACCACTGGGTACCCCAGACAGCATGTGAAGGCTGTTCCTGCCCTGTACCCCATTGTCTCACCTCTCTGGCCCTTTGAAGCCAGGCACAGAGTGGAATCCAGCCAGGATCCCCCTGGGGCATTAACAGGTGGTGAGTGAAGGGCAGGAAGGACAGACGGGTGAGGAATGCTGACATCTGGAGGGTCAAACCCGTGCCCCAAAATGGGACAGCCACCGTGGAGAGCGACAGTATCGATAGTCCTCCACAAAGACGGAGACAGGTCAGGACCCTGCAGTCATATTTCGAGACATTTCTCCGAAGACACCAAGTCACAGGTATGCGGGGGCTGCTCTGTGCTTCTCTCTGTCTCCACAGCCGCAGGCTGAAGCTACCTCAGTGCCCCGCACCTCAGCACCAGGTGCTGCAGCCATGAGCTATCTGCTCAGGGAACACCGCTCTGTCAGCAGGAAAGGACACCCCCGGACGGCTTCACTTGTGTTTGGAAAATGGGTAATTCAGCAAACAAGCTGCTAGCTGCAACCAGATTGACTTAGGCTCTGCAGGAACTCCAGTGATTCTTGGCTTTTTTTTTTTTAATTTCAAATACTTTTTCCTTTTTTCTTAAATTAGTGATTTAACAATCATTGACAAGATTGTGGGATAAGAGGGGTACAGTTCCACATAATTCCCACCACCAGAGTTCCGTGTCCCCTCCCCTCCATTGGAAACTTCCCTATTCTTTATCCCTCTGGGAGCATGGACTCAGGATCAGTATAGGATGCAGAAGGTAAAAGGTCTGGCTTCTGTAATTGCTTCTCTGCTGAACATGGACGTACCCATCTGTCCACACCCCCAATCTCTTTCTGTCTTTCCCGAGTGGGGCAGGGCCCTGGAGAGGTGGGGTCCCAGGACACATTGGTGAGGTCATCTGCCCAGGGAAGTCAGGCTGGCTTCACGGTAGCATCTGCAAATTGGTGGCTGAAACGCATTAAGGTACAAAGCAGAACCGATTGTTCAGCAATCAGGAGCCTAAAGGCAAAAATAGAGCCGGTGAGATTGCGGTCCTCACGTTGGAAGAAGGTAGGAAGTCTATTTTAGGGATATTGCAAGGGGCCACACACTTGACTAATGATCAGCTCTGGCTTGTGGTGGTTGGGGGATTGAACCTGGAACTTCAGAGCCTCAGGCATGAGACTCTCTTTGCATAACCATTCTGCTGACTACCCCGCTCCTTCTAGTGTTTCTGGGAGTGAAGTGGGGGCTGGGGACAGCTGGAGGGCTCCCTGTAGTGGTGTGTGCATGCAGTCACACACACACACACACACACACATACACACACACACACACACACACACACACACGTCTGTAGGTGAACCTGAAGTCCTGACATCTTTTTTTTTTGCCTCCATGGTTGTTTCTGGGGCTCTGCGCCTGCACTATGAATCCACTGCTCCTGGAAGCCACTTTCCCCATTTCATTGCCCTTGTTGTTGTTGGATAGGACAGAGAGAAATGGAGAGAGCAGGGCAAGACAGAGAGGGGGAGAGAAAGACAGACACCTGCAGACCTGCTTCACCACCTGTGAAGCGACTCCCCTGCAGGTGGGGAGCTGGGGGCTCGAACCAGGATCCTTACGCGGGTCCTTGTGCTTTGCGCCACCTGCGCTTAACCTGCTGCGCCACCGCCCGGCTCCTCACTCCTGACATCTTATACTGTAGATCATATGGAATCACATCTGTGTCCACCACAGTGGGGACGAGGGTCTTCCACCTGTCCCTCCTTCCTTCCGGCATGAGGGATCTTAATGAGTGCGGAGGACTGCGTCTCCCCTGGCAGGGCTAGCTGCTGCTCCAGACTCCGTCCCTCCCTCCCCTGGGCTCTGGGCCATGGGGTGCGCGGTTCCTTCTGCTTCCCTCCAGCTTGGGCGTGTGGGTGGAAAGGAGACAGGGGTTCTCTTGCCTCATAGGGTGGAGGTTCACCCATGAGCCCCACACTTTAAGGAGGGAAGTCTGCTTATGAAGGCAGGGCAGGGGGGAAGAAGGGAGAGGAGGGAGAGGCAGAAAAAGGGGGAGGAGGAGAAATAAGAGTTTGGAAGAGGAGGAAGGGGAGGAGGGAGAGAGGAGGGAGAGGGGGAAGAGAGGAGGGAGAGGAGGAAGAGGAAGGGAGTGAGAAGGAGGGGGGAGAAGGGGAGATGACAGAGAAGGAAGTGGAAGGAGAGAGGAAGAGGGGAGAGGAAGAAAAGGATGAGGGGGACTGAGAGGAGGAGGAGGGAGAGGAAGAGGAGGGAGAGGAGTAGGAGGGAGAGGAGGAGGGAGAGGAGGAGGGAGAGGAGGAGGGAGAGGAGGAGGGAGAGGAGGAGGAGGGAGAGGAGGAGGAGGGAGAGGAGGAGGGAGAGGAGGAGGAGGGAGAGGAGGAGGAGGGAGAGGAGGAGGAGGGAGAGGAGGAGGAGGGAGGAGGAGGGAGGAGGAGGAGGAGGGAGAGGAGGAGGGAGAGGAGGAGGAGGGAGAGGAGGAGGAGGGAGAGGAGGAGGAGGGAGGAGGAGGGAGGAGGAGGAGGAGGGAGAGGAGGAGGGAGAGGAGGAGGAGGGAGAGGAGGAGGAGGGAGAGGAGGAGGGAGAGGAGGAGGAGGGAGAGGAGGAGGGAGAAGGAGGGAGAGGAGGAGGAGGGAGAGGAGAGGGAGAGGAGGAGGGAGAGAGGAGGAGGGAGAGGAGGAGGAGGGAGAGGAGGAGGAGGGAGAGGAGGAGGGAGAGGAGGAGGGAGAGGAGGAGGAGGGAGGAGGAGGGAGAGGAGGAGGAGGGAGAGGAGGAGGGAGAGGAGGAGGGAGAGGAGGAGGGAGAGGAGGAGGGAGGAGGAGAGGAGAGGAGGAGGAGGGAGAGGAGGAGGGAGAGGAGGAGGGAGAGGAGGAGGGAGAGGAGGAGGGAGAGGAGAGGAGGAGGAGGGAGGAGGGAGAGGAGGAGGGAGAGGAGGAGGAGGGAGAGGAGGAGGGAGAGGAGGAGGGAGAGGAGGAGGAGGGAGAGGAGGAGGGAGAGGAGGAGGGAGAGGAGGAGGGAGAGGAGGAGGAGGGAGAGGAGGAGGGAGAGGAGGAGGGAGAGGAGGAGGGAGAGGAGGAGGAGGGAGAGGAGGAGGGAGAGGAGGAGGAGGAGAGGAGGAGGGAGAGGAGGAGGGAGAGGAGGAGGGAGAGGAGGAGGGAGAGGAGGAAGGAGAGGAGGAGGGAGAGGAGGAGGAGGGAGAGGAGGAGGAGGGAGAGGAGGAGGAGGGAGAGGAGGAGGAGAGGAGGAAGAGGAGGAGGAGGGAGAGGAGGAGGAGGGAGAGGAGGAGGGAGAGGAGGAGGGAGAGGAGGAGGGAGAGGAAGAGGGAGAGGAGGGGGAGAGAGGAGGAGTGAGAGGAGGAGGGAGAGGATGAGGAGGGAGAGGAGGAGGGAGAGAGGAGGAGGGGGGAGAAGCATGTCCTCTGTGCGTCGGTGTGCCTGGGCCTCCGGGAGCAAGGCGTGCACAGCGTAATGCTCACAGCGTGTCCCCCGCCTTTCCAGAGCAGCGCCTGCACCCCGAAGCCCGGACCCCTCCTCCCCCGCTGTGTTTCGGGGAGCTGGCTTGGCGGGCTGTCCAGCCCGTGTCCCCACTGCTGACAGAGAGCCGGGCTGAGAGGGCATTGGGACCAGAAAAGAAAGTTTTTTTGGGAACTTCTTTT
>NC_080175.1:3557356-3665703 GCF_950295315.1 Erinaceus europaeus
TGAAATCATTCTCCTTTTATCTCCAGAAATGGCTTGGGGCTCCCTCAAGCCTGAGATGAAGCAGGGTAGGGGTGGCTGGCGGGAGGGGGAGGCAGCCAACACAAACTGTTTGAAGGGTCTCCAGCGGGAGTGTGAAGGAGCCCAGGAAAGCGGGTGCATTTTAGGGGAGGCCTGGGTGTGAGGGCCTTGCCTGACCTCCACAGTCTGGGGGGTCCAGAGTTGCTGGACAGACCCCCGAGTGCTCCCCAGCCCAGCCTGGGGCCCAGGAGCCTGGAGAACACACAGAAACAGGGCTGGAGCAACTCTTCTCCCTCGTCCTGGGAAACCCTGTCACATGAAGACTGTCTGTGACCAGCATGAAGTGGGGGCTGGGGGCTGGGGTGGGTGGCAGAATCTCCCCACCAGAACCATCTTCCTTCCTGGCCAAGCCTTTGAATCACACCCACAGTGCCTTGGGGGCCCTCAGTGCAATTAAGAGGCTTCTTCTGCAGCTCATTTTGCCCCCAAATATGTAATTTTGGGCTGAATGATATTAAGGGATTGAAGAGAGATCATTACATTAACGGGAATTATTACGATTCTAATTTGCCTGCCAAGCCTTTATGTGGAGTACCAGCTCTCAGAACTTGCAGCTCAGTGGGTGTCATCCTCCCCTTAGAATCCGAGCTCTGTGATGCCCTGAAACATCTGGGGTGTTTGTGGGGGGGGACTCGGTCCCAGCAGAAAAGCCTGTTAAGCCTTTCGGTGTGAGCTGTGAGCTGCCGGGGACTGTTGTCGCCTTCTCTGATGTCACCACTGAAGAGCCACTTCTCCCCACTCTGGGACCTGGCTGCCATCAGTTTGGGGACTTGGCAGCCTAGCAAGAGAGCAGGGAGCTGTGCCAGCTTCTTGAAGTGGCAAATGTTGAAGAGGCCCTTCTGGATCGCCAGGTACAACACAATGAATCTTCCAGTTGTGAGGTTGCCAAGGGGAAGAAGGTGTTGGAGAAGGTGGCCTCCCCAGGAGGGCAGAGGGCAAGGCACTAAGGGCGATGGGACAGCCAACCGGTCGTCAGTTGGATTTGCTTCTCAGCCAAGAGAGACCCAGTGAAATCTGGGGCACAGGGTTCTGAGAAACACCAGATAGGACTCCTGTGCATCCTATCTCAGGACGGTATTTGGAGCCTCCTCCCTCTTGAAATCTGGAAAAATAACAACATTCCTGAGGTAATAGAAGATCACAGTAGTGGGGTCAGGCAGTAGCACCACGGGTTAAGCGCACCTGGCGCAAAGCACAAGGACCGGTGTAAGGATCCTGGTTCCAGCCCCCGGCTCCCCACCTGCAGGAAAGTCGCTTCACAGGCGGTGAAGCAGGTCTGCAGGTGTCTGTCTTTCTCTCTCCCCTCTGTCTCTCTGTCATATCCAACAACAATGACATCAATAACTACAATAATAAAACAACAAGGGCAACAAAAGGTAATAAATAAAAAATATATATTAAACAAACAAACAGACAAAAAGATCACAGTAGCATTTGGACCGTGACGCTGACAAGCAGTCAAGGTTAGCTCATTCTACCTGGGGGTGTCTTCAGCCTCATTTATTCTATTCTCTCTCTCCTCTACTGTTTTCTGGAGTTCATCTATTTTACCCTGTTCTGATACTGTTTTAGCTTGTTCAGCTAGTTGTGTTCTTAATTTAGCTATTTCAGCTTTCAGCTCTCTAATATCCTTGAGATAATTAGTGTTTTCTTCCAGAGTCTCATTTGTTGTTTCTGCATTTCTGATGACAATTCTTTCAAACTCTTTACTCGCTCCTGTTATTATTTCCTTAACTAGTGTTTGGATGTTGACCTCATTATTTTGTGCTTCACCCTTTAGGGGGCTTTTAGCTGGATTCTTGTCCTGGTTCATTTCTCCAATATTTCTTCTTGTTGGTTTAACCATTGTATATAATATGTTATGAGGTCCCCAAATTGCTGATCACTCTTGCCTGGATTGACTTGTGTCTAAGTAAGGTAATTAAAGGGTTCACAGTGGTGGAAGTTAACAGTTGTTTCAATAGTATTTTAATCCCTGAGTTGGAGCTCAGTGATTTAAAAGCCTCTTTTTTTTTTCTTCCCTGTAGGCTATGGGAGCCTGAGGGATTTTAATCTATAAATAGGCTTCTTAGCTTAATCCCTCACTCCTGACCAAGAGACAAAGCGGGGTGGGGCAGATAATCCAGTGGTTATGCAAAGAGACTCTCACAGCCCCACCACTAGGCCACCAAGATACAGATCTTCTCCTGAGTTTCCTGGTCAGTTCTCTGTCCCCTGGTGTCAGCACAGGGCCTCCCCCCCTGCTGCTCCAGCCTCTGAGGGGCAGTAGCAATGGAGACTCACAGTTGCATTTGGTGAGTCTCAGGGGAGTCCTCTCCTCCCTTCAGCCGTCTTTTTGTTGGTGAAACAGACTGGAGGTGGTGTCTTAACTGGTAAACTGCCAGACTGTTACCAGTCACTTAATCTCTCCCTAGGCTCCTCTCTGTCCACGAGCCACACGTGTTTGCACTCACCGGTGGTTTGGTGACTTCCTGAAGTCATCCTAGTCCTGTCTTGTTGCGGTCCCAGGTGGTCTCCTTTGGTGTTCCTAGCTGACCTGGAGAAGAGAGGAGAAGAACACAGCTGCTGCTGCTCTGTAGCCCCGCCTCTGGAAGTCTCTCTGAGAAGGGTCCCATTGTGTCTGTGCTCTGCCCCACCCATCCGGCGAGGCCACAGCAGCACGAGATCTGCCCTGTCTGGGGGTGTGGATCCACCTGCCAACACCCATGTCCAGTGGAAAAGCAATTTCAGAATCCAGACCTCCCACCTTCTGCTCCCCATAGAGAATTTGGGTCCAGACTGCCAGAGGGATAAAGAATAAAGAAGCTTCCAATGGAGGGGAGGGGACACAGAAATCTTGTGGTGGGAACTGTGTGGAATTGTACCCCTCTTATGCCACACTCTTGTTACTCATTAATAAATGACTGGGAAAAAATGACCTCATTTTAACCCCAGAGTGACCTGCAGCAGATTTGCAAGAAAGAATTCTGTGACTTTATTTTTTCATATTTTGTCTTTCTTTATTATTGTTGTAGTTATTATTGTTGTTGTTTTTGATGTCGTTGTTATTAGATAGGACAGAGAGAAATGGAGAGAGGAGGGGAAGACAGAGAGGGGGAGAGAAAGACAGACACCTGCAGACCTGCTTCACCGCCTGTGAAGCGACTCCCCCTGCAGGTGGGAAGCTAGAACCAGGATCCTTACACCAGTCTTTGTGCTTTGCGTCATGTGTGCTTAACCCACTGCGCTACCGCCCAACTCCCTATGTTTTGTCTCTTAACAGATTTCACACTCATTTATATTATCTCAAGATTTTTAGGAGCCACGTAGCGATGGACCCAGTAGAGGGCACGTATTACGGTGCTCCAAGTCCTAGGTCCCCATTTGTAGGGTGGGAATTTCAACAGGGGTGTAGCAGTGAAGCAGGTTCTTTCCTTCTATTTCTCCCCCTTTACCTCTCTCTCTCTCTGTATGTGTGTTGCCTTCTAGAAAACAGACTCTTATGCCTGAGGCTCCCAGGTCCCAGGTTCAATCCCCCACACTACCATAAGCCAGAGCTGAACAGTGCTCTGGAAAAAGAAAAAAAAAGTAAAACAATGGTTGCCAGAAGTGATGGCATTGTCCTGCAGATGGGGAGACAGCTCAGCCTGTTAGGCCCTGAATAGTGTGTTTGAGACAACAAGCTTCAGTCCCCAGCATGACTTTATATCAGAGCTGAGCAGTGTTCCTCTCCCTCTCTCTCTCTCCCTCTCTCTCTCTCTCTTTCTCTTTCTCTCTCTATCTCTCCCCCCCTCCCCTCATAGCAAAAAGAAAAAAAGTAAAAAGATTTAGGAATATAGCTTCACCTCTGTATGTGTGTGGCTCACCCAACACTCCTTTGACAGCCCATGAAAGAGACTGCATGACTTGGCTCCCACCACAATAACCACCACAGCTTTCACAGTCCAAGTCACTTTGACTGGTATTTCTTCCGCAATTTTATTTGTTGTACTGATTTATAGTCCACAGAAGCTAAACCATCCTCTAGGAAGAGTTGTTCACTTCCTGACTTATGCTGCTTAGCACATTCGCTTCCAATTCTACCTATTTATATTTTGTCCCTAGGTGCAATGTTGCCTTTTTGATGGCAGAATAGTATTCTATTATGTATAGAACTGTACTGCTTTACCCAATCATCTGTTGATGAGCATTTAAGTTGAGAACCACTTCCTTGATGAACCTTTTTGTCTTGGTGGGGTATTGTCAAGGAAGAATCTTTAGCTTTCTCCATTGTCTGCCATGAGGAAATACGTTTTGGACAGGGGAGATAGCATCATGGTTCTGCAAACAGATTCTCATGTCTGAGCCTTAAAGCTCCCAGGTTCTGTCCCCTTCACCACCATCAGCTGATGCTGAGCAGTGCTCTGGAAAAAGAAAGGAAGGAAGCAAAGAAGAGAGGAAGAAAGAAAGAAAGAAAAGAAAGAAGAAAGAAAGAAAGAAAGAAAGAAAGAAAGAAAGAAAGAAAGGGGAAAGTAAATGAGTTTTATTTGGACAAGGGCCACTGGCCAAATTTCTCTTCCTCTGTGTCTTTCCTGGTGCTGACAATCAGGGCTCGCTCCTCTCCAGCAAGAAATTCTTCTTGATAGTGAGTAGGTCAGGGTAGTAGCCCAGTCCAGAGTGATGTTCGGTGCTCACTCTGGATTGATTTGCTCGTTTGTTTCTGTTCTGCTATTTCAAAAAACAGTGATGGCTGCTTTGGTCTGCTAGTGGAATTAGAGTAGCCCAGAGTCTAGCCTTAGTGACAGTGCTCCAATCCTGGTCCTCATTGCCGCCTTTCCCTAGAACCAAAGAAAATTCTGAATCTTAGTGTCTTCACTCCTCTAGCTCCCTCACATATGCCTTGACACCATCAATTGAGACGTAAACACTTAACACATCTTTTTATTTCAAGTTCCTGACATGAACCCATCCAGAGGATGACAGACTCCGAAGCCTCTTCCTACTGGAAGACAGTTTCCATAAAATGTTCTCGTTTGCTATTCGTCTCCTCGAAAGTTTTCCAAAGCAATAAGAAGTGGCAGTTTAGTGACATATTATTACTTGTAAGAACCGCTGAGCAGAACAATAAATATACCTTATATATTTATAAGAAAAAAAAAAGGGAGTCCGAAGGTAGCGCAGCAGGTTAAGCGCACATGGCACAAAAATGCAAGGACCCACGTAAGGATCCTGGTTCGAGCCCCCGGCGCCCCACCTGCAGGGGCGTCACTTCACAGGCGGTGAAGCAGGTCTGCAGGTGTCTGTCTTTCTCTCCCCCTCTCTGTCTTCCCCTCCTCTCTCCATGTCTCTCTGTCCTATCCAACAACAACAATAATAACTACAACAATAAAACAACAAGGACAACAAAAGGAATAAATAAATAAAAATAAATTGAAAAAAAAAGAAAAAAAGAAGAAGTGGCAGCTGTCACCGGAGGTGATGAGTCAGTAGCAGTACTTGGAGGAAAGAAAGTCCGTTTTCAATTAGGAGAGGGGGGTAAATCTGAAGAGAAAGCATCAGTTACCAAGTAGAAAATGACTTCTGGCATTGCTAGTGGGACAGCACTACAGACTGGCCGTCTTCACTCAGATCCAGAGTCTGTCTACACCCTGGGCTCATAGCGACACAGATGACCCTGGATCTGGGGGGGGGAGGTCACTGCGGTGTGTCAGCCCTGACCTCCTTCCAGCTTCCAGGGGGTGGGTTTTCCCCCTCCTTGTCCTTATTTGGGATTTTTGACCTAGAAATTCATTCTTGAGCATTCAAATTTGGCCAAGTATGCTTAAAAGAGAAATACGCAGAAATCTTCATGTAAAAATGTCCTGCCGAGTTGAGGATCAGAAGGTAAGGACAAAAAATAAGTAAGCAAGCGCAAGCATAAAAATACTACATACAGACAACACCTCATTGGCCAGCTGCGCCTACCGCTCCAGCACTTGAATCTCCTTGGCTGTCTGTGCTGTATTGTGAAGGAAGGAATCAATCATTCGACGTGACTAGGTCTTAGGAAAATCTGTGCAAGTCATTCAGGCAAAAAAAAAAAAATTAGTTGGAAATAGATGAAATTTTCTCTATCTCAGTGGCTCCAACCAGAAGAGAATATTTTGGGGAATGCAGGGCTTTTAATTTTGTTTTAAAATAAATACTTGAATATATAAACCACCCAGTTGTAAAGGCACTTCAATTTTATTTTCTTTCATTTTTGAGGTGTCGAAATTGCTCTGTGCCGTGCCAAGAAAAAGCTCTTAGAGAAAAACTTACATGCCGAACACCGGCATCACAAATATGCACGCACGACCATAAATTCCTACAACACTGAGGCTGTTTGTTGCTTCGCAAAATCTGCGAATAAAAGGCAGGCGTAGGATCTCCAGTGCACACTTTCCGGCCCTGGCATTCAGAGACTATCTTGGGTGAAGAAGAAAGATGGAAAATTCCAAGCTCCAAGAGCTCTCTGTGGTTGTGACAGCCTGCTAATATCTTAATGAGTGAATCACGATCATTGTGGAGATCTTAGCTTTACATTATTTGTGGAGTGTGTGTGACAGCCTTCCCGAGCAAACACAGCCTTCTGATGCAGCGGCCTTTAGTGCAGAGCAGTTCTGGGCTAATAATGCAAAATGCCTCTTAAACGGCTGCATATTAATCAAATTCATTAAAGTGCATTCGTTAATGTGTGTAGAACAGCCAGGCCGGGAATGTGGAGTTTGCCGATTTGGCACAAAATACATAGATTAATGAATGCTAAGACTTCAACATGAGTAATAGCTTGAGAAATGTTTTCATAAAGCAAAATTCTAAGGGGGTAGTATTGATAATTATTTTCTTTTTAATGTTTCTACTTTCTTTTCATTCTGGGTGATTTCGCTGTAAGTGGAAAAAATAAGGGAGGAGAAAACAATTAGGCAATAAAGGGTAAGCTGAAACTATGATTTTTTAAAAAACGTAGTGCTGGGCAATAGTACGATGGGATTTCTTAATCCGCCTTTAAGTCAATTGTTTTAAAATGACCTGAATCATCTGCTTAGGTTCAGAACATCTGTAGCAGGGTCCCAGTTCTATGTACGAAGTGATATGAGATTGGGGTAGACAGGTAGCTCATGCCTGGTTAAGTTCACACATTACAGTGCACAAGGACCTGGGTCAAGCCCCAGCTCCCCACCTGCAGGGGGAGAGCTTCACAAGTGGTGAAGCAGGGCTGCAGGTGTCTCTCTGTCCCTCTCCCTTTCTATCTTCCCCTCCCTTCTCAATTTCTCTTTGTCTTTATCCAATAGTAAAGAAAGAAAAGAAAGAAAGAGGAGAGAGAGAGATAGTTCATTGGGTAGGGTACATGCCTTTTCAGGCATGCAATCCAGGTTTGAACCCTGACACCCCCTTCTATCACACTAGGGGAAACTGGTATTGTGGGTTTCCTCTCTCTCTCTCTCTCTCTCTCTCTCTCTCTCTCTCTCCTCTCCTTTCTTCTCTCTTCTCCTCTCCTCTCTTTTGCTCTCTGCTCCTCTCCTCTCCTCTCTTTCCCCTTTCCCTATATATATAAATGGAAAAGTCAACCTAGGCGTGAAGACATACATGTACCAGACTGTGTCTTTAGACTGGCAGGTCAAAACTTTAAAGAAAAATTGGGCATTTTCTCAAGAGGAAGGTGGTGGAAGCTGGGTTGCCCAGAGGTGACCAGTGCACCCACCCACCCACCTGGGCAGCTCATCTACTAAAACTGCCAGCTTGCTGAGAACAAAATAGCTGCTTATACAAGCCTAGAGGGTTTATGAAGCCTTGCATATATATATATGAATCTGTGTTTCCAGGGGGGAAAGAAAGAGATAGAGAGGAGAGAGGGGGGAGAGGAGAGAGAGAGAAAGAGAGAGAGAGAGAGGAGAGAGAGGGAGAGGAGAGAGAGAAAGAGAGAGAGAGGAGAAAAAGAGAGAGAGAGGGAGAGGAGAGAGAGAGAGAGGAGAGAGAGGGAGAGGAGAGAGAGAAAGAGAGAGAGAGGAGAAAAAGAGAGAGAGAGAGGGAGAGGAGAGAGAGAGAGAAAGAGAGAGAGGAGAGAGAAAGAGAGAGGGAGAGGAGAGAGAGAGAGAGAAAGAGAGAGAGGAGAGAGAGGGAGAGGAGAGAGAGAGAGAAAGAGAGAGAGAGGAGAGAGGGAGAGGAGAGAGAGATAAAGAGAGAGAAAGAGAGAGAGGAGAAAGAGAGAGAGAAAGAGAGGGAGAGGAGAGAGAGAAGAGAAAGAGAGAGAGAGAGGGAGAGGAGAGAGAGGAGAGAGAGGAGAGGGATAGAGGGCTAGAGGGATAGAGAGAGAGAGAGAGAGAGAGAAAAGAGAGGAGACCACCACAACTCTGCTCGGCAACCCATGGAGCTCCCTTGGTACCAGGGATCAACCCCAGGGCCTCAGACTGAGCAGAGCTAACAGCTGCTGGTCCAGAAAGGTTCAGTGCAGGGAAACACTGACAACACATCAGGTCAGAGGCTGCTGGTCTGGAAGCTTCTCTGTCTGCTGCTGTTCAGTCCCAGGGACTGAACCAAGGACCTCACACGTGTGTGCCACTGCAGAGCAGTCTCTCCAGCCTGCTTGCTAATCCTTTCATCCTTACAGAGAGATAGCCAGACAAAGGAGAGGGAGAGACACCACAGGACCATTCCACCATCCATGGAGGGCTTGTGGTGCTGTCCGTAGTGCTCCCACATGGCTGGAGCTCAGGGCCGAGTGCGTAGCGGGAAACACATGTATTTTGCTTGTCCTGCCTCTCCCAGGTGCCTGGAGGCTTCTTGAGAGCAGGAGGCTCCTGTTGCTGCTTCATTCGGCACCAGGTCTGTGCTCCGTGCTCCAGCAAGCACTCACCCAGAGCTGGACCACCCATGTGCAGCAAGCCCATGAAACCCACAGGGCATGCTGGGCAAGCAAAGATGGAGGGTCAGAACAGCAGAAACCAGAGAAGTTCCCCTCGGAATCCTCATCCCACGGGGCCTGGGGCAGCAATGGCCGAGTGTAAATGACTGAGCTACGGCCCAGATGCCATGAGACTCCTTATTAATTCAGAGCTAACTGCCCATGTTCCTTATTTACTTATCACTGGGGTTTCAGTGCCTGCACCACAAACCCACTGCTCCCTGCAGCCATTTTCCCTCGTTCCCTATAGTAATTAGAAAGTAAAAAAGCTTCCGTGGGCTTCGGCTGGGTTCAAACGGGAGGTTTATTACATCGCGAGTTATTTAGGTACATAAAACCGTGGCAGCAAAGTAGACAAAGGGGCCAAGGTGGGGCTGGTCATGACGGCAGGAGCCACGAGTCCTTAAAGCTGGTCACCAGCTCTCAGTTACATGTGTTCAGGCCCTGGGGGACACAGCATGGCGGGTCCCAGGAGAAGGAGAGCAGCGAGAGAAAGAGAGCGGTTTTCACCAGACATGCGCTTAAATCACTTCCCACACACTCACGGTCCCTCGTGGATTTGCATAAGTTCATTGTAGGCTTGTCAGGCTGACATCGGCCGTATGGTAATTATCCTCCTTTATTTTCACTTGACAGGATAGGGACACATTGAGAGAGGAGGGGGAGAAAGAGAAGGGGAGATACGGAGACACCTGCATATCTGCTTCACCACTCAAGGTGGAGAGCTAGGGCTCGAACCTGAGTCTTCAAGAATGATCATGTGTGTGCTTAACTGTGTGAGCCACCAAACTTGTAACCCACCATTAATCACATATAAAAAATGAAGAAAAAAAAAATGTGTGTGTGGCACTTCCCAGTCCTTGCCTGTGTTCTGACTAGGCTTCTGGACTCTGAGTTTCCCAAATGATGTTTCTCCAGAACCCCAGACTCCTGGGCAGTCTGAGAGGTGGGGAATAAGGTGTGTGGCTGAGTTTGCAAAAGCACTCCTGACTCTTGTCTTGTGCTCAGAGTTTCACAAAACATAGGCACATATCAAGGTCTCTGAGAAGTCCTGTCTCCAGGCCACAGCATAAGCAGGAGTCCCCCCCAACCATCCTCCCCTCCAAAAAAAAAAAAAAAACAACCTGGAACACAGACAGGACATTCCCAGAGTGTCAATCTGCAGCTCAAGACTCACCACTGCTGCTGCCTGTCCACAGTCTGGCGGTGGGGAGTTCTGCCTTCCACAGGCGGCGAGTCACTAAACTGTCCACAGACCCTGCAGGTCGGTCCGAGGCTGGTCCGCCCCTCTGCCTTCCGGAAGCAGCCTCAGCTCTAGACACATGAGACCACGGCCTGCACCTCCTATTTCCTGTTTCTGCGCTTCCCTTGGTCTCTCATCTGTGTGTCCCAGACTTTGACAGTCACAGAATCCTCTGGTCCGTCCCACTCTGCAGCTTCATCCGACCCTGTAGGGGACTGAGAGGAACCTTCGTCACACTCAGCAAGACGCTTCCATTAGAACCTCGGCTTTCTCTCCTCCCCATCTCAGGTCATTCTCCAGGTTTTTTTTTTTTTTCTTGGAGACCTCAAGTTGTGGTGCCTTTTACCTCTGCTCCCGGAGTCCTGGAGATCTTCAGGAATAAAGGTGTGGAGAGCAGAAGCTTGGGTGGCCATCTGCCTGCGACTGTCACATGCAGAGATTCTGCGTGTTCTGTCAGGTGAAACGCTCCCATCTCATACCCAGGCAGTTCCCCTCATTTTCTGTTTTCCATGGTCCCTTAATCTCTTTTCTCCAACAATGATAATTTCTGATTCTAATAGATTCTAATAATGATTCTAATAGGTTCTAATAATAGTCCTCAAGACGCTGATATTAATTCTACTGCCTTGGCTCTAATACCTCTCAACGTGGGTGATAAAAAAGCGATTGTTTCTGCTTGGAATTGAAGTACTGAGTGTCCGCTATAACTTGAGTGGTGGACCCAGAGAACAGCTGTGCTCCAGTTCCTCAAGTGGGAGAGAAGGGACAGGTTCCTGGGATAGGGGTGACATGTGTCTCACAGCCACGTGAGTGTCCCCAGTCACATCTGCTGAAGAGGGACAGTGGCAAGAAGCATTCATGCACTGAGGATCCTATCTGATCTTACTTGGAGAGAGAGACTGGATAGTTCTTTTTTCTTTTTTTTTTTTTTCTTTTCACCAGGGGAATCACTCAAGCTCAGAGCCTGTATATCCCCACTGCTCCCTGTCACCTTTTCCCCTTCCTTCCTCTTTCCTTCCTTCCTTCCTTCCTTCCTTCCTCTTTCCTTCCTTCCTTCCTTCCTTCCTCTCTCTCTTTCTTTCTCTCTCTATTTCTTTGTCTCTCATATATAGGGGACAAGAGATGGAGAGAGGAAGTGAGAGAGACAGAGAGAAGGGGAGGCACCTGCAGCACTGCTGCTCTGCTCCTGAAGCTGTTCCCCTGCAGGTGGGAACTCAGGACCTGAACCCCGGTCCGTGCACACAGCAGCAAATGTGCCCTATTAGATCAGCACAGCCCAGCCTCATGACTGGGTGGTTTTCCAGTGTCAAAGGCAATAGGAAATGGTTGGGAAAACCAGAGTCTAGCGGTCTGAGTTCGAGTCCCAGATCTCATCGCTCAAAAGTCACATGGCAGTAGGTAGGTGTGTTTCCTTGAGTTTTGCTTGCTTGCTGTGAGCTGAAATGACACCGGGGAATCCTATGAGGATAAAATGCCACCGTGGGAGGGCTGGGGAGACAGCATAATGGTTCTGCAAAAAGACTCTCATGCCTGAGGCACCAAAGGTCCCAGGTTCAATCCCCAGCACCACCATAAACTAGAGATGAGCAGGGCTCTGATTTAAAAGAAAAATGCCACAAACAATGGAATACTACTCAGTTATTAAAAGTGATGGGGTCACCTTCTTCCCCTCATCTTGGATGGAGATTGAAGGAATCCTGTGAAGTGAGATCAGCCAGAAAGAGAAGGATGGATGTGGGATCATCTCACTCATGGACAGAACTTAAGAGATGAGACTAGAAGGGGGCTGGGTGGTGGCACACTTGTCACAATGCACAAGGACCCAGGTTCACCTCCCTAGAGCCTCGCCCTGCCAGGTAAAGATAGAAACAGGTGGGGGTGTGGATCCACCTGTCAATGCCCATGGCCAGCAGAGAAGCAATTACAGAAGCCAGAACTCCCACCTTCTGTATCCCATAATGATCCTGGGTCCATGCTCCCAGAGGGATAAAGAACAGGAAAGCTCCCAATGGAGGGGGTGGGATATGGAGCTCTGGTGGCGGAAACTGTGTGGAATTATACCCCTCTTATCCTACGGTCTTGTTGATAATTATTAAATCAATTTTATAAAGGGGGGAGAAGGTTGCAAACCACTGATGCCCGTTATTAAAATATCCAGGTAAGGGGGCCAGGTGGTTGCATACCTGTTAAGTGCACATAGTATGAAGTGCAAGGCCCCACACAAGGATCCTGGTTCAAGCCCCAGGCTCCACACCTGCAGGGATGTTGTTTCACAGGTCTGCAGGTGTCTGTCTGTCTGTCTCTCTCTCTCTATCTCTCCCCCTCCATTTGTCTCTGTCCTAATGGGAAAAAAACACCACCAGGAGCAGTGGATTCGTAGTGCCAGCACCAGAGATCACCTTGGAGGTGAAAAGAAAAGAAAAAAAAAATCCAGGTCGTTATGTTAATTAAAAAGACAGTTGCAGATTGTGTTTGTGATGCTCTGGTTTATGTGTGTGTGTCATTGGCATGTAATCTACAGTCTTGTTGGGGCAATGTACAAATGCTGGGGGAAAAAAACAGTGGGTCTCTGTTATGTATAAAATCATTTTGTGTTCGCTGTGCCAGGCAAGTTTATGTTTTGACTCTCCAAATATGGTGGCTTGCTTGTGTGTGTCCTTTCAAAATAAACATATCAAGAAACGCTGTCCCTGAAATTGCACGGTATGAAACCAGCTCACATGCGACACTTCCACAGGACCAACGCAACCAAACAGCAAAGCTCCCCAGCACGAGCCCTCTTAATTACGGGCTGTCACCGGGAGATTAAATTGGGCATTAAATTAAGTTTAAAGAGAGATTAAATTGTGACACGAGGTACAGTGAAGACATCAGCGGCAGGGGAAAGAATAGAGATTCCCAGCACTAGGGATCTCAGTGACTGTCTGCCTTCACACTGAAGTCTCTTTTCATCCTTCAGGATGACAAGGCCAACTTCATCCCTTTAATTTTGAAAATCGACACTCTATCCTGCAACCTGAAGTTTTCTTTTCTTTTTTGTCACTAGGACTATCACTGGGGTTCAGTGTGTACACGACTCTAAGACTTCTGGTAGCTAGTTGTTTTTTTCTAGAAAAAGGATGAGAGATACAGAGAAAGAGAGAGACAGAGAGAGAAGGACAGATGCATGCATGGACTCCCCTGCGTTTGCTCCGATTCACACCAGACCCATGTGGGTGACAAAACTGGTGTCCACAGGGTGAGCCACCTGCTGGATTTTTCTACTGCAACACTGACAAACATTTTAAAGATTTTCTTTTTTTTTTTTTTTATTTGACAGGCCAGATATAAACTGAGAGGGCAGGGGTGATAGAGAGGGAGAGAGAGAGAAAGATATCTGCA
Source organism: Erinaceus europaeus (assembly GCF_950295315.1). Lineage (NCBI taxonomy): Eukaryota > Metazoa > Chordata > Mammalia > Eulipotyphla > Erinaceidae > Erinaceus > Erinaceus europaeus. The sequence goes on from NC_080175.1 coordinate 3,570,940, forward strand.
GCACTGCTTCACCAGACCCCTGTAGACCTGGTCTGGGGGCTCAAACCCGGGTCCTTGTGAATGGTAACAACTGCCTGTCCCCCTTCAATTTTTAATTCATTGTCAGGTCATTTCTATCAGCCTAAGCTGCACTCCGCAACCTGGGACCCTCATCTCCTCCATCTTGGCTCCTTCTGAGTGGCATGTCTAATTAGACTCAGTGACCTGAGTCTAATCTCTAAACAGTTTCTCCACCTTTATTTTTGAGTTTGATCTCCTCTTTTTATGCCAGTAGACTAGAGCCCACCATTTGCATTTAGCTCTGACATGGTTTCTGAGATTCCACGCACAGGACCAGGCTCAGTTTCCGTGGACTTTACAGACAACTTTCTGTTTCCATCACTGCCGGGCTAGCTTCATGGGCAGGAGACAGAAGATCAGAGACTCATGGCTGAGTGGTAGTAGTTCAGTCTTTATTCATGTGGAACGCAGCGCAATCTAAGCTATCTCTAATCACAATCCTGTCCTTATATATACTCGCCAAGTAGGATGGAAACAGGATGTGACGTAGAGAGGGTGGAGTGAAAAAAGACTGGTGGAAATCAGGGTGTACTAGGAGAGGGGGCGGAGCAAAAAGACATCATGAACCAGTGGGGATTAAACCAATGCCCTGCAGGCAGGACGGTGCTTAGTTAACAGTGGTTATGTAAATAGAATACAGTGTTAAGCAGGGGGGATTAAACCAACGAAACAGATGGGGTCTTAGAAGCAGAATTAGAAGCAGACCAACACATCACCTGCGACTCGCTCATAGGAGGTGGGGAATGGGGCAGACCCAGCTGGGCCTGGAGTCTGAAACCAACGTCCCCCGCTCCACTCGGGCAGCTTAGCTGACAATGTCGGCACCCGGGTCCTCTGCCAGGGCTCACCCACTGCCAGGCAGCCATTCCTGAGGTACCACAGTGCTGGCAGCTACCCTCGTCTCCCAGGCCACACAGTCACAGGACATAGTGGCTACAAGGACACTCACCAGCAGATTCTCTCACTCTGCCTCCCATGGAGCCGGACAGAACCAAGCTGTTTCCAGGTTTTCTCTTCCTCCTTCTCCTTCTCCTCCTTCTTCATTGCCTCCAAGGTAAGGTTATCACTGGGGCTTGGTGCCGGCACTAAGGACCCACTATTCCTGGAAGTTGTTTTTTGTTGTTGTTGTTGTTGCTGTTTGTTTTTTTTTTTCCATTTTATTGGGTAGGATAGAGAGAAATTGAGAGTAGAGAGGGAAATAGAGAGGAAAAGAGAAAGACAGACACTCGCAGACTTGCTTCACCGCTTCTGAAGTGTCCCCCCTGCAGGTGGGGAGCAGGGGCTCAAACCTGGACCCTTGAGTGGGTTCTTGCACTTAGTCCTCTGTGCACTTAACTGAGTGTGCCACGACCCTGTCTGCTCCAGGCCTTCTTATTTCTGGCTGCAGGGAAGGAGGCTTCCCGCTGTTCTGGGGAGTCCCTGAACCCCAGCGTCTCCAGGGAGACAGGGCTGGTGCAGGTCTGTTCTCTTCCTCCACCAGGAGGCAGATCTGGCTGCGTTGTCTTGCACCTGCTGGCAGGTGGGGGCCCTGCAGAGAGCAAGGGGAAGAAAGGGGGAGGTGGCCAGTCAAAGATGCTGGGGGCTGGCAAGGAAGGGTTGAGCACAACCCTCCTGGGAGGTACATCCTCCCACCCCGAGTAAAGTGTCTGGTGACAAATGGAGCAGTCACTAGGATTCCGGAAGGATCCCACAGCTCCCCTTGGCCTCTTCCACATTAGTGCCTTGAGTAACTGCTCGTGTGGTCTATACTGAGCCTCTGCCTGCATCCACTGTCAAAAATCACATCCTTGAGGGACCTTTCCCCCCAGGGTGCTTCATGCAAACATCTGGGAAGCACAGCTAGGCCTTCTGGGGACAGCCGTGTTGATGGCTGGAGATGGAATAGCCATGGTGGGCATCAGCTGTGAACAACAGCTTCAGGAAACTGGGTCCAGTGATGGCAGGGGCAATGGCTGACAGACATTGAATGCTGGGTAGTGGCAGGCAAGGGCCACTGAGCAAAGGCTGCTGGGTTTGGGCACACAAACAATGAATGCTGGGTAATGGTAGGCAAAGGCTGCTGGGTAATGGCTCCTGGGCTGTGACTCTATGTAATGACTCTCCAGCAATGAATGCTGGGTAATGGTGGGCAAGGACCACTGTGTGAAGGCTGCTGGGTAATGACTCTCTGGCAATGAACGCTGGGTAATGGTGGGCAAGGACCACTGTGTGAAGGCTGCTGGGTAATGACTCTCTGGCAATGAATGCTGGGTAATGGTGGGCAAGGACCACTGTGTGAAGGCTGCTGGGTAATGACTCTCTGGCAATGAATGCTGGGTAGTGGTGGGCAAGGACCACTGTGTGAAAGCTGCTGGGTAATAACTCTCTGGCAATGAATGCTGGGTAATGGTGGGCAAGGACAACTGTGTGAAGGCTGCTGGGTTATGGCTCTCCAGCAATGAATGCTGGGTAGTGGTGGGCACGGACAACTGTGTGAAGGCTGCTGGGTTGTGGCTCTCCAGCAATGAATGCTGGATAGTGGTGCGCAAGGACAACTGTGTGAAGGCTGCTGGGTAATGACTCTCCTGTTGTTTTTGCCAGGCTGACTTCATGGGTGGGTAACAGACGACCCGGGACTCATGGCTGGGTTGTAGGCAGTATCTCTTTATTCATGCAGGACGCAGCACAATCTATACCAAGCTAAGCTAAACTAAAAACTACAATCTTGTCCTTATAAACATACTAGCCCAGTAGGGTGGGAACAGGATGCGACACAGAGAGGGTGGAGAGAAAAGTGACTGGTGAAAATCAGGGTATGACAAGGAGAGGGGGCGGAGCAGGCAAGAATTCTACCACTGAACCACCAATGCCCTGGAGGGAGGGTGGTGCTTGTTAACAGAGCTTATGTAAATAGAATACAGTGTTATGTAAATAGAATGCAGGGGGGATTAAACCAAATGAAACAGAAGGGGTTTTTAAAAGCAGAATTAGAAGTATACCAACATCTCCGGCAATGAATGCTGGGTAATGGCAGGCAAGGACCACTGAACAAAGGTTGCTGGGTAATGGCTCCTTGGCAACATCTCTGGGTAAAGGTTGTGGGCCATGATTTATCTCCCCATTGTAGCCCCATCCTGGTAAGTGGCAAGATGGCTTCATAGGGCCTGGTAGGTTCCAAATCCTCTGGGTGCTCCTGGGTGAGTGCTCACAATCACTGACAGTGGGGCTGTGCACGGAAAACAGACGTTTCTAGGCAGTTTGTGGCCCTTCTTGCTCCACCATTTATAAACCACACCTTCCCAAGTGTGGTGTCTCTTTCTCTCTCTCTCTCTCTCTCTCTCTCTCTCTCTCTCTATATATATATATATATATATATATATATATATATATATCCTTTCTTTACCAGACCTTTGCTCAGTTCTGGTTTATGGTGGTACAGGGGATTGGACCTGGGACTTTGGAGACTCAGGCATGAGAGTCTCTTTGCAGAACCATTATGCTGTCTAACCCCCCCCACACACACACCCCAAGTGTGATTTCATTGTAAATGTATCTCCACTCCTTTGGTCATTTAAAGAAATTAAAACAAAATTGTGTGGACATTTATTTATCACCTCTGACTAATGAACTTTATATAGTCTAGTATAAGATTTTCGAGTAATTTAAGTAAATGGCACCTGGATAGCCTCCTTGTAAACTCTCTGTCATGCAATTAGCAACAATTAAAATGAGAAAAGGAAAGTATGAGTATTTGTCAAGAGTCGCATGTATGAATTTTCTCTCTGCCCAGTCTTTCTTTGTAATCAAGTCTGATTTTAGGTGGTTTGTAACTGTTGTATACGAGAATCTAAGATAAGGTGGACCTGTTACTAGCTGCCAAGTGCTGGCTGCCTGAAAGAGAATATTCAAGGGAATCAATTTCAATATTGGCGAAAGGAAAACAGATTTATTCAGGTTCGAGCTACCTGAAAAGATGCCAGACTTGTATCTCCATAAACCGTCTCACTCTCCAACAGGGATTTAACAGTTATATAGGAGAGGGGAGAGAAGCTAGCACGCTAATTCTGCAAAAGACCCTCATACCGGAGTCTCTGGAACCCCAAGTTGAATGTCAAGCACCACCATAAGCCAGAGCTGAGTAGCACAGCTGGGGTGGGGGTGAGGGGGGAAGAAGAAGCAAAAAGAAAAGGGGGACATTTATGCAGTTACAGAAGGAAGAGAAGGGACCGAGGGGGAGACTGGCAATAGGGTAGCCTGCTGATGAAGGGATCTCTGGTCAGTATGTTCAGTTCAACCTAAGTTTTTTGTTTTTTTAATGAAATTCAAGACAACATAATTTTGCCCAAGGTTTGCCCCTGGAAGTCTGCATGTACTTCTTTGTGTCTGTGTGCTTACTTCCCATCTCTGACCTGATCCTGGTTTAGCAGTCACACACACGTGACCAGTAAAAACATATCTTTTCTAGTAGCTATAACTAAGTGGAATTAACACAAGGAAGTCCAAAGCAAAGGCCATGCATGGCTAGTGTGGGGTCATAAAGTTAAAAATTAAAATGGAGTCTCTCCTGCTCAGTCGCAAACACATACAATTGAGAAATCGTTCCCAGAGATAAAATCATTTGCCAAAGTTCGCCATAGCAAGAAATGGAAAAGATGGGAACAAGAAAATGTCCAGATATTAGTCCCACTCAGTACCCTCATTTCCTCTTGGTGTCTGTCAGAATGTATGAGTACCAACAGCTAGTGGAGCACCATTTCTTAAATCAAAACACTGAAAACTTTCAAGGGGCTCTTGAAGGTGGCCTCTTGATTAGCACGGGCATCCGACGACTGAAATCAGTGCAGTGTCTCTCAGGGCAAAGACGTTGTGTTTTATTCCTGTCAGTCCCTGGGGGTCTCTTGTAGCTATAGGGACATTCTGCTCTCTGGCCTCCTCTGAGCTCTTTAATTCATATCAGCTGTTCACTGCATTCAAACAATTCACTCCATGCAGTGGCCTCAACTTGGTGCATCAGATCAGATCTTTTTCAGTTTTATTTTCATCATGTGTATGAGTGTTGTTTTTGCCGGGCTATGTTGTTTTCGCCGGGCTAGCTTCACGGGCGGGTAACAGACGACCAGGGACTCATGGTTGAGCTGTAGGCAGTATCTCTTTATTCATGCAGGACGCAGCACAATCTAAGACGAGCTAAGCTAAACTCAAGGTACTCTAAAACTCACAATGCTGTCTTTATATATACTTCCCAAGTAGGGTGGAAACAGGATGTGACATAGAGAGGGTGGAGAGAAAAGTGACTGGTGAAAATCAGAGTGTGACAAGGAGGGGGCAGAGCAGGTGAGAATCCTATCACTGAACCACCAATGCCCTGGAGGGAGGGTGGAACTTGTTAACAGTGGTTATGTAAATAGAATGCAGCGGTTATGTAAATAGAATAGTGTTAAGCAGGGGGGATTTAAACCAAATGAAACAGAAGGGGTCTCATGCATACCAACATATGAAGATGCATTCGACCTTGTTTATGAGTCTAATAAAAGTTAAAACTCTAATAAAAGTTAAACTTTTATCTTTTCCATTTCTGGAAAGGGTTGTGTTATGGAGATTTCTTTAGATTAAGGCAACTATTGACTCCACCCTCACCCTCCTTGCCTCACCAACCCCCAGTCCTCTTTCTGCATGGGAAGTCAAGCATCCTTGCAGTCAATCTTGTTCCTGAAAGAACAAAGCTCATTTTCTTTATTTCTTTCTCCTTCTTCTTGTTTTTGTTCTCCTCCTCCTCCTCCTCCTTTTCCTTCTCCTTCTCCTTCTTCTCCTTCCTCTTCTTCTTCTTCTTCTTCTCCTCCTCCTCCTCCTTCTCCTCCTCCTATTCCTCCTCCTCCTCTTCCTCCTCCTCCTCTTCCTCCTCCTCCTCTTCCTCCTCCTCCTCCTCCTCCTCCTTCTCCTCCTCCTCCTCCTCCTCCTCCTCCTCCTCCTTCTCCTCCTCCTCCTCCTTCTTCTTCTTTTTTTTTTTAATATTTATTTTATTTATTCCCTTTTGTTGCCCTTGTTGTTTTATTGTTGTAGTTATTATTGTTGTTGTCGTTGTTGGATAGGACAGAGAGAAATGGAGAGAGGAGGGGAAGACAGAGAGGAGGAGAGAAAGACATACACCTGCAGACCTGCTTCACCGCCTGTGAAGCGACTCCCCTGCAGGTGGGGAGCCGGGGTTCGAACCGGGATCCTTATGCCGGTCCTTGTGCTTTGCGCCACCTGCGCTTAGCCCGCTGCGCTACAGCCCGACTCCCTCTTCTTCTTCTTCTTTTGGAGCAGCTGGACACTGCTCCAAAGTCGAGATGAAGTTAAGATGTATGGATGTGCCAACTCACATCTGGGCCATTCTGAGTCTCTGGAAAGGGGAAGGTTGCCATTTCTTTCTCTTTGCTGTGCTATTATTTCTGTTATTTGTCAGTCAACGCAAGCTAGAAGGTGGCGCTGCTTAGCATGTAAATAAACCAGCCACCCCCCATCCTCCCTCCCCCCAGTAAATAGCTCTGTCCAGCATTGTATGCTAGAAACTCTCATCTACACACTGACGAATTCAATTCCTGCATTGTGCTTCCTTTTCCTGTCCTTTGACAGAAAGGACAGGTGATCACACCACAGTTCCATGAATTTTTTCCCCCCTAGCAGGCCTTAATTTCTCTAGTGTCCCAAGAAAGAGCTGCAATTCCAAAGGCAGCCCCCTTCGGATTCATTTAGTCCCCATGGCCCTGCGCTTCACAGATGATGCAAATGAAGGATGTGGCTTAAGGATCTATTTAAAGAGAAACCCTTCTACTTGGCTGTTCTGGCCAGATGAGTGAGCACATGCTTCTGCATTTTTATTTGAACCCCCTGAAGTTGGTCATTATATTTTGAATGCCACAGCACGTCTGTCCCATTATTGAAAGGCTCTTGTTCATTCATGCATGGGATGATTGGCATTGGCTATAACTCGATGCAATGTTACACTATTTTAATTCTTTCTCCAGCAATGTTATCTTTGATCACTTCCTTTTCACTGGGAAAACCCCCACACACAGTTGTGATCCCGGAGTTTATTTCAGCGGTGATGCCAAGGGCGCCTTGGAATATAACTATTCAAGATACCCCCACCCCCATCCCCGGGCTGCTCATTAAGACGGCAGTTTCTAACTTTAATGAATAAGGTAGAGTGCAAATCCCACTCTCTTTTCAAAGAGACGCCACGGTCTTAAGAAAGTGTTTTCGACTGCAAATTTTCTTTGTCTAGTTGGAACTGGTGTAGACTCCTCCATAACCATGGGCACAGCTCAGTATGCAAAGCACTTCTTTGTCACATTCGCAGTGTTTGTGATTCCAGTGTCTACTTCCTCAAAGAGTTCCAGGGAGAATTCTGTATCTTCCCTCAAATAAATCCACCACTGGTTGATTATGCATCACCCAGCTATATTCTCCTCTTGGCTGAGAGTAGAATAAGTCTTTGGTTTTTCCCTCTTCTGGCTAAATGCTGATTTAATACATTCTTCTAACACAGGGATATTTGTGGCAGCTCCAAGACTAACTGAAACTGTTTGCAAGAAAGAGCCAAGTAAGGGAGAGTGATAGGGACTAGTGTTTCAGAAATGGCTGCTTCTTTGTGAAATCTGGTAGTCTAAATTCCCGCCAAACTTGACTCAGGCTGTGTGTCTGAATGTGGAGATCCTTTCTCCACTCTTATTATACCAAATAGAGTCCAAAAGATTCTACTAACTTCTTAGTGAATTTTCACCATGGAACAGCACTCAAACAGAGCATATGGAGTAGGGATTTGAACCAAGCATATGAGATTGAAGCTACACCCTATGTCCACAGTCATCTGGAAACAAACAGAGGACCGTTCTGTATCGGGCTGGGTTTCTGAGCCCTTCTCTCCTCCACTTCCAGAAATGGGCTGGTAGTGGTGCTCCTGAGCGACAGCTGATTCACAGCTTTCTGGGGCTGCCTGGCTGTGCAGGGGACCCCAATCCCAGCGTGTACATGCAGAGCCGAAGGTGCTGGATTACGAGGATTTAGAGTGCCCAACTCAAGCCTTGGCTTCATCTTCATTTACTCAGAGCCTGTCCTGTGCACATCAGTATTAAGGCATCCTGGAGGGTCCAAGAAGACCACACACTATGACCTGGACCTCCACAGAGCTTTCTGAACAACTGGGGAGCTTAGTCTAATTTATCTGAAGTGAGCAGAGGGCGCTAGGGAATACTTAAAACTAAATGTTGACTTGCGCCTGCCAAGGAGCGTCCTTCCACTGAAGACTGTTCACTGGTTGTCTACAACGCAAATGTACCCAGTCATCCCGCGTTGGGTGGCACTGCCCTTGTCCTGTAGTGGTGCACAGTCTGCAGGAGCTGAGCTCCCCGGCCTCACTGCCGCCTTCACTGGCTGGCGCAGGCGGATCCTTGAGAGCGACAGATAGGAACTGTGCTCTGGGTCCACTTCTGTGCAGATTTTTCTCATCAACAGATGACATAAACTGATCAACAAATACTTTCCATTACGGCAAATGTACTTTTTCTTAATAAAATATTGTCTTCTCTAGTTCACTGTTTTGTAAGAATACAGTACGTAGTACACAATGCATAAAACACAACACCTACGTTCATAAACTGTCCATATCATGGAGAAGTCTCCTGGGTAACTACAGATGATTTAGTAGTTAAGTTCGAGGGACACAAGTATTAATTGAAGGTTTGGGGTTTTTTTGTTTTTTTTTCTTCCATTTTTTAAATTGGGGAATTAATGTTTTACATTCAACAGTAAATACAATAGTTTATACATGCATAACATTCCCTAGTTTCCCATATAACAATACAACCCCCACTAGGTCCTCTGAATCCTTCTTGGACCTGTATTCTCCCCACCCACCCACCCCAGAGTCTTTTACTTTGGTGTGATACACCAATTCCATTTCAGGTTCTACTTGTGTTTTCTTTTCTGATCTTGTTTTTCAACTTCGGCCTGAGAGTGAGATCATCCCATATTCATCCTTCTGTTTCTGACTTATTTCACTTAACATGATTTTTTTCAAGGTCCATCCAAGATCTGCTGAAAACGGTGAAGTCACCATTTTTTGGTTTGGGGTTTTTTTGATGCATGTCAGGACCCCTAGCTCCAACATTGTTCAAGGGTCAACTGTGTGTTTCACAAGCACTGGCGAAACATTTTGCATGTGTACTGTCTTAAACATGTATTTGAACATCACCTTCTAGAGCCTGGTAGTTGTGTACTCGATAGAGTGCACACATTACTGTGCACAAGGACCAGGTTCAAACCCCCAATCCCCACCAGCAGGGGTAGGATTCCCAGCAGTGAGGCTGTGCGTGTCTGTCTCTCTCACTCTCGACCTCCTGCTCCCTTCTCAATTTCTCTCTGTCCTAACACATGAAAAAACAGATACTTAAAAAATTAAGGGGGTTAGGTGGTGCCTCACCCGGTTAAGTGCTCATAGTATTAAGTGCAAGGACCCTTCAAGGGTCCAGGTTCGAGCCCCTGGCTCCCAAAATGCTGTGGGGTGGGATGGGGTGGAGGAGGGGGATTGCCTCACAAGCAGTGAAGCAGGTCTGCGAGTGTCTCTCTTTCTCTCTCCCTCTCTGTCTCCCCCTTCCCTCTCAATTTCTCTCTGTGCTATCCAATAAAGTGGGAAAAAATGGCCACAGGAGCAGTGGATTCATAGCGCTGGCATGGAGCCCCAGTGATAACCCTGGAGGCAAACACAAACAACAACAAAACCCACCACCTACCACAATAACCTGGGAAATGAAGGTCATCGGTCCCATTTGCAGATGACGCACCTTGAGGCTCAGAGCAGTGGTGTGGCTTCCTCACTCCGTCATCAGTGGAAATGTCCAGCCCCCACTTCCTTCTTTGCTCCAACCCCCTCCCCCTCTTGCTGGCAGCCTCCCACCACTGGTGGACTTTCCTTCATCATCCTAAATCCTAGGAGTCGCTGATTCCTTTGGAACCTTTGATATACCTCCCAGGCCTGATGTCTTTGGAGTAGGCAGATGGGTGGGTGTGGAGTGTGTGTGGGGGGTCAGGCGTACTATCTCATTTGTCTGTCTAAGTCTATTGTTCTATTTTTTTATCCCCTTTGTTGAGAACATTCTAATTTTACTTTTCCTAGAGAATGAGTTTACCTGTTGACAGCATGTGCCTTGAAATCAGATTGTTTTGTCTGTATCCTCCATCTATCAACAGCAGATTTTTTTTTGTTTGTTTTCCTTTAATCTTTTTGACTGGTTTAGATATTTAAAAAATCGTGATTCCTTGTGTACCTCAGACACAGTTGCGCTGAGTACGGGCGTTCTATGGCAGCGCCGTCTGCTGGGTAGGCAAATGGTGGGCAGCAATGGTGAGGCTGTGGCCGAAGTCCAGGGCCAGTTAACCTACCTCAGCTTTCACCTCGTGTCCTGTCCCAGTCCCTGGATCCAACCCAGGATGCCATGTGACCGCCCTGTGCAGTCTCTTTAGGTGGTTGGTTGTCAGGGTGTTACAGTTTCCAACTGTGCAGCTCCGGTGATCTTGACAGTTTTCAGCAGGACAGGTAGGACGCCCCCAGAATTTGGAATTTGACTGATGTATTTTCATGGTGAGACAAGGGTTACGTGTCAAGGGAGGGAGGTCACAGAGCTCAGGTGACATGCTCCTCACACGCTGTCAAGACGACACGCAGGTTTCCCCTCTTATCCTCCTCTTCACTTCTCTAAACCTCAGTCCCTCACGATCCTGAAAGGACTACTGAGACAGTATTTTGAAAGAGAGAACACATTATTTTAAAGTGGTGTCATTTTAATATATATTATTTATTTATTTCAGAGTGAGACAGAAGTTGAAAGGGGAGAGAGGGGGGAGACACCTACAGCCTTGCTTCACTGCTCGTGAAGTTTTCCCCGGCAGGTGGATTTTTTTTCTTTTTTCTTACATTTCCTTTTGTTGCCCTTGTTGTTTTATTGTTGTAGTTACTATTGATGTTGTTGTTGTTGTTGGATAGGACAGAGAGAAATGGAGAGAGGAAGGGAAGACAGAGAGGGGGAGAGAAAGACAGACACCTGCAGACCTGCTTCACCGCTTGTGAAGTGACTCCATTGCAGGTGGGGAGCTGGGGGCTCGAACCGGGATCCTTACGCCGGTCCTTGCGCTTAGCACCACCTGCGCTTAACCCACTGCACTACCGCCCGACTCCCTGAGGACTTGCGATCTAATGTGTGCTCCCTCAGCCAGGTGCACCACCAGCTGGTCCAGAGAGAACACACTTATGTAACTTTTTTTTCCCACTAGTTCTGACTCCAAATGTTTTCTGTTCTATCATAAGCTATTGCTAATCCCTCATTATGCCTAATTTATACGTTAAACTTGATCATGGGTGTATCTGAATAGGGAAAAAACTATTAAAAGTTCTGTGTTCTTCATGGTTCCAGGTACCAGCTGGGGGGTCTTGGAATGACTCCCAGCAGATATGGGGACAGCTGTCAACGACTGTGGATGTCTCCCTTCTTCACCTGACTGAGGGAGTACTTGCAAGGTCTCTGCCCTGGAAAGCAGCCCTCCCTCCACCTTTCCGTGCTGAGTTTGGAGAGGAGGCCATTAGCCTTCCCCAACATGTAAGGAGTTGCGCTTCATGTCCTTTACGTCTATCTGCTTTATTTCAAGTTCATCTGCGAGGGTATTTTCCTACTTTCATGTATCTGTAGGCATCAGGGAGTCTGGCGAGGAAGATGGAGCAACTGTTTATGTAGCAGACTTTGATGTGTGAGGCTCAGAGGTCCCAGGTTTAGTCTCCAGAAATAGCCATAAGCCAGAGCTGAGCAGTGCTCTGGTTAAAATAAAATAAAATAAAACGGCCAATAAAATAGCTCACTTGCGTAATGTGCTGTTCTGCCATGTGTGTGATCCAGGTTCAAGTCCAGTCCTCACCGCACTGAAAGAAGCTTCCATGGAGTGGTCTCTCTTTCTGCCTTTCTGTCTATCTCTCTCTCTCTCTCTTACACACACACACACACACACACACACACACATGCATATTTAGAAGTCCACACTGATGTAAATAATGTGTTCATTTACTGTTAACTTACACTTTTTATTATAATAAAAGCTACTTTTTAAAAAAAATTGTTTCCTCAAGTTTTCCCATCTTCAGCCTTTGGCTCTCATGTGTCTCTGACATATTTCCCTGACCCTGGATGCATGTTTGTTTGTTTAATTAATTTATCTATTTTAGCACTAGCTGACTTTATGGTCCTGTAAGGCTGATCCAGATTTAGCTTGTATGTTTCCTGCCCCAATTCTAGCATCTATCATTTCTCCAAAGACCCGCATGCCTGTCGATGGAGAAAGGGGACAGAAAATAATACAGAGGGTCTTGCTATGTTCATTTCTGCTGAGGTGTTGTTTCTTTTTAACTCCAGATCTGCGTTTGGTTATGTTAGCTGTGTTATTTTCACAGCTAGCACTTTCCAACCCTCCAGTGGGCTCTTGTTAGAAATTCGGAAGGTGGAGTCTCTCCTCTCCTAGTCTCTTCAGAGAGGTGGGACTTGGCGCCCTTAGTTTGAGGAGCTGGCCCTGAACACAGAGCCCTCCCCTTGGGGGTCTAACAAGCAATTTGGAAGACATCTGATGGGACTCTGACACATCTAAATTTAAGTAGAGGATTCAAAGGCTTGTGCTCTTGCCAGTGTGAACGACTTTATTGGTGTGGAAATGGAGTGAATAGAGAGCTTCTAAGCACAGATAAATTCTGCCTCCGCTGGGGGGTAACACATTTCTTTCAGCCTCATTGGTGAAGTGCTTCTTAGAAGAAAGTTTGCCCCACCTGCAGGGGAAAAGCTTCATGAGTGGTGAAGCAGGGCTGCAGATGCCTCTCTGTCTCTCTCCCTCTCTATCTCCTCCTCCCCTCTCAATTTCTCTCCATCTCTATCCAATCATAAAATAAAATTTAAAATAAGAAAGAAAACATTTAAGATAAAGAAAGTTTGTTGCTCTTCTGAAACTCTTTCATGACGTTCATATTCTTTCCCAGTATTTTCACAATGTGACTATACTTCAGTCTAGTAAAGTATGACGATCTATTGTGCTATATTGTTATATAATTTTTAATATATGGCTTCTCCAGTTTTTTTTCATGGTCAGAGCTGTCAGAGATATGCCTATTTGACTGGTTACTTTGAAGGACCTACTATTGATTACGTGGATCAAGTGTACCTGTGTTGCTTTTCATTGCAATGATCTCCTGGTTTGCTCTGGATATCAGATGAATAAATTAGTCTCTCCTTTGGTGTTAGGTCATTCTATTTCTCACTTACTGAGCAGAATGCTTAGTCACTTCTTATTTTTAGTCTCCGTTGTTCGCTAATGAATGCACTTAAGGTAATACGTTCTCCCAAGGGGCACTTGGACCACGTCTCAGTACCTTCAGCAGGAAGTGTCTCTAAGTAGCCTGGTGCTGCATTTCTTTTCTTTTTAGCTTAAGCATTATAAGAAGAGAAATTGCTTTCTTGCCTCCAGGGCTTCACTGGGGTTTCGTGCCTGCACGATTCTACCACTTAGTGAAGACTTTAAAAACCTTTTCTTATATATTTATTTATTTTCCCTTTTGTTGCCATTGTTGTTTTTTATTGTTGTAGTTATTATTATTGTTGCCATTGATGTCATCGTTGTTGGATAGGACAGAGAGAAATGGAGAGAGGAGGGGAAGACAGAGAGGGGGAGAGACAGACAGACACCTGCAGACCTGCTTCACCGCCTGTGAAGCGACTCCCCTGCAGGTGGGGGAGCTGGGGGCTCAAACCGGGATCCTTCGTCCTTGCACTTTGCGCCACATGCACTTAACCTGCTGTGCTACCGCCCGACCCCCGACTTTTTCTTTCTTCCTATAGATAGAGGGCAAAGGCTAGAGAAGGAAAGGGAGAAAGACAGGAAAGAAGGAAGAGACAGCAAAACATCTGAGCTTCATCGCTCAGAACCTTTCCCTCGGATGGTGCTTGGGTGTGCTGGGCAGGGGTTCAGATCTGGGGCCTTGCACACGGTGAACTGTGAGCTCCACTGGGTGAGCCATCTCCTGGCCTCTAGAAGACTTTTAATTTCCAAGGTTTTAGAGTTAACTTCCTGTTTGACTTATAGGCAGAGAGCATGGAAGTTATGATTTCTACCTTTAAGCACTGTTATCCCTTAGAAATCTAGAAATGAGTCAGGTGGGGGTGCGACCAGTCGAGTGCACATGCCGCAATGTGCAAGGTCCCAGGTTCAGCCCCCCAGTCCTCACCTGCAAGGGGGAACTTCACAAACGGTGAAGTAAGGCTGCAGTTCTCTCTCTCTGACATATTTTACTTACTTTTGTAAATTGAGCAAGAGAGAAATTGAGGGGGAGAGATAGACAGGAGAAAGACAGATAGATACCCGCAGGCCTGCCTCAGGGCTCATGAAGTATCTCCCCTGGAGGTATGGGTCTGGTGCTTAGTACTTTTTGGTCCTGTGCTTAGTACTATGCGCACCTGCTAGGTGCACCACCACTCAGTCCTCGAAAACTGATATTTCTTTTTTATTAATTAATTAATTAATTAATTTTAAAAAGGAGACATTAACAAAACCATAGGATAGAAGGGGTACAACTCCACACAATTCCCACCACCAGATCTCTGTATCCCATCCCCTCCCTTGATAGCTTTCCTATTCTCTATCCCTCTGGGAGTATGGACCCAGGGTCATTGTCGGATGCTGCTGGGAAATTGTGCAGATGCATTCACATCTGCCATGTTTTCCCCTCAGGCTACTAGTTCCCATGAGAGTTGGGACATTCTGGGAGTGCCTGTTCCGCCATGTTGTGCCCTCAGGACATTGTCTATATCCCCACGATATTTGGAGTGCTTTGGTCACTCCTCCCCCCTCCCATTCTCACGAGAGTTATCATCCTATCCTGGAGTGCTATGGTTACTCCTCCCCCTTCCCATTCTCGTGAAAGCTACTCCTATAAAAACCCTTCGTTTTACACACCTCGCTCTCTTGCCAGCACTTCACTCTGGTGTTCAGACGCAGGAAAGGTTACTGCGTGAGGCGGCCATTTTCGCTACCTCCACGTGGCCCGACCTGCTTCTCTAGCACCCAACTCTGAGGTGCCAGCACAAATAAAGATTTGTGTTTCCTCTTCGCTCTGGACCCCCTCTCTCTTCTCTGTGGCCCGCGCTCAACAACATCACGCTCAACAACAGGATGCAGAAGGTGGAAGGTCTGGCTTCTGTAATTGCTTCCCCGTTGAACATGGGCGTTGGCAGGTGGATCCATACTCCCAGCCTGCCTCTCTGTTTCCCTAGTAGGGTGGGGCTCTGGGGAAGTGGAGCTCCAGGACACATTGGTGGGGTTGTCTGTCCAGGGAAGTCCGGTTGGCATCCTGCTGGCATCTGGAAGCTGGTGGCTGAAAAGAGAATTAACATACAGAGCCAAACAAATTGTTGAACAGTGAACCTAAAGGCCGGAATAGTGCAGATGAAGTGTTGGGGGGGGGGGGTCCTCACTGCAGACTATTGTGTACTTTTGCTTTCAGGTATATATTTTGCCCTAGTTTATGGATACGTGTGAACATATGCTCTATCTCAGGGGACCTGGTCTATATCTAGGTTTTGGGACTTTGTTAGGAAGTGAACAAGGAAAGGTCTCACCTGAGTAATGAAGCTGAAGGGTTGTCATTCCACACCTGAAGTCTCTGGACACAGTCTGAAGTGAAGCATGCTGGAGTGGCACTTGTTGCATTGATTAGGGATTGGTGGATGCAATATTATTTGATATGAATTGTGAGAAGCATGCAGGAAAGTGGGCCCCACCCTAAGGTTCCAGGACTGGGGGAAATAGAGGCTCTATAGTGGAGATGTGAGGCTCCTGCTGTCTTAGGGAGAACTGATATTTCTTTATAGTATAATATCTGGCTATTTTGAGATGCACCACCATGCTTTTATTTGCTTATGAGAGAGAGAGAAGGAGAGAGACAGAAGGAGAGAGAGAAAGAGAGAGAGAGAGAAAGAGAGAGAGAGAGAGAAAGAGAGAGAGAGAGAAAGAGCATTCAACTTGAGAGCTCAAACATGCAAGTCATGTGCTCTGATGTTGAGTGTCTCTCCAGCTCTTGCTTTTTCTCACAGTTTTTGCGTAGACAGTTCAAAGTATAAACCATGTGGCTGTTTTATCTTCAGAGTAGATGGTTTCTTTAACAAGAATAAGTATTTCTCTGTTATTTCCACTAAATATTTTCTTTAGAATTCCACTTCTTTTATTTTAATATTGCCATTATGTCTTTTTTCCCGTTAATATGTTGAACTTATAATTCATAGAGAAAGGACTCATGTAATAGTAAACATCTTTAAGAACAAGAAACAGTTTTGTAGTCTTAAGTCCTAATTTTCCAAAAATATCCCCAGCTAATTTATCAATTTATTAACTTGTTAATCAGTGATTGCACTTACTTCTGTGTATTAATCTTGTAGCCATCTCTTTCTCTTTTCTTTTTTCTCTTTATTTATTATTGGATAGAGACAGAGAAATCGAGAGGGGAGAGGGAGATAGAGGGAGAGAGACACGTGCAGCCCTGCTTCACCACTCGTGAAGCTTCCCCACCCCCCTGCAGGTGGGGACCAGGGCCTTGAACCTGGGTCCTTGTGCACTATACTGTGCCCACTTAGCCAAGTGTGCCGCCACCTGGCCTGTTCAATAAGTTTTCAACAGTAATTTTTAGTGAGTTTTTCTATTTAGGTATTTCCTCAGTAATAGTGTCTAAAATATACCCAATGGCTTGCTCCTTTTTCTATTTCTTTAGTTCTTATTTGGTTTTCTTTCTAGTTACTTTGGCTAACACTTCAAATATGGTAATAAAAATAGCCGCAGAGGCACCCTTGCTTGGGCACCCCCCATTAGTCATTTTATTGAGAAGTTACAGTAACGTTGCTGACACAGGCGTCCAATCTCTCATCTCCCCATGGCCTGTGTCTGGCACAACACTCTCACCCCCCAAAAGCCTGGGTTCTTTCCCACCCACCACCCTGCACCAGAACCACTAACCTTCTCACAGGAGCAAAGAATTTGCTCACCAGGAATATATTTTGTTGCAAATAACAAGAACCTAGGAAGAGACACTGACTCAAAACAATCCTTTAGCTCCCCAAACCAAGCAAAGGTAATTATGTGACAGTTTCTGAGCCTGCCTGTTCCTCAGCTGCGCACACGTGTCTGTGAGCCTCTTGGCTTTACTCTCTGGATGTTGAGAATGCAGCCCCAGCTCCGGGAATGTATGCTGGACACCAGGAAGGGGCGATGCATTTGTGTTTTGACCTTTAGCTAGATCTTGGCTACTTTTCCAAAAAGTCTTTCACCAGTTGTCCCTCTAGCTAGGAGACTGGGGATCAGAAATCTAACAACTGACTTTACGCCCAGGCTTTTGAATGTGTTAGCCAGTTTGCAGAATACTGCCCTGAATACTTTTAACTCTCTTTGTCTGGTTGATTATTTTTCTATTCTTATTTCTCTTTGTATGTCTGTGTGTTCCTGTTTTTTCTCACTTTTTCCTTGATTAGTCTAGCAAGTTGCGTATTTGTTTTGTTCTAGGGTGTTTTAATTTCTTCTTAAGGCAACAGTTCTTGATTTTATGTCTGCATGAAATTTTTCCAGTTTTGTTGGTTAATCTGATTATATCTGTGCTTATCTTTATTAATTCCTCTTACGGACTGTGCTTTGTTATGTTTCCAAGTACTTGATTTGGATAACTACTTCATTGTTTCACATTGATGTGATTGGTAAGGAAAGAAATGAAAGCTGATGCTTTCCTCTGAGTTCTGCTTTAGGGTTTAATATCTATTGTTCTGGATGTCATTGTTTCTGCCTGCTCAACATTAATGGTTCTGATTTCTTCTGTAGAATATGTTTGTACATTTATGAGCTGTGGAGATTTTTAATTGTTATTGTTTCTCTTTTGCTGTTTAATCTTGGTTTTATTGAATTGTGACCAGAAAAAAATCCTTAACATTTATATTTTTTCTCAGAATGTGCTGAGGTTTTATTTATTACCCAATTTTTGCATATTCTATGAACACTTGAAAAGAAAGGGCTTCTAAGTATACTAATCGAATCCAGTACGTTTTTGTTTTGTTCGTCTGTTTGGCTTTTGCCTGGTGAGTAATTTGCTTCTTCTTTAACCCCTAGAAGCCATCAGTGAGCAAGGAAAGGGAGTTAAAGTTTCTTTTTATAAGGAGCAGCAAGGGAGACTTGGGGACTTAAGGCCCTGTGGTGGGACAGGACAGGGGTTTGACGGAGTGTGAACTATGCTGACACCTGTGTTGGGGTGTGAGAATGTGCCTCATGACAGCACTTCTGTCTCTCAGTATTTCCATTTCCTCCACACTAAAGTGAAAAGACTTTCCCCTTGCTGTTTTGTTTCAATTTCTTTTATTTCTGAAAGGATTCCCCCCCTCTTTTGATGATTTATTTTATGAAAAAGAAATTTAACGTACATTTAATTATAAACTGACATATATAAATATGTCAGTATTGTAGTGTTTTTCTCCCTGATTTCAAATTTGTCTACTATTATTATTGTAGATGGTGAATTCTTTTTTTAATTAAAAAAATCATCTTTATTTATTGGATAGAGACAGTCAGAAATTGAGAGAGAAAGGAGTGATTAGGAGAGAGACATAGAGTCACCTGTAGCCCTGCTTCACCCCCCTCGTGAAGCTTTCCCCCTGCAGGTGGGGACTGGGAGCTCAAACCTGTGTCCTTGTGCATTCTAACATGTGTGCTCAACTAGGTGCGCCACCACCCAGGTCCCATGACTTCTTTTTATTTGCAGCTAGTCAGGTATGCCAATGCCCAGCCTCCTCGTCTTACTCCTTTTTGTATGTGGCCCTCAATATTTTTCTTTTTGTTGTTGTTAATTTCCCCATCTCCCTTTTCATTGTATTTCTGTGTCCTAGCGTCTCACCACTAAGCTGGATCTCCATGAGGACTCTGGCTTGGTTTCCTCCCACAAGAATGTTTACCTTTCCCATAACACCCTTCCTTCACCTGGCCCTGGGCACCACTCCTGGGATTCCCTGTGGTCTGGTCCTTGCTTCTTCCCCCAGTCACGCTCTTGCTCCTCCCAGCAACAACGTCTCCCTGGCACATCTGCAGTTTCCATTGCGGATGTGTTACTCAAGCGCCGGGCTATCGCCACCGGAGAGAAACTCTGAAACACGTGGCTGAGAGGGAACACAGTGCAATCTCCTTTATTGATCAGAGAAGACGCCTTTATATCTTCTGAGATGGAAGTTGCAGGTCAGAAAAGAAAATGGCTAGGAGAGGGGGAGGAGCAAAAAAAGAGCTCGAGCATAGAAAGCTTCCATAGCAGCTGTTGTGAAGGTTCTAACCAGTGGGGATTAAACCTATATCCTGCAGGCAGGGCGGGTCTCAGGCAAAACAATGCTTATGTAAATAGACCACAGCATCAAGCAATGCAGGGGACCTGGTGTAATGACCAGCACTCAAGGTTCAGGACTCATAACACAGCCGTCTAAGATGGGGCTCAGCTCTGTGAGTCCCGAGGTGGTTGACTTCACACAGAATGCCCCAACACCTCTTCTGGAAGCCCTCATGGTCCACTGCCTCTTGTGGCTGGCATGCGCACACAACGGTGAGAAGTCCCCATGACAAGGGACGTATCTGCCTCCTCACCTGCCCAGTGTCCACAGGCAAAGTGTGTCTTGGAATGTCTCCACCATGTCTTCACAATTTGGGTCTTGAAGATGGGGGTGCGTCCCAGGATTGTGCTCGAAGAAGAATGGACCACATAGGACTCCATTGCTTTGACGTTGGCCAGATGAGTTTTGCTGCCCCTCACCCTGGAGAATCCCACAGCCACTGGCCAGCTGCTCTGCACTTCCCAACACCCCCAGGACTAGAGATGACTCAGAACTAAAAGACAATAACTCTAGTGTTGGATTTTATTTATTTATCCACTTACTGGATAAAGGCACAGAGAAACTAAGAAGGGAGGGGGAGATGGAAAAGGAGAGAGACAGAGAGACACCTGCAGCCCCACTTCACCACTCATGAAGCTCCCCCTCCCCCACAGGTGGGGAGCAGGGTTTTGAACCTGGGTCCTTGCACATATATTAATATATGTTTTACGGGGTGTACCACTATCCAGCCCCCAAGGTAGCTCTTAAGAAACTAGCATCAGTCTCTTGGCTTGGAACTTGGCATTTCCACCCTCAGTGGCTTCTTCAAGAAGCATTTGTTGGGTGCCAACTGCAGAGCAGGCACCAGCTAGGCATCACAAGGGCTGCAAGTGCATATATGCCACCAGTCCTGCCCATGGGGCTCCTAACCATACCCTGTTGCTGGGCCAGGAAAGACATGACAGAAAGTGGTCAGCTTACACCAAGAGACAGAAAGCAGCCTGTGATGGTAAGGAGAAAAATCAAAGTGGTGTCTTCGACATCCAGTGGCCTCAAAGTAGAGATTTTTGCTGCCACTTCAATACTTGATGGTAAAAGAAAACGTCTCTCTATATATCTTCTTGTCACCTCCCTGCCCTGCCGCCCCATTTGAACATATCCCGGACTTCCTGGATGTCTCCTCACACGGAGAAAGTGTTGAACTTCCATCTTCCACCCTCACTTGAGGAGGATGACACCTTGGGGTTGTCTTTTGTAACAAAGGAAACCGCTGATCACTGTGACTGACTGGGAGAACAAGTGTGGCTCCAGCTGTTTTTCAGAAAGATTAAGAGAAAACAGAAATTATAATGTTTTTACACATCAAAAGACAATTCCATAAGGATAAACAGGAAATGCAGCAAATGGGAAAAAAGATTTGGACACTACACTTCAGACAAGTAAGTGGTTGATATCAAACATCTATAAAGAACTCATACAACTCAACAGAAAGGAAAAGAATAGCCCTATTAAAAAAGTGGGCAGAAGATATGGATAGATCGTTCTCTAAAGAAGAGATACACATGGCCCACAGACATATGCAGAAGTGCTCCAGTTCTCATCGTCAGAGAATTGCAAATCAAAACCACACTGAGACTCCACCTCACACCTGTGAGAAGGGGCTCCATCAATACAACAAGAGAAGGTCAGTGTTGGAAAGGATGTGGAGAGAGAGGGATCTACCGCACTGCTGCTGGAAGTGTTAACTGGTGCAGCCATACTGGAATCCTTAAACAAATACATATGGAAATTCCCTGTGACCCAGCAATTCCACTACAAGGCATTTACCCAGAAGATAGAATCACACTGATTCGAAGGGATATGCGCACCCCCGTGTTGATAGCGACTTTATTCACAGTAGTGAAAACCTGGAAACAACCCACATGCCCTTCCACAGATGACTGGATAAAAAGTCACGGGACATATGCTCAGCAGTGTAGTATGAAGCAATAAAAAGGGGTGAGATTGTGTCCTTTGGGATAAGGTGGATGGAACTGGAGAAGAGGAGGTTCAGTGAAGCCAGTCAGGAGGGGAAGACAACTACAGGATGGCTTCACTCACATGCGGAATGCAGAGAATTGAGCCTACACACCATTTCCTCACCTAGTGCCGCAGAGCTGTGTGTGTGTGTGTGTGTGTGTGATGTGTGTGTATGTAATGTGTGTGATGTGTGTGTGTATGTGTTGTGTGTGTGATGTGTGTGTGATGTGTGTGTTTGTGATGTGTGTGTGATGTGTGTGCATATGTATGTGTATGTGTGATGTGTATGTGAGTGTGATGTGTGTGTGATGTGTCTCTGTGTGTGTGTGATGTCAGTGTGTATGTGATGTGTGTGTGTGATGTGTGTGTATGTGATGTGTGTGTGATGTGTGTGATGTGTGTGTGTATGTGATGTGTTTGTGATGTGTGTGTATGTGATGTGTGTGATGGGTGTGATGTGTGTGTGTATGTATGTGTATGTGTGATGTGTGTGTGAGTGTAATGTGTGTGTGATGTGTCTCTGTGTGTGTGTGTGATGTCAGTGTGTATGTGATGTGTGTGTGTGATGTGTGTGTGATGTGGTGTGTGTGTGTGTGTGTGTGTGTGTGTGTGTAATGGCCTCAGCGCTGAGGTATACGAGCTTCTCCTCACCTCCCCTGAAGCCGCGCCTTGCTGTAATGGAAACTGTATAGCCCATCTTTCCATAGCAGCAGCAGCTTCTGCAAGATGGAACCTTATCTGCCTCCTACCACCTACCTGCGTTTCCTGCACTGCGCTTGGCGTCTTTGATTGCTCCTTTCATATTAATTTCAGTGGTGCCCAGAGGGCCCCTCTCACCACATAATGGGCTGCTTTGTGAATGACTCTGGCAAGAGAACCATTCTGCCCAAGCAGTGAGATGCTCCGGAATGTAAATAAATAAATAAATAAATAAAAAGATACCCCCTCCGTGGGGCATCCTGTTCCCAGTGTCCTGCAGTCACATCGGAATGAAAATAAGGAGGGATTATTTGTTTCCCCCTCACTTTACATGCACCCCTGCCATCCCACCCCTGCTTCCAGGTAGCACCCCCCACCCCAGAATGGTCCATACTGGAAAGTCCCCGACTGAGCATGGAGGTATGTTTATTTTCCCCTTGTGTTTGCAAAGCAGGAAGTGTCCCCAGTCTGGAGATCATTCTTGCCGTCATAATAAACGAGCTGTTCCAGCTCCCGGGGAACGCTCTGGAAGATGACAAGTCATTTGCGAGTGGCATTTGGTGTTGGCTTCCGGGGGTCCGTTTGCACTGGTCCCTCGAGCATCTACTGCTTTATGTGGTTGTCTGGAGAAGCTAGGCTCTCTGTCTTTTTCAGAAATCTTTGTCATGATGGAAAACAAAGCAAACAAAACAAAATAACTCTAGAAAGATGACTCTCTGAAGACGGCGATTTGGTTGTTGCTATTGCAGGTAAAGCAGGTATTGGAGAGCTTCCGGGCATGCTGGGCTTGAACTTCTGCCCATTTGAAAGCCGAGACTGCTGTGGCGTGAAAGCCGGTGGGCACCAAGGCCCTCCTCACTCCCCCGGGCAGAGAAGAGCAGGCAAGGCAGGACCCGAGCTTGAAGTCAGCAATGTGACAACCGGTCTCTGTGACAGGATTCCATCACCATCGTTCTCCTAAGCCCTGGATTCCTGCTTCCAGATGAGTTCAACATGGGTGGTCCCGTGGACCCCCTCGCCCCAACGCCTTGCCACCAAGCACCCTGGCACTGCTGACCCTCCCTCTGAGTGCCTTCTGGGGCCACCCCGGTGCTGGCACACTGGCAGCGCCAGGCAGGTCCCAGACCATCCTCCACCCACCCTCACAGCAGGCTTGTGGGGACTGTGTCACCTTCTACAGCACCCTAGCACCCAGCAGGACAGAGCTGCCCGTCCAGACACCCACGCAGGCCTCCTACAGTCAGGCCGGTGAGCACAAGTTCTCATAGTCTGAAAACCTGCTTTGCTCACCATCGGACACTGAGCTGTGAAGAAGCCTGAACGTCCCAGCCGGATCCCTGTGGGTGTCCAAACAGATCCCAGCCATGGCACACATGTTGCCATGTGCGAGGGCCCTGGTTCAAGCCCCCAGCCCCCACCTGCAAGGGAAAAGGAACACAAATAAAGCAGTGGTGCTTCCCCCCTCCATTTCTCATTGAATCAAAAAAAAAAAAATAGAGAGAGAGAGAAAGAGAAATAGAAAAAAAGGAAGAAAGAAAGAAAGAAAGGAAGGGAAAGAAAGAAAGAGAAAAAAAAGGCCACCAGGAGCAGTGGAAGTGTAGTCCTGGCAGAAAGTCCCAGCTCTAACTAACTAACTAAATAGCTAAGGTAAAGTGCTAATCAACTCGCAGGGGAACACCTGCTAAGACTTTGGACTTCAGCCTAGAAAAAGGCATAAAAGGGCCAGGCTGCAGGGCACCCAGTAGAGTGCACACGTTACGGTGCATGGGGGCCCAGCATCCCACCTGCAGGGGGGAAGCTTCACAAGCAGTGAAGCAGTGTTGCAGCTCTCTCTCTCTCTCTCTCTCTCTCTCTCTTTCATCTCCAGGGTTATCTCTGGGGCTTGATGCCGGCACTATGAATCCACTGCTCCAAACAGATCCCAGCCATGGCACACACGTTGCCATGTGCGAGGGCCCTGGTTCAAGCCCCCAGGCCCCACCTGCAAAGGAAAAAGCACACAAATAATGGAGCAGTGGCGCTTCCCTCCTCTATTTCTCACTGTATCAAAAAGAAAAGAAAAGAAAAAAATAGAAAGAAAGAAAGAAAGAGAAAGAATTATTTTCTTTCATTTTGTTGGAGAGGACAGAGAGAAATTGAGAGGAGGGATAGAGAGGAAGAGAGAAAGAGAGACACCTGCAGACCTGCTTCACCACTTGTGAAGCATCCGCCTTGGAGGTGGGGAGCCGGGGCTCGAACCTGGGTACTGGTGTGGGCTCTTGCACTTTGTACCAGGTGTGCCACCACCCAACCCCCAGGTCTCTCTGTCTCTCCATCCCTTTCCCCTCTTGATTTCTCTCGGTCTCTATCCAGTAAGTGAATAGTTAGAAAGAAAGATAAAGGGATAACATCTGAACTGATTTCTCTCAGTCTCTATCCAGTAAGTGAATAGTTAGAAAGAAAGATAAAGGGATAACATCTGAACTGATTTCTCTCGGTCTCTATCCAGTAAGTGAATAGTTAGAAAGAAAGATAAAGGGATAACATCTGAACTGTTTGCATACTTGGAGTCTCTCTGCTCAACCAAAGCGGGCTACCAGTGTCTGGCTCCCTGACGTGGGCACAGACATCTGAAGTCCCCGGCATTGGCTTGGCCACAAGACTCATGGAGTGACCCCCATGTGGACTGTCCCCTTAAGACTCCCTCATCCCTGCACTGCGCTCACTCATGTGAGTTGGAACCAGTGAGTTCGTGTTGTGTGACAGCCAGTAAATGAAGTCTGTTGACAGTGTACAAAGGCGCAAGCCCAAGCACCAGTCTAGAACCAATGCTGGGGCTGTGCTCAGCCTTCTCTCCCGGGAGTCTCACGCCCCTTTTTCCCAGAACCCTCTGCTCTGGACAAGCAGCTTCATTCTCCCAACTGACACAAGTGCTTTCTCCTCTGTGGTCTTTGTTCCACCCCCACACACACACACCAGCTGTGGGTCACTCTGTGACAACGCAGTGGGAATCATGAGCCTTCCTCCATCCACCCCCATGGGAAGGGTAACCACTTCCTTTGAAATATGTGGGCCATGTATCCACACCCCTTGCTGCAAGAATTCAGGTCTCCAGTCCAGTGGGCCTGCCTGGAAGGGCTTTGCCCAGCTCACAGCTCTGCCTGGCTGGTCTCTTCTGCCTCTCCCATCACACTCATCCCCTTCTTGTCTGCTTTCTCTCTCTTACTAAGCAACTCAAGGCAGGGATCCTGGCTGAACGGAGGTATCTGAGTCCTTATTTTTATAGGCTTCAGTATCTCTTCTCTCTTTACTTTTATGATTATGGACTAATTTTTATTAACGATTCTTTATTTAATGTCTTGTGTGTTTTATTATTTAGTGGTTTAGAGATTGTTATTATCATCACTTTATTTCTTTTTCTCAGAACACTGCTCAGTTCTGACTGATAGTGGTGCAGGGGATTGAACCTGGGACTTGGGAGCCTCAGGCATGAGTCTTTTTGCATAAACCTCATGCTATCTACCCTCCACCTTATTTAATGGCTTAGTATGATATGAACTAAGATATTTGAGGGGGCCAGGTGATGATGCACCAAGTTAAATGCAAAGTACCAAGCTTCATGGGGTCTGCTTCATGAATGGTGAAGCAGGTCTGCAGGTACCTATCTTGCTCTGCCTCTATCTCCCCTTCCCCTCTCAATTTCTCTCTGTTCTGTCTAACAAAAATTAGGAAGAAAAAAGAAAAGAAACAATGGCCGCCAGGAGCAGAGGACTTGTAGTGCCAACACTGAGCCCCAGCGATAACCCCAGAGACAATAAAAAAAGATTTTTTTTAAAACCTAAAACGTTTGATGATGGTTTTTACTGAAGCAGTATTGCACTAGAATGTCACACAGCTTCTAGGTGCACCAGTGAAAATCAACAAGATGTCCCCCAAATCTTCATCTATGACATTTCACCACTGCCTTCCGCCTCCACAACCACAAATCGGTCTGAAAGTCCGAGCATTTACTACTGTCTCCTCCGTTTATCTGTCCGTTTTCTCTCTGGGTCACATAAGAGTGAGCTCCTATGTCTCTTGTCTTTCCCATCAGGCTTATTTCACCTAATATAATATCCTGTAGGATCCAACCCCATTGATCTAAGTGGCAGAACTTCGTCTTGCTCTATGGCTGAGTAGTGTTCCACTGTGAGTACTGCGGTGTTCTCTACCCTTACTCTTATCTGCGAATGCTTTGTCTTCCCAGCAAGATGTTCAGTTCCTCGAGATGGTGATTATGTCTCCCATTTTTGCGTCCCACCTTCCTTCCCTACAGCCCCAAGCAAAACAACACAAAGCAAAGCCGCAGGAGATCCCGTACATGGCAGGCACAGCACCTCACTCACAATGGATGTGAAGTTAAAGACCAACAATGGGGCTTCTTGAAGATGAAATGATTGGCTTCACAGATTTACCATGCCAACAGAAGCAGCTGAAAGGCAGTGCAGACTCTAAACAAGGGCTCTCAAGGGCTCGTGTCAAGACAAGATGGGGTGCCAATGATGTGGTTACCAGGGGGGACCAGCTTCCGTTCTTTCTTTTCCAATGAACTATATTTATTTATTAGATCGAGAGGGAAGGGAGTGACAAAGAGGGAGACAGAGAGACACCTGCAACACTGCTTCACCACTTGTGAAGCTTTTCTCCTGCAGGTGGGGGCTGGGGACTCAAACCCAGGTCCTTGCACATTGTAACGTGCGCTCAACCAGGTAAGCCACCAGCCAGCCCATGGACCAGCTTTCTGGCTGGATAAAACTTCCAGTAAAACACAGGAAGGGGAAGTCCAGGCAAAGTCCACTGGGTTTTCTGCATCGAGACAGAGTAAAGAGTCAGGGCTCAGGGAGAGAACACGGTGAGCATCGCCAGAGAATCTCCCTTGAATACCCACCCACCTGTGTCCTAAGCAGCACATCTGCCCAAGGAAACTACTCAAGCTGAGGAAGGGCAGCACCTGGGAGAGTTAGAAGTCGTGGCAGACTGAGCGTGGGACATGTTTCCAACAGTAAGTTTTAGTACCTGCTAATCCATAAATAAAGTTGTATAAAGGGTCTTGCCTCAGCAACAGATTTATTAACCCTGGACCAAGTCCATCTCTGGTTTCATCTAGCAAAATGCAAAGTTAAGATGGTGTACATGGCAGCAAAATTGGGTGGTGGGGGCAGTGAGGCATTTATAGATACTAAGCTGTGGGGGATTGCTGAAGTTTATGTAGTATTTAACTCAGTGACAAAACAATAGCATTATATTTAAAAATATATCAAGACTCCCTCCAACATCTATCTGCTTCCAAATAATTAACTGAATCCCAGATCAAAGTTCAAGAATATATTCTAGGAATAAATAAAGATAAATAATTATTAGATATACAAAGAAACAGAACCTTACAGTGAATAGAAAAACCAATTAACTGAAATTAAGAGGAAAAAATTACCCCAGTGACTAATTAGTGGACAAGGACTTTGGACTAATTATTATGACTATGATGTACATTCCATATAAAAAATCTAGAAGAAACACTGGATATGCTTAACAAAGACACATGAAGACATGAAAGGGGACATGAGACTTAACCCTTTGAAGGGTTGGATCTACATTATCAGATAAATAATACATTTAACTGCAACTAGCAGACTAGACATTTCAAAATTTTTAGTGAATGTGGAGATATAGTAATAAAATTACCCAGATTCAAATACAGAGAAAAAAATTAACACAGACTGGAAAAAAATCAACAAAGACTACTAGTGAGGTTACCACTGGCTTAATTTAGTTATGATTGGAGTGTCTAAAGGTAAGAAAAAGGCAAGATATATTTGAAGCAATAATGACCAGGATAGTTCCAGCTTGATGAGAACTCTAAGACCAGGAAAGAAGATACTTAGCAAACCTAAGCACATAAAATGTAAAACTATATCAGTGTACACTCTGATAAATTATTTAAAACAAGAGGTAAGAGAACACCTTATTTCTAAAAACCATGGGCGGGGGAAGACACTACATAGAGGAATAAATATATGGAGAGATGCAGGCTTCTTATATATATATATATATTTAAATATATTTTCAAAATATTTATTCCCTTTTGTTGCCCTTGTTGCTTTATTATTGTAGTTATTATTGTTGTTGATGTTGTCGTTGCTGGATAGGACAGAGAGAAATGGAGAGAGGAGGGGAAGACAGAGGGGGAGAGAAAGATAGACACCTGCAGACCTGCTTCACCTCCTGTGAAGCGACTCCCCTGCAGGTGGGGAGCCGGGGGCTCGAACCGGGATCCTTACGCCGGTCCTTGCACTTTGTGCCACGTGCACTTGACCCGCTGCGCTACCACCCAACTCCGGAGATGCAGACGTCTTGACTAAACAGTGTAAGCCATAAAACAATGCACTGATAAAAGGGGGGAAAAAACCACTGTCAATCTAGAATTCTTCATTCAGGATGACTACCTTTCAAAATAAAGTTTCTTCACACAGCAAGTAAAATAATACATCACAAGCAAACCTCAAGAGCCAGAAACATGAAAGGCAGTCCTCTAGGTATGAGGGACTGGAGAGCTGGAGTTAGAGCAGAAGAAACATGATACAGATTCTATGTCCTCACCATTGGACTGTCTGGCTATTGCCAGGAGATGAGAATGGTTTTTTGTGACAGTCGTAAACTGGTTCACACGTGTGGCCAAACTGGGATTCTCCACACAGAATCCCTCAGACAGAGACACAGACTGGAGTTCTCCACACAGAATCCCTCAGAAACCTAAGCTGGGCTTCTCCACATAGAATCCCTCAGAGACCTAAGCTGGGCTTCTCCACACAGAATCCCTCAGAGACCTAAGCTGGGCTTCTCCACACAGAATCCCTCAGAGACCTAAGCTGGGCTTCTCCACACAGAATCCCTCAGAGACCTAAGCTGGGCTTCTCCACACAGAATCCCTCAGAGACCTAAGCTGGGCTTCTCCACACAGAATCCCTCAGAGACCTAAGCTGGGCTTCTCCACACAGAATCCCTCAGAGACCTAAGCTGGGCTTCTCCACACAGAATCCCTCAGACAGAGAGCCAGACTGGAGTTCTTCACACGTAATCCCTCAGACAGAGACTCAAATTGGGCTTCTCCACACAGAATCCCTCAGACAGAGACACAGACTGGAGTTCTCCACACAGAATCCCTCAGACAGAGACACAGACTGGAGTTCTCCACACAGAATCCCTCAGAGACCTAAGCTGGGCTTCTCCACACAGAATCCCTCAGACAGAGACCCAAACTGTGTTTCTCTACACAGAATCCCTCAGACAGAGACCCAAACTGTGTTTCTCTACACAGAATCCCTCAGAGACAGACCCAAACTGGGCTTCTCCACACAGAAACCTTGGAATAGGGTCCCCCAGAGTTTATCGTCAACTAGTAAGCATTCAGGTGGCGACTCATATGGACGTGGGAAATACATCCCAACTGACTTCCAGATTACTGTATTTCGGTCTTCTTTCTCATCATGTCCACCGACTTCCTTCAGGAAAAAAAAACAAAAAGAAAGAAAGAAGGAAAGAAAGAAAGGAAAAACCTGTTTGGCATTTCTCTCACTTCTTTATTTAGAAGAGGCAGCTAGCATCTGCCCACTCCCCATCTCACGATGGAGCAAGGAATAATTACACACTGTGCGCCTGGTTTTGAAGAGCAGGATGTTCGAGGCATGCGATTCATTAATTGTGCATCAGCCTTTACCGCATGCTTCATGCCCCTTCGGAGACCGTTTTCTTGACTTCTTTCACGGATGCTGCTGTAACACACATGGCAGAATTAGTTTTCTTTGATCATCGCCTGGAGTGATCGGATACGACTCTCCCCTCAGATATTTCTCCAGGGAGCCTTGTGGGAGACGGAGCAGCTTCTGGGATGGGCTGGAGATACGCTGGCTCTCCAGAAGGAGAGGGAAGGTGGCTCAGAGGGGCCCCGTCACCCCTGCCCGAGAGGGAGGCAGCCAGGCCGTGCGCTGGAGAGAGGGGGGGCCCCCTGCTCCTTCGCCCCGAGATCTGGAGTCTCTGGAGATGAGATCAGCCGGGATGACGGAGGAGGGGAGGGCGGAGAGGCTCATCCCGAGGCCAGCGGACGGGCCGTCAGCGAGAGCTGCACAGGGCGGGTGTCAGCTTCCAGCCTCGTGAAGGAGCCGGGCCTCGGAGCGCCGTCACCAAGGAGGGAAACTGAGTCAGAGGCCAGCCCGGCCAGGGAGCCCTGAGCCTGCCGGAGCAGCCAGAGAAGGAAAGCCCCAGCTCAAAGGCTGGCCCTGGGGCAAAGGGTTCGAGGACCAGACGCCGTGACAAGTCCTTGGTACCAGTGGGGCCAGAGGAGAAAAGGGGACCCCAGTGGGGCCTGTGGCCTGGTGACCAGAAAGGCGCGTCACGCCAGCTCTGGGGAGCGTGGAGGAAGTTCTGTTTCCTTTCTCCCTTTCGTTCTTTCTTTCTTTCTTTCTTTCGTTCTCTCTCTCTCTCCCCCTTCCTTCCTTCCTTCCTTTCTTTTTCTTCCTTCCTTTCTTCTTCACAAACGATGAAGCGGGTCTGCAGGTGTCCGTCTTTCTCTCCCCCTCTCTGTCTTCCCCTCCTCTCTGCATTTCTCTCTGCCCTAGCCAACAGTGACAGCAATAAGAACAACAATAACAAGAAAACATAACAATGATAAACAACAAGGGCAACAAAAGAGAAAAAATGGCCTCCAGGAGCGGTGGATTCCTGGTGCAGGCACTGGGCCTCAGCAATAAGCCTGGAGGTAAAAAAAGAGAGAGAGAGAGAGAGCGAGAGAGAGAGACAGACAGAAAGAAAGAAAGAAAGAAAGAAAGAAAGAAAGAAAGAAACAAAGAAAATACTGTGTTTATAACATTGTAAGCCAATACCAAATGAATGGAAAAGGAGCAGACATGGAGCTGTATAGAGTCCCATCTGGGAAGCCACCCTGCAGCTCTAGTCGGCTGTCTCTAGTCAGGGCTGCGGGTTATAAAGGAGATGGGGACCCCCCAGATTCTCGGGGAGCCCCCCAGCAAGTTGCTGTATAAATTGTAGCAGGAAAAAAGTGGCGAAAGCTTCAACCAACAGACAATCACAGACACCACAGGACGCCTGCCAGGTGGGACTTCTGTACGCAGACAAAGTGAAAGTTACGAAAGAGACACAGTGGGGCTGGGCAGGGATGCCTCTGGCTAAGCGCACCTATTAGCTACCATGCGCAGGGACCCAGGTTCAAGCCCTGGACCCCCATTTGTGGGGGGTGGGGGTGGAAAGGGGTAGAAGGAGCTTCACGAGTGGTGAAGCAAGGGCTGCAGGTGTCTCTCTTTCTCCCCCTCTACCTCCCCTCCGTTCTCAATTTCTCTCTGTCCTATCAAGTATAACAGAAATAAATATTTGTTGGGATGCGGCATCATCTGAGTTCATTTCCCACGTCTACGCTCGACCGGACCTGCCAATATACGCGGATATCTTCGCCCACCCTGTCCAACGCTTGACGTCTCGTCACCCAATCTGGTCCCCTACGCCTACACTGAACTTCTCTGTTCCAGTCTCTTGGAAACAGAGTTGGCAGTCAGCTGAGGTAAAGAACAAACACCTCATCACAGACCCCTGCGAGCGTCAACCCGGCTTTGACCTGGCACGTTATGATTGGGCCCTCCTCCATCGCTATCGAACAGGCCATGGCCGGTGCGCCGCTATGTTCCATCGCTGGGGAGCCAGAGACGACCCGAACTGCCCCTGCGGCTCCAGACAGACTATGACCCACATAGTCAGCGACTGCCACCTCTCCAGATTCAAAGGACGTCTCGAAACTTGACATCAGGCTCAACCTGACGCTGCTGACTGGCTACGGAAGAAGGGCAACGCTAGAAGAAGACAGAAATAAAAAGGAAAGAAATAAGAGTAGATTGGTAGAACCAGCACCGAGCCCCAGCAATAACCCTGGTGGCAATAACAAAATAAAAATAGTAAAATAAAGATATACGGTAGCAATACTCAAAGTGTACACTTTAATGTTAGCTGGAAGTGAAAAGTCAGGGGCCAGGTGGTGGCACAACCGGCCAAGTATACGTGTTACTATGAGCAAAGACCTTGGTTTAAGCCCCTGGTCCCTACGTGCAGGAGGAAAGCTTCACAAGTACTGAAGCAGGGCTGCCGGAGTCTCTCTGTCTCTCTCCTCATCTCTCACTCTCTCCCCCTCTTCCCCCTCCCTCTCAATTTCTCTCTGTCATAGCAAATAAAATAAATAAAAATTTGTGAAAATGAAAACTGTAGATATAATGGAATCTAAATTGGAAGAGAAAAAAAACATACAGGAAAAGGAATGGAAAAAAAAACCTGTGAAACTGGAATTAGGCAAATGTATTTCCTTTCTTTCCTGTATGAGCATACGTTGCAAATATTCAGTCATGACTTATTTGTTACACTATGGACAAAGAATACATTTCATTCTCAAAATATATCCATAAGGAACGAATGGAAATCTGGAAGCAATGACACATGTTGTGAGAACAGTTTCTAAGGCATCTGGCGACAGGGGCTCCTCCAGACAGTCCCTCTCTGCCTGTTACCCACGGATACACCTCGTCTCTTAGCATCGAGACTTTGCGGCTCCAGCCAAGCACACCCCAATATAGTGGTATCGTTACAGACTCCAGGTGAATGCCACTGACTGTTAAAATAGACTGGTGAGCTCTAGCCAACAATGCCTCTGGGTCATTTTAATTACAGCCCAGTAAGGAATAGAACGGGGGTGAAGCTTGGTTGGTTTTTTTTTTTAATTGTAAAGGGTTTATGATGGTTTATAATACAGCTGTTGACACACGGTTACAATTTCTCACCTCACCATGAGAGGTGTCTACAAATCATTCTCAGCCCCAACTTGGGTCCTTTTCTATGGTCCTGCACCAGGATCACGAAGGTCCCCAACACCCCACCCTCTCCCTGTCTTCCTGCCCCAGAGTCCTTGACTTTGGTGCCCAGTCCCAGACACCAAGCCCAGTCCCAGTTCTGCTTGGTGTCTCCCCTTCTGTTCTTATTTCTCAGCTTCTGTCCATGAGTGAGACCATCCCATCTTCATCCTTCTCTTTCTGGCTGATCTCACTTCACAGGATTCCTTCAAGCTCCATGAGGTGAAGAAGGTGAATTCAACGTCCTTCACAGCTGAGTAGTATTCCATTGTGTATTATATAGACCTCAGCTTTCTCAGCCACTCATCTGTTGTTGGACACCTGGGTAGCTTCCAGGTTTTGGCTATTACAAATTGTGCTGCTATGAACACAGGTGCACACAGATCTTTTTGGATGGGTGTGTTTGGTTCCTTAGGATCTATCCCCAGGAGAGGAATTGCAGGGTCATAAGTTAGATCCACTTCTCGCCTTCTGAGAGTCTCCAGACTGCTCTCCACAGAGGCTGGACCCACTGACATTCCCACCAGCAGTGCAGGAGAGTCCTTTGTCCCCACAAGCTCTCTGGTGTTTGTTGTTAATGTCCTTCTGATGTGTGACATTCTCACAGGGGTGGTTATATTTCACTGTTGTCTTTACATTCTTCTGATAATCAGTGTCTGTTGGCCCTTCATATCTCTTCTTTGGTGAAAATGCTGTTCATATCCTTTCCCCATTTTTGGATGAGGCCATATGTTGTTATTGTTGTTGAATTTGGTGATCTCTTGGTATATTTTGGTTATTAATCTTTTGTCTGATGTGTGGCATAAAAATTCTTCTCCCATCCTGTAAGAAGTCTCTATTTGGGTGGTGGCTTTTTTTTTTTTCCCCATGAGGAAGCTTTTTGATTTGATGTGATCCCTTTGGTGTACTTCTTTCTTTATTTATGTTGTTTTTGTTTTCCTTGCTGAGGGGTTGTTAAACACCTTCTGTTAGGTCTGGAATCTGGAAAAGACATTCTCAGCCCCTCCCTGGATTGAGTGAGTAGAACAGCACAGAGCAAGTAACTTGGAAACGATGTCTCACAGCTCTGGAGGCTGGGACGCTCAGGTTCAAGGTGAGATTCAGCGGGTGTATCCTCACTTGGTGTGGTGGGCACGGAGCTTACATGCTGTATGCAAGGGCACTAGATCCCACTTACTGGGCTCTGCTCCTGGGACAGTCACCACCCAGACACACCCCCCATAGCATTGCACCAGAAAGGGGGTCATCAGGCTTCAACCTAGGAGTTCTGGGGAAGTCATGAGGATACCATGCAGTACAAAAACGTTTCCCCAAGAAGCAGTGTCTCAGTCACACAAGCTGAGCAATGTGAGCATGTACAGCTAAGAGACGCAGCACTCCAGAGACGGAACCTGGAGACTCCCAGCCGTTTCAGCCCCAGAGCCATTTGAGTCCCTCTGCTTTGGATATTGAGGGAGAATCTGAGCCCAGGTGAACTAGTGCTTCTTCCTCATACAATATTCCCAGCCACATCCATGAAAGTAGACACAGCATTTCACCAGTGCAGACACTGACTTGAAGACATGTAAAAGCCATCTGGAAGGGGGGTTCTTGTTGCCATTTTCCCAGGCAGTAGGAATTGATCACTCAGAAATTTAACCATTAAATTAAAAGGGGGGGAGGGAGAGGAATCATTGCTTCTGTATTTAGCTCCTTGTCTCCCAAGCTGAACAGAACACCCCCTCATTTTGTTTCCTATCCTGCCTTTCTTCTGCTCCAGTTTTAAAGAGAAAAATCCTGTGTGCTGGGGTGATAGTTCAGTTTTTAGGGAGCAGGACATCCATGCCTGAGGCTCCTGACTCCATC
Organism: Erinaceus europaeus; assembly: GCF_950295315.1. Taxonomy (NCBI): domain Eukaryota; kingdom Metazoa; phylum Chordata; class Mammalia; order Eulipotyphla; family Erinaceidae; genus Erinaceus; species Erinaceus europaeus. Next base: position 3,605,897 of record NC_080175.1, read on the forward strand.
TCTGGTGCCTTATAGCTTGTTTATCTTTCTCACATGTGAAACTCTCCTGTGTGAAATTCTTGCTTATGTAATCTAAATGAGAACAGAAATTATGGGGCTAAGTGGTGGGTGGTGCACTTGGTTGAGTGTACATGTTACAGTGCTCAAGGACCCAGGTTCAAGCCCCCAGTCACCTGCAAGGGGAAAGCTTCACAAGTGGTGATGCAGGGCTGCAGGTATATCTCTGTCCTCTTTCCTCTCTATCCCCCTCTTGTCTCAATTACTGGTTGTCTCTATCAAATAAATAAAAATAATTTAAATTTTATTTTAAAGAAGTAAAAAAATGTTAAAAGAGTTATTCTCTGCCTGGTAGGTGGGACAGCAGGTAGAGCCAGACGTGCATTCATGAGGTCCTGAGTTCCATCACCACTACTGAAGCCAGTCTCTCTGTCATCCATCTACCTATTTATCATTTGTCTGCATCTGTAGCTGATCTGCATCTGTATCTACATCTGCATCTGTATCTGCATCTGTATCTTCATCTGTATCTTCATCTGTATCTGCATCTGCATCTGTATCTACATCTGTATCTGTATCTGCATCTGTATCTACATCTGCATCTGTATCAGTATCTGCATCTTCATCTGTATCTGTATCTGCATCTGTCTCTGTACCTGCATCTGTATCTGCATCTGCATCTGTATCTGCATCTGTATCTGCATCTGCATCTGTATCTGCATCTGTATCTGTATCTGCATTTGCATCCATATCTGTATCTGCATCTGTCTCTGTACCTGCATCTGTATCTGCATCTGTATCTGCGTCTGTATCAGTATCCATATCTGTATCTGCATCTGCATCTGTATCTGCATCTGTATCTGCATCTGCATCTGTATCTGTATTTGCATCTGCATCTGTATCTGCGTCTGTATCAGTATCCATATCTGTATCTGCATCTGCATATGTATCTGCATCTGCATCTGTATCTGCACCTGTTTCTACATCTGTACCTGCATCTGTATCTGCATCTGCATTGTACCTGCATCTGTATCTGCATCTGTACCTGCATCTGTATCTGCATCTGTACCTGCATCTGTATCTGCCTTTGCATCTGCATCTGTTTCTGCACCTGCATCTGTATCTACACCTGTTTCTGCATCTGTATCTGTATCTGCATCTGCATCTATATCTGCATCTGTATCTCTATCTGTATATGCACCTGTTTCTGCATCTGTATCTGCATCTGCATCTGTACCTGCATCTGTGTCTGCATCTGTATCTGCATCTGTATCAGTATCTGTATCCGTATCTGTATCTGCATCCCTATCTGTATCTGTATCTGTATCTATCTGCATCTGTCTCTGTACCTGCATCTGTATCTGTATCTGCATCTGCATCTGTATCAGTATCCGTATCCATATCTGTATCTGCATCTGTATCTGCATCTGCATCTGTAGCTGCATCTGTATCTACATCTGCATCTGCATCTGTACCTGCATCTGTATCTGCATCTGTTTCTGCATCTGTATCTGTATCTGCATTTGCATCTGCATCTGTATCTGCACCTGCATCTGCATCTGTATCTATACCTGTATCTGCATTTGTATCTTCATCTGTATCTGCATCTGTATCTCTATCTGCATCTGTTTCTGCATCTGCATTTGCATCTGCATCTGTATCTGTATCTGCATTTGCATCTGCATCAGTTTCTGCATCTGTATCTACACCTGTTTCTGCATCTGCATCTGTATCTGTATCTGCATCTGTATCTGCATCTGTATCTGCATCTGTATCTGCATCTGCACCTACTCCTATATGTCTGCCATCCCTACAGAGCCTTGAGCTCACACTTTTCTCTCTGTCTGCAGCTTCTTGCCACAGATCTCCCGCACCCACCCACCCACCACACCAAGTAATAAAAACAATTACCCATCAAACCTGGGGTGATTATGAAGGAAGTGAGGAGGTCAAAGATTAGTGCTTCATCTTTTCACTTATTTGTAGAATATAGAGAATTGAAATACACGAACCTGCAAAAAAAGGGGGGGGGGATGGTAGCGACGACTAAACTGTCTCCATGACTTTGTGAGAACCACAGAGGTCATTTCTGGTGGGAGGGCACAGAACTTCTGTGGTGGGAGTGGCATTGGGACTACACCCCGGTTATCTTATAATCCTGTCAACCATCATGAAATCACTCATTTAAATGGTGGAGAGAATTCTTCATAAACACTTGGAAGCTTTGTTAGCTTGTGTCCGGTGGCCCTGGCTGGCTGGCACAGTGTCTTTCTCCTTGGCTCCTGGTATTTGGGGAGGGGGGAGACGGGAGGGACTCTCCCTGTTCCTCGCACTCAGAGCACTGGGCACAGTCACACCATCACTGAAGAGCTGTGCCGAGGCTGCTCTGCCTCCTGCACCCCCTGAAGATGGGGGTGTCTGCTTGCCCACCAGCTCCCCCAGAGCCCCTGTGATGGGGAGACTGGAGCCCCATCCAGTCAAGGACCTCATGCCTGCATGAGACAGCCCAGTAGCCCCCAGGACCCAGCTTGCTTTTTCCTTTTCTTAGACTTAAAAAAAAGAAAATTATCGGGAGTTGGGCGGTAGCACAGCGTGTTAAGCGCATGTAGCACAAAGCGCAAGGATGGGCGTAAGGATCCCGGTTCGAGCCCCTGGCTCCCCATCTCCTCTCTCCATTTCTCTCTGTCCTATCCAGCAATGACAACATCAACAACAACAACAATAATAATTGCAACAATAAAACAACAAGGGCAACAAAAGGGAATAAATAAACATATATAAAAAAAAGAAAATTATCTGTATTTATTTATTGGATAGAGACAACCAAAAATTGAGAGGGAAGGGAGTGATAGGAAGAGAAACATCTGCAGCCCTGCTTCACCACTCATAAGCTTTCCCCCTGCAGGTGGGGACCTGGGACTGGAACCTGGGTCCTTGTGCACTGTAACATGTGCCCTCAACCAGATGCAACACCACCTGGTCCCTCTTAGCTTTTATTTTATTATATTCATTTATTTTATTTAACTTTGCAGCTTTTAAAAAATATTAGCAATTTAATAATGAGTTTAAAATAACTTTATTATTTTTATTTATTATTTTTTTTGTCTCCAGGGTTATCACTGGGGCTCAGTGTCTGCACTAGGAATCCACTGCTCCTGGAGGCCATCTTTTTCCCTTTTGTTGTCCTTGTTGTTTATTGTTGTTGTTGTTATTGTTATTGCTATTGTCATTGTTGGATAGGACAGAGAGAAATGGAGAGAGGAGGGGAAGACAGAGAGGGGGAGAGAAAGACAGACATCTGTAGACCTGCTTCACAGCTTGTGAAGCGACTCCCCTGCAGGTGGGGAGCTGGGGAGCTGGGGGCTTGAACTGGGATCCTTAGGCCGGTCCTTGTGCTTCGCACCATGTGTGCTTAACCCACTGTGCTACCGCCCAACACCCAACTTTACAACTTTAGTGTTGCCTGTACTTAGAAGTCTTATTCTATGTACTTAGAGAGGAGAGAGACAGCACTGCTCCACCATCCAGAGAGCTTCCCCAGGGGCTGTCTGTCTGTGCATGGTGCTCCCATGTGGCGCTAGGACTCAAAGCCAAGACTTCACACAGGGCAAGGCCGGTGCTCTGCTGCTCAACTACTCCCCCGCCTCTCTGCCACTTCTCGCTGACCTCCCTGCTCGCTGCTATGTTTCCATGGAGACACACGCTGCTCAGGAAAAGAGACCTCCTGTTTCTAGAAGCCAGCCCGGGACTTGTCATACAGTGGGTACTAAGGAAATATTTTCTTTTCTTCTTTTCTTTCTTGTGTTTTGTTATTGCCACTGGGGTTATCTCTGGGGCTCAATGCCCAGATGATGAACCCACAGCTCCTGGTGACCAAATGTTCTTCTTCTTCTCCTTCTTCTTCCTCTTCTTCTTCTTCTTCTCCTTCTTCTTCTTTTTCTCCTTCTTCTTCTTCTTCTTCTTCTTCTTCTTCTCCTTCTTCTCCTTCTTCTTCTTCTTCTTCTTCTTCTTCTTCTTCTTCTTCTTCTTCTTCTTCTTCTCCTTCTTCTTCTTCTTCTTCTTCTTCTTCTTCTTCTTTTTCTCCTTCTTCTTCTTCTTCTTCTTCTTCTTCTTCTTCTTCTTCTTCTTCTTCTTCTTCTTCTTCTTCTTCTCCTTCTTCTCCTTCTTCTTCTTCTTCTTCTTCTTCTTCTTCTTTTTCTTTGATTTGATAGGACAGAGAGATGTTGAGGAGGAGGGAGGAAAGCGAGGGAGAGAGACAGAGAGACACCTGAAGCAGCCTGACCTCACTGCTGGTGAAGCTTCCCCTGTAGCTGGGAAGTGGGGGCTTGATCCTGAGTCCTTGTACATGCTAATATGCGCTTATAACTGGCTGCTCCGCCCCCATCTTCGTTAAATATTTCCTGTAAAATGAGTGGATGGATGGGTGGATGGATGGACAGACAGACAGATGAACTTTTTCTGACAGGTAGTCGACTCTGAACATTGATTGAGAAAGGAAGCTAAGCAGCACCACCTTCCCCTGTGGGCTTGGTCAGAGCGTCCTCCGGGTCTCTCAAGAACAGGGTCTGAGATGTTTCCGAGGTGCTGCCATCCGAGTCCCCACACGGGGCCCAATCCAGTGCGCTCGGTGCGACCCAGGGTCACTGTGGGATGCAGAAGGTGGAAGGTCTGGCTTCTGTCATTGCTTCCCCGCTGAACATGGGCGTTGACTGGCCAATCCACACTCCCAGCCTGCCTCTCTCTTTCCCTAGTGGGGCAGGGCTCTGGGGAAGCAGAGCTCCAGGACACATTGGTGGTGTCGTCTGCCCAAGGAGGTCCGGTTGGCATCGTGGTAGCATCTGTGTTCCTTTTTTATTGCCATCAGGGCTATCGCTGGGACTCGGTGCGGGCACAGTCAGCAAAGGAAAGGTGGAGGCGGAGCTTGGGTTTTAAGGAGTAGACCTCTGAACTTTGGCTCTCTCTGCCAGGACCACTATGTAAGTGTAAAATTGGTCCTTTTTACTCTCCCTCTCTCTCTGCCTCATGCCCTAACATGTGAAGGCTCTAAATTTTCCCAAATAAAAGTTTAAAGTGCCTGAACGTTCATGCTCTCTCCTCAACTCTTTGTTGATAATGTGTGACAAACTTTTTAATGTTGGGGAAACAAACACCAGCCTTTCTTCCCCCCCCAAAAAAAAAAAAACAGGATGAGGGGCTAGGGGAGAAGGAGCAGGATGGGGAGAAGGAGGAGGGGAGAGGAAGAGAAAAGGGAGGGGAAGAGGCAGAGGAGAAAAAAGGGGGAGAGAGAAAGGAAGAGGGAATGAGGGGGAGGGGAGAGAGAGGAAGCTGGGGAACCGCTCAGCTGTCGGAGCAGAGGACTTGCATTCCCAAGGTTCTGGGTTCAGTCCCCAAAGCTACATGTACCTGGGTGCCCTGGCTTCTCTCACTCTCTGCCTCTCATGAGAACCGCGTCTCAGGAGACAAATCTTACGTTTGGAAGCGGGTATGGATCAGGGAAGGTACAGGACGGTTCAGAGCACTTAGCCAAGCCTTGCTGCGATGATCCTGTTATCACAGCTGGTCCCAAGGCCAAAGCCAAGTAGAGAACAGATGGACAGATGGAATCGGCACTCCTTACAGGGTGGGGTGATTGAGGTCAGGAGTGACAGGCACACGGACACTGTCCACCAGCCAGAACACCTGTCCCCCCAGGCACAGGAATGGGAGTGGTGGCAGGTGTGGGTGGGGCTTGGTGGGGCTGGGGTGTTTATAAGCTAGACCTATGGGCGTGGCTTGCTCTCTCTCTCTCTCTCTCTCTCTCTCTGCCTCCAGGGTTATTGCTAGGCCTCAGTGCCTGCACTATGAATCCACTGCTCCTGGAGGCCATTTTTTCCCATTTTGTTGCCTTGTTATTGTTATTGTTGTTACAGCTGTTGTTGTTGTTGGATAGGACAGAGAGAAATGGAGAGAGGAGGGGAAGATAGAGAGGGGGAGAGAAAGATAGACACCTGCAGAGCTGCTTCACCGCTTGTGAAGTGACTCCCCTGCAGGTGGGGACCAGGATCCTTAAGCTGGTCCCTGCACTTCGCACCACGTGCGCTTAACCCATTACGCCGCCACCACCGCACCCCCCCCCCCCGTACGTGTGCTCTGACGTGTGGGTGTTCTCAGTTTTCTTGAATAAAGTTTAAAATTCCTGAAAAATCATGCTTTCTCCTCGGCTGTCTGTTGAGTTTATGTGTGATGAACCTTTAGCATGTGAGGAACAAACTTGGCCAGTAACACCCACCACCCCCCACCCCAAGGTCCCAGTCTGGACCCTGCTGCCCCTTGTGCAGAAAACAAGCATCAGACACAGTTTTCCCAGGAAGTGGGGTGTGGTCACCCCCCCAAGTGAAGACCCACTGGGCTCACCAAGGCCCTGACTTTGATGCTGCAAAGATTCCTCTCCTCCTCCTCCCCTCCCCGGAGCTCCATCGATTCTGCTTCTCACATACAAAGAACGTCACCCTGACCCTGGGGACAGTGACTAGAGGACTCTCACCTCTCAGTAAATCCACTTCACTGACATTCTCAGCATTTTTCTTTGGGGCGTTCTGTTTGCTCTGTTTTGTGTTTGCACAGCCAGGACCTCGCCCATCTACCATCTCACTGCTGCCCAGTTTACTTTTTCACCCAGAGAGAGAAACGGAGAGACTACAGCTCTGGAGCTTCTCCTGGTGCTGTGGGACTCCCAGATGGTGCCAGGACTTGATCCTGGGCCTGGTGCTTGGCAGGGCCCCTACCCCATCCAGTGAGCTATCTGTCTCTCCAGCCCCGAATTCCTCATCCTTCCTGGAGGATATTATCAGCCGTACCCTGTGAGGGAACACTGGGAGGGGAGATTGCTTTTTATTAACGTGAGTGACCTTGCGCTCTGTTTGGGAAGGCTGATCTCCTGCCGGCCCTGTATGTACAAAATTAATAGACCTTCAGGGAAAAGGTTATTAATATCTAACTTGGCTGCTGCAGGAAATACCGCCGGTCAAACTAATGTCCCCCAGTCAGACGTTGGGAAAAAGCCAAATATGCAAAGCACACTTCAAATATTTAGATGTCAAGGAGTCCAGACTGGCTGTATTTTCAGTTAATTTCCTTGCACTTGTGCAGAGATGAGTTTGAAAGTGAAATGGGGGTGGAGATGACAAGGAGTGGCAGTGAAAAAAATAAAAATTAAAAACCCAACAGGCTAGAGAGAAGCACATTCTTACAAAGAGTCTCCGAAAATCCTAATTTCTGTGAGGCTGTATCTGCTCCCGGGGTTGCATCCTGCACCCGGGAAGGAATCCTCTTTCCCTGAATCTGTCTTTTGCTGCCTGAATGTCTCCAAGAAAAATCTGTTTTATTCCCCCCCCCACCCCCAGACAGGCTGAGCTAGGTAATTATCTATGCGTGGATGCTTCTGGAGTCGAAGACATCTCCAGAGTCGGACAACTTTTTTCTAATTTTTTTTTTTTTGAGAGGGGGAACAGGGTGAGGAAAAGGAAGCAACAGGGCTTCCTAAGCAGCTCATGAAATGCTAATGAGCCCAAATGGATTCTGAAAGAACACAAATCTGGCTTTGAAATTAATTAGACCTTGCCCATTGTCTTAAAAACAGGGAGACGGGAACCTCCATGGTGATGTTTACTCTATTTAATTTTCAATTATTTCTCTAATGTTCCAGACAGAAAGGTTTGCACCTGCAAAAAAAAATAATAAAAAAATAAAATAAAAAGCTTCTGAGCAGATTGCAAAGACTTCATGAGGAATGTTCCTTGTCAGCCTACCCCTGCACATAGAGACTTGATGGTATCTTGTGTGCCTTTGACTCCTTTTTGATTAATAAATGCAAACAATTTTTCTCCGTAACCTCTGTTGCAACCCATGCATGACAATTAGGGACGAGCTCTGCGAAGGGACACGCGGCAGTCTGCCTTCGCCTCCCCGGCTACAAGATAAATAGTGGCTGCGTAATGCTTTTTGACAATTAGAGAATGAGATTTCTTCAGTGGTGGCATTTCAGCAAGTGTTTATTATTTGCTGTTCCCTCCAACGAAGGATCAACGCTTATGGCAGTTTTAACTCTACTCTGGATGGATAATTTGATTATTTTTTTCCCCGAGTTTCTTGTCCTATTATTGAATCCTTAGGTGCAAATAGCGTTGGCTCCTCACAAAGATAGACTCGTGGCATTTCCATCAGGGTCATCGATTGAGTGGGTGCTATGAAGAAGCCCGTTTGACTCTGCTGGTTTTGGCAGGGTTACTTTCCAGACCAGAGGTGGCTGGTCTTGGGAAGACTGATGGAGACAGTCCCCTGGGGTCCTGTGACCGACCATCTGCTACTTAGGCAGCTCTGTCTTTGTGACTTCTGTGGGTGCTTTCCACTTTCTGAATAACAGTCTTGAGATCCTGCACAGTGTCTTTACAAAGAGAGTTTGCAGCCAATGCCCATGTCCAGCAGAGAAGCAACTGCAAAGACCAGAACTCCCACCTTCTGCTCCCCAAAAAGAATGTTGGTCTGTACTCCCAGTGAGGGAGTAATGGCGGGGTGAGTATGACCAGAGGGCTCTGCACTCCGACTCCATCAGGACCTGGGGAGAGAGGAGAGAAAAGGGAGGGACATTTGGAGGTAGTGACAGGTGTCGGTGTGACTTGGAAAGGAAGAGAAGATGGGACCTTAAAAGGGGTGGGAGAGTCTACACAAATCTAGGCAGGTAGTTGTAGACATAATAGTCAACCCGCGTCTGCAGCCTTGGGAGAACCGCTGTAGCTTCCAGTGAAAGGCGTGGGGACACAGAACTCTGATGGTGGGAATGGTGCAGTGTTGTACCTGTGATCTTGTAATTTTGTAAATCAGTACATATATATATTTGCTTCCAGAGTTATCACTGGAGTTTGGTGCCCGCACTACGAATCCACTACTCCTAGAGGCCATTTTCCCCCTTTTGTTGCCCTTGTTGTTTATCATTGTCATTGTTATTGTTGGGTAGGACAGAGAGAAATGGAGAGAGGAGGGGAAGACAGAGAGGAGGAGAGAAAGACAGACACCTGCAGACCTGCTTCACTGCCTGTGAAGCGACTCCCCTGCAGGTGGGGAGCCAGGGGCTCTAACCAGGATCCTTAAGCCGGTCCTTGCACTTTGCACCATGTGCACTTAACTCACTGCGTTATTGCCCAGCTCCCTGTAAATCAATATTAAAATAAATTTTGAAAGAATAGAATCTGCAAAGTGTGTAGATGGCGAAAGAAAAGATGGGCGCAATGCTGTGGTGAATCTAAACTGGGGGTGAGGTGGGGTGGGGTGGGGGCAGGAACAGCAGCCCAGGGCCCTGTGCACACATTGCGCTTCTGAGTGTGGGCAGTAGCCAGAGACACCACTGCATGCCAGCATCCAAAGGACAGAACCTAGCGGCCAGGGACTGACCAGCTTGGCTTTGGATCCGGAACTGTGATGTCTCCACGGACTCTTCCAGGACGAGCCTGCAGCTCCCAGTCTTCCGGCCATCACTTAGCAATTCATTGTGCATTTCCATTATTTACATGCTCCCAACAAACAAATCCCAGGGAGCAGCGGGTGGGTGTCTCAGCCCGGGGCAGATGATGTGAATAGACAGGTGAGTTGGTGAAAGCACAGCTGGACAGGAGTTCTCAGCTCAGGGGGCTGGAAGCCCAAGGTCAGGGAGCCCTGGTGAAAACTCTGGTCTGGGGCTTCAGAGAGCTGTTTTCTGGCTGTTTCTTCATGTGCCCAGAGGGAGAGAGAGTCAACTGGGGCAGGGGCAGATAGCATAATGGTTATGCAAAGGCACTCTCATGCCTGAGGCTCCAAAGTCACAGGTTCAATTCCCTGCACTACCATAAACCAGAGCTGAGTAGAGCTCTGGTAAAGTTGGGGGGGGGAGGTCTTCTGCATCAGAGCATAATCGCATGCCTGAGGACTCTGGACCTCATGAACTCACCCTTAATACCACACCCTCATGAAGTTTAGGCTCTCAACATGTTACTTTGGGGGATATGGGGGGCACTGTCCACAGAACTGTCTGACCTGCGGCAGGTTAAGGAAGAGACCAGCAGTGTAGCTGTGTGGGAAGGTGGCGTGAAGCTAGCTGTCTTGATGCCCAAGGGGAAAGGCCAGCTTCTCAGACCAGGCCCGGCAGGGAAGTGTGGGCAACCAGAAAATGACAGGGTAGAGGAGAGGCTGGGACAAGCAGGGGATAAATAAAGCCAGGCCCCTGCCCCTCCCCAAGTCCAACACAGAGACTGAGAGAGAATTCCTGGGGTGTGGGGAAGGGGGGCTACAAGGTGGGGGGTAATAATGACACAGGCAGATGCATTCCAGATGCCTGGGCAGGTCACTGCCTTCACTCACTGCAGCCACTGTGACATCACTCACTGCAGCCACTGTGACATCACTCACTGCAGCCACTGTGACATCACTCACTGCAGCCAGTCACTGCAGTCACTGTGCCATACTCACTGCAACTATTGTGAAATCGCTCACTGCAACCAATGCATTAGCACTCACTGCATCCCATGACTCATGCATGTCATGACTCACTGTAATCACTGTATCAATACTCACTGCTGCCACTGTGCCGAGACTCACTGTAATCACTGTATCAATACTCAAGCAGCCACTGTGCCACCGCTCTCTGCAGCCAGGGTATCATTGCTCACTCTACCCCTCCATTCCAAACCAGCAGTGATCACTCATATCTGCAGACTGGCTTCAGCCACAGTGACGCTGCGTCTATGGCGCAGCTGGACCAAGGTGTGCTCAACAGATGGCAAATGCCGTGACCCTGCTGTCAGAACAAACCCTGCTGGACATTCTTCCCTTCTCCATTGTCTGAATGCCACGAGTCCCCACCATGTCTGCAATCGTGAACTGGATTTTTAAACTTGTCTTCATATTCTTGGTGACTCTAAGACACCTTGAATAGTTGTTTAGAAATGGATGATAGAAATGGATGCTTTCTAAGGAAATATAGCTATCTGGTGTAGCAAGTCGATTCACGTCCAACTGATGAATAAACCCATCCGTCTTATTTTCAAGGGGCTTTCTATGCAGAAAAGAATAAAACACCTGGGAGAGAGAAAAAGAAAAAACAAGAAGGCTTGTGAAAATTGAGAGCAGGATCTCAATTTTAGATGATTATTTTTAGTTGGATGAATTGAGGGGAAAAGTCCCCAAATTGTATGCAGAACGAGATTTATACGATATAGTTGCACTGCTGTCATTAGATAGAGCTGTATTATGTTCCAGCCGCCACTCCGCGTGGCAGGAATTCAATGTAAAGAATGATTACAGATCATAAACCCTCCATTCTTCACACACAGAGCTCCTGTCTCCAACCCTCCAGGGTCCACTCAGACCCATGCCCACACTCGGACCTGTGGCACTGGGACTCCGGGAGGCTGGAAGGAGTGGGACTGGTCTCTCTCTGAGCCCACGTGGGAGTGGGTAGGGCCTGAAAGGGGCAGTCCTCTCCCTGGTGGCAGCTTTGGGAGTGAGAGAGCCCCGGCAAACGTCAGAGTCGGGCGTGCTTACCCTTGCTCTCTATCGGCCACTAGCTTCCTGAGATCACGAAGCCTTTTGATCCATTTCAGCCTCAGTTTCCTCACCTATACTATAAAATGTGGAGATACAATGGGTTTTGCCAGATCAGAGTAAGTTCCAATCTCTCCACCCTGGCTCAAGAGCTGAATTCACACATGTAATAGTTCTAGCCAACAGCTTAATACATGCACTTAGTAGATAGCATAAAATTTTTATTTGTATTTTATTTGCTGTTGGAGGGGTTAATAGTTTACAGTAAATACAGCTGTTGGTCCATGTGTAAAACTCCTCAGTTTTCTGCAAAACACTCTCACCCCCCCCCAGCCTAGATCCTCCTCCACCATCAGCACCAGGACCTGAAAGCCCCCCAGCCCCAGAGTCCTTTACTTTGGTGCAGTACACCAAGCCCAGTCCCAGTTCTGCTTGGTGTCTCCCCTTCTGTTCTGATTTCTCCACTTCTGTCCATGAGTGAGATTGTCCCATCTTCATCCTTCTCTTTCAGCACACAAAATTTTTTGAAACTAGGGATCATGAGACTCTCAAATTTAATGTCAGATAATATAAGTCATGAAAAAGATAGAGGGAAAGACTTTTTTTTTTTTTTTAACCAGAGCACTGCTCAGCTCTAGATGATGGTGGTGTGGGGGATTGAACCTGGGACACTGGAGCCTCAGGCAGGAGAATCTCTTTAAATAACCACTATGGCATCTACCATCTGCCCAAGTCTTGCTTTTTTATTAAAGATTTCTTAATTTATTTTCATGAGATAGACCATTTATTTATTTATTATTATTTTTTTATTTAAGAAAGGAGACAATAACAAAACCATAGAATAAGAGGGGTACAATTCCGCACAATTCCCATAACCCGATCTCCATATCCCATCCCCTCCCCTGACAGCCTTCCCATTCTCTATATCTCTGGGAGTATGGAGGGTGGGGGGTCGGGGGTGGGGGGGGGGGATGGGACACAGTCTTTTGGTGGTGGGAGTGGTGTTTATGTACAATCCTATTAAAGTGTAAACATATAAACCACTATTTAATTAATATGACAGGTGAAAAGCTGATGATATGTCTAGAATTTCTTAAAACACAGACTGAGTCTTTTTAATACATAGGCTGAGTCTTTGATATGTTGTCTCTCCCAAAAGCCTAGACCAGGAAGAATAGAAGCAACTGGTAGCACAGATATACAAGATGCTGGGTATTATACCCCAAACCCTATCAAAGGGACTTTCCAAAGTTAACCCTATCACCAAATCATGTGACGATAACAATAGCTATCCACTGTCTTCTTGAACCCTAAGACAACAGGAACCTCACATTTCCACTATAGAGCCTATATTTCCCCCAGTCCTGGAACCTTAGGGTGGGGCCCACTTTTCTGCATTTATTTATTTTTATGAGAGAGATCTGGCCTATGGTGGTGCCAAGGATAGAGCTTGGGACCGCTGGGGTCTCAGGCATGCAAGTCTCCTGTGTTACTGGGGTTGCTATTTCCCTGCGAAATTGGCTTGAACTAAAAAGGGTCACTTGAAGAAGACTGATCCTGAAATAAGTGTAGCCTAGAATGTTCCAGCTGTGATCATGGACTGCAAGCTCAGGCTGACAGGGACTGACTCAGAGGTCACACAGGCTCCTGTGCTAAATGTGAACAGACGTGCGCACTGGGTCAGATTGACGGGGTGAACCACTAGTTGTATTTATAGACTCTCCTCATGCTTGGGAGCTACTCTCTGCCTTGATCCAGATTCCTAATCCTGTTCTCAACTCTGACACCATCTTCCCAGATGAAGCCCACTTGCATATTAGCTGTCGGGCTCAGGCAAAAATGACTAAAGTCATAGACCCCTTGGAACAGACCTAAAATAGACTTCCTAGCTTCTTCCCATTTGAAGACCCCTAATTTCATCTGCTCTATTCCTACCTTTGGGTTCCTGTTTATTAAACAATTTGTCCTACTTTATATCTTACTGACTTTCAGCCACCGAGCTAGAGATGCTATCATGACACCAACCTGACTTCCCTGGGCAGACGACCTCACCAATATTTCCTGGAATCTCCCCTCCCCAGATCCCTGCCCACTAGGAAAAGACAGTAACGGGCTGGGGGGTATGAATCCACCTGCCAACACCCATGTCCAGAGGATAAACAATTACAGAAGCCGGAACTCCCACCCTCTGCACCCCATAGAGAATTTTGGTCCATACTCCCAGAGGGATAAAGACTAGGGAAGCTTCCAATAGAGGGGATGGGACATGAAACTCTGGTGGTGGGAACTGTGTGGAACTGTACCCCTGTTATCTTACAATCTTGTTCATCAGTATCAAATCACTAATGGGGTGTGTGTGTGTGTGTGTGCGTGCGCGTGCATGTGCATGTGCAAAAGAAAATTGGCTTGGATTGATGGCTTGAAGTGGCACAAGCCTAGACCCACTTGGGGTCTGAAGCAGAGAGCAAGTGTCCCCCCACCTTCCTGGGCAGAGAGCCCTCAGGACCAGTCATGCTGGCAGACTCGCCTTTGACCCCAGAGGCAGCAGGGCTAGGGTTTGAAGATGAGTGGAGCCAGTTATGTTTGAGATCAAGGGAGAAACAGAATAGGCCAGGAAATGTGCCCAAAAGAGACACGCCACCCACCGCCATTCCACAGCAGTAAGGCCTGTGTGGACCAGGACTAGGATGGGTCATGCCATCCTTGTGCAGGAGAGCCCCAAGTGGAGACCGTTACTAGTTCACAGATGTGGCATGAAAGAGAGGGTCCAGGTCACAGCACAGGTGTGATGCAGGCCCACCAAGGCCTTGGACCCCACTGCTCGGGGTGCAGAAATCAGCTGGTCTGGTGCTGGGGTGGTTCCAGAACTTTCTTCGTGTGACATGAAGTGCTCATTTTTAAGCTGATGGCTTTTGTCTGACCTACAGGCGATGATATAAATACCCAACTGGCTTTTGGCAGAGAAAGGTCTCCTTGCTTCGACTGTTGCAATGTTCTTACCCTCCCTTCTCCACCTAGCGCCCAACCCGCCCAGGTGTGCAGTGGAGACTCAAGCAGGTGGCACAGCAGTGGGGTCTTCCCACAGAGAAGGTCCCATCACCTGTTTTTTCACGTCTGCAAACACCCGTGTAGAAAGTTCAGTGATTTCCAGTGCACAGAAACAGACAAAATGTCTTGAGAGAGAGAGATCATGTCTGGGGCCCTAGTCAGGGGAGCCCTGGGTTCCCACACAAACACACTGGGCCTAGATCTCTAACAGCCCCTCTCTCCACCATCACTGGTCACTTCCATCAGCAACGTCATAACAAGCCCTCCTGTGGGCCTCTCCGGGACCCGCCTTCACTCTCCCCACTCTCTGAAGGGAGGCCGGTCAGCCTGCTCTGCCCCTGGGGAAGAGGGGTCCTGAAATGAGAGCAGCCTAGAAGGTTCCAGCTGTGACCATGGACTGTGAGCTCAGACTGACAGGGACTCAGAGGTCACACAGGCTCCTGTGCTATATATATCAGGGCCCTGGGTCAGGTAGATGGGATAAATAGTTAATTTTATTCATAGATTTTTTTTTAAGAATAGGAGCTACTCTCTGCCCTAATCCAACTTTCTAGCCCTTTTCTCTACTCTGACACCATATTTTTGTCCAACTCCATGTTAGCTATCAAATTCAAGCAAAAACTATGATAGGCATGGGCCCCTAGGAACGTGCCTAAAAAGGACTCCTTAGCTTCCTTCCTCCCTAAGATCCCTATTCTCAGCTACTCTGTTCCTACTTTTTGGTTCCTGTTCATTAATCATTTTTTCCTGCTTTTTATTTTGCTGCCTTTCAGACACCAAGTTGTAGATGCTACCATGATTCCATCCTGACTTCACTGGGCAGACAACATCACCAATGTGTCTTGGAACCCCACTTCCCCAGAGCCCTGCCCCACTAGGGAAAGATAGAAACAGGCTGGGAGTATGGATCCACTTGACAACACCCATGTCCAGCAGAGAAGCAATTACAAAAGCCAGAACTCCCGCCTTCTGCTCCCCATAAAGAAGTTTGGTCCATACTCCTAGAGGGACATAAATATTAGGGGAAGATGACCAGAGGGCTCTGAACCCCAATTCTGTCGGGAAATTGTTAAGCCAGCTCCCCCTGCTCCACTCTGCATTCCTGATACTATGGCCTATCCACATAATCATTGTTTTGCCTGAAAGATCCCCACCCATTCCATTCCTTTGATCTATCTTTCAAGACCCTCCCTGCCTCCAGGGTATCATTAACCCCACCAGTTAAAACCCTCGCAACAGTTGCTAAAGAAGTTTCTACCTTCCCAGCCCCCTTTTGACTTTCTCCACCCCTTTCCTAGCCATTTCCATCTCCGACTTGTCACTTCTGGGTCGACCTTTAAAAGCGTTGCTCTCTGATCAATAAAGACTTCGCATTGCCACTCTGCCACGAGTTCGAGTCATCTCTCCCACATCACTGAGTGAGTAGCAGCCCAGGCTGGCTCCGGTCAAGTTCTCTCCAACCCAGAGAATACGCGCCCAGGAAGAGGCACCCCCACGCTAGCCTGGCACAATTCCATCAGGACCCAGAGAGAGAGGAGGAAGAAGAGAGGGACATTTGGGCATAATAACACGTGTATGTGTCACTTGGAAAGGAAGAGAAGATGAGACCTAAAAAGGGAGGGGGGTGGGGCAGATATACGCATAGACAGATGCCTATAGAAATAATAGTCTACCCATACCTGTGACCTTGGGAGAACTGCTGTAGCTTCCAGTGGAGGGAGTGGGGATTCAGAACTAAGGTGGTGGGAACGGTATGGAGCTGTACCCCTGTTACCCTGTAATTGTGTAAATCAATATTAAATCACTAATAAAAGAAAAACAGAAAAAAAGAGATCCTTACAAAGCAAGCGTGAAGACAGGAAAGGAGACAGTGCAGTGGTAGCTCACCAGACTTCCATGCCTGAGGTCCCAGGTTCAAGCCCTGCCAGCCCCTGCTGTGGCCCCTCTGTCTGTCTCTCAGTAAGATAAATAACTCTTAGAAGAATGCAAAGAAGATGGAGGGGGAGAAAGGGGGGCTGAAGGAGGCTGGGTTCTCTCAAAGAATGACTTTACAGAAAAGCCCCTCAGAGCTGCCGGCAGTCAAGGAAGGGAAGCCCATTCTGGGGTGAAAGCTGAACACGTCACTTTTGATGTGAGGGACCCCTCCCCACAACAGGAGAGTCATGGTCATAATGGATGGGGCCCGCCGGGGGGCTCCCAGTGTGAACTTGTTATCAGAGTATGTTATAGTCCACCTGACCGAAAAGAACTACTGGGCTGTGAAATGATAGAGCGAATAAAAGAAACCATAAAAGAGCCAGAGCAGTAGTAATGGGAGGTGTTAAGTACCCGAGCACAGAGCAGAGTGCATTAAGTGGATGAAATAAAGCTTGAAGCTTGCGGTAAAGAGACTGTGGGGAGGGGTTGCGGGAGGGGAGCGTCTCTGGAGGGGACTGCACAGCTCTGCTGTGAGAGTTCTGAGCACAGATTACTGGGCGTGAATTAATCCTCAGCGCCAGGAGAGGCCCTGCTTCCCTCCCACACCTTAGCACAGCAGATGGACTGTCCTGTTAGCATAGAAGTAATGACAATGAGGAGACAGGATGGATTATTGGAATGGATTCCCAGAAGCGGGGAGACCAGGTCCTGGTGTAGAGCGTGGACCTGCTTGACTGGAGCATTTGGCTCTGGAGCACAGAAGAGGCTGTTCTCAAGCTAGTGGTTCTTGGGGGCTGGGCGGGCCACTCAGCCGGCAGACACAGGACTTACCTGCCTGCAGCTCCCAGTACAACGCCCAGCACTGTATGGAGCCATGTGCTCTGGCTCTCTCTCTCTCTCTCGCTCTCTCTCTCTCTCTCTCTCTCTCTCTCTCTCTGACACACACACACAAGCACACATACACACACACACTGGTATTTCTGATACGAAATAAATAAAAATTATACTTTTTGCCTCCAGAGTTATCTCTGGAGTCCAGTGCTAGCGCTGTGAATCCATTGACCTTGATGGCCATTGTATCCATTTTTCCCATTGTATTCGACAGGACAGAGAGAAATTGAGAGAAGTGAGGGAGATAGAGAGGGAGAGAGAAGGAGAGACACCTGTAGCCCTGTTTCGCTACAGGTAATTATGGGGGCTCAGACCGAGATCCTTGCACAGGTCTTTGTACTTAGTTCTATGTACATTTAACTGGGTGCACCACCGCCCAGCCCCCAGTAAAAATAAATCTTTCAAACTAGATCAAATGTACGGCAACTATGGAAGCAGTTGTCAGCAGCAGGTGTGGCAGTGTAGAACACAGAACGGATCGCCAGCACAGAACAGGGACGCAAGCAGCAGACACGGGGGTGCAGAACCCTGAACGCATGACTGGGGCAGCCTCTAGTCTGAGCCAGCAGCTTACTCCCTTGTCCATCAGCCCAGAACTTTCTCTGGCTCTCTGCGCCCAGGTAAGTCTTCCCCTCCCAGCATCTCCAGAAGTCCCTGGGACCACCTGCAATTAGTTCATCCAGACCCTAGTCCAGGAATTGGGGGTGGGGGGCTGGAGTCCCCAGGGGGAAGCTGGTGTAGACCCCCCAACTTCCATCATATGGAAGGGTCTGATTCCAGTTGCACTCACTACACACACAAGGTGGGGCAGCCCCTCTGGGAGACCCTATGGAGAGTCCTTGACCAAATGCAAATGGAAGCATCTTATGACCCAACAAGACCACTTTGGGCATTTATCCAGTGGACACTCAAACACTAATTAGAAGGGACACAGGCACCCCTGTGTTCACAGCTGCATTGTTCACAACAGCCAAAGAGTGGAAGGAGCCTAGATGCCCACCAACAGGTGATTGGCTAAAGAAGTTATGGGCTCTGTACTCAATGGGATACTACTCTGCAATCAAAAAGATGATAGTGTGTCCTTCGGGACAAAATAGATGTAACTGGAAGTGATGACACCTCATGAAATAAGAGATGAAAGACAACTACTGGGCGGCTTGGCGTAAACATTGTTTCTAGAGATCTGATACAAACTGGAACTTGAAAAAAACAAAACAAAAAACCTGTACTCACTGCTCCGTGACAGATGGGGAGATACCATGGCACTGAAGCTTGGCCTCTCACCACTGCACCTCCCACTGGTGTTGGGGCTTGAACCCGGGTTCAGGCACAGCGGTGCAGATGCCATCCCTGGTGAGTTCTCCCTCCAGACCTCACTCAGTGTATTTATTTGCAACTTGCATTCAGTTTCTGGACTGTTGTTCTAGAACATATTTAAGTGTCTGAGTGGGTGTTTCCTGGGAGAAGTCCTGCCAGTCTTGCTTGGGACACACAGGGATGGGTGGCCCTCCCATGTCCTGTTGGAGGAAGAACAGGTCACAGGACAAGTCGTGGGGAAAATCGAGCGTGGGAAGAAGGCCCATGCACAAGCCACAGTGATAGGCATGTCAGATGGCAAGGCTGGTTGGCACTGATGCCAGTTATAGAGCCAGCAAACCCTGGCAAGAGAAAGCTCACTTTTCTCTGTTTTTGTCCCCATCTTGGGGGTGGCCTGTGGGGACAGGCTGCCCTTACACACACACACACACACACACACACACACACACACACACACACACACACCTGGGTAAGACTGCTCCCCATTATGTCTGGGCCCCGAACCTCTTACCAGCTGGAATGATGGGTAGACAGGAGGCTCTGCCCAGCTGTGCCCAGATACCTTGAAGGTGGAGCCAGTTAAGGGTCGGGTGGTGGCGCACCTGGTTGAGCACACAGGTTACGATGCGCAAGGACCCAGGTTCGAGCCCCTGGTCCCTACCTACAGGGGGGAAGCTTCATGAGTGATGAAGCAGTGCTGTAGGTATCTCTCTCCCTCTCTATCTCCCCCTTCCTTCGTGATTTCCGGCTGTCTCTCTCCAATAAATAAATTTTAAAAAGCTAAAAAAAAAAGTTAGAGCCAATTATTTGAGGTTGTAGCAGAGATGCTAAGTGTGGAGCTTGCTGGTGAAGGAGAAAGAATTGGTGGAGCCCTCCAGGATCCAGATTGTCACTCGAGAGAGCGAGGGAGAGGGTGCAATGTCCTTTGACTCACATCATTTGGTTGTCAACACACCAAACTCCAAGGCAAAGGAGAGAGAACCCTCGATCAGTGCCCTTCCGCCCCCTCCCCAACCTCTGCCCTTTCATGATACAGAGAGAGAAAATCCTGGAAAAAAATCTTATTTTAGCTATTTGTTCTTGAGATTCCACTTCCAGTGTATGAATAATGGGCTCTGGGGAGATTTCTTGTGGGGCCCAGTAGCCGTATTGTAGAAGCAAACAGATTGAGAGAGGGAGAGAGAGAGAGCGAGAGCGAGAGAGAGAGAGAGAGAGAAGTGATTATGGCAGGGCTGAGGAGAGAGAGAGAGCAATGATTATGGCAGGGCTGAGGAGAGAATCTTTTCCCTCCCAAGCAGCCCAGCCCAAAAAAAACCATGAGGTGGCTCAGTATAACCATCGCCCCCAACCCCGCTCCTCTGACCTGTCAGACGCGTGCTGGCACATCCAGCCTGGCCCCTCAACCATGTTCCCAATGCGTCTGCTTTGTCTGCTGGTCTAGGGGCTCGTGCTCAAAGGTGGTGACAGCAAACTTGACTGTGGTGATGGGAGCGGTGGTGACATATTCCCAAGTGACCTGGGGACCACTCCCTCTCCCTGGCCTCGGTCCCTGGCACCAGCCGGCCTGCTTCTCACCGCTTCCCAATCAGAGTGGCAAGTATGGTGACTGGAATAGAAACTGTTCCCTCTGGGAGAAAGGCAAACTAGCAGCATCCAGAAATTTCAGAGTGGATGGAAAGGGAATATGGCTGTGCTCAGGTGGTGAGGACCAGGGACAACCTATTGAGAGAGCTGGGCCACAGTGTGGTCCCCACAGAGGGCTTTCTGCCTGCCGGGCTGCCTCGTTCATTCATGCCCTGTAGACCACACCCCACTTGCAGGGTCAGGAGAAGGGGAAGATTCGTGCAGAGCACCCCAGGCTCTAGCTGGTGGGTTTTGCACAGTGAATGTCAACCCTGGAGAGCAACGATGATGGTGTGGGAGGTGGGGGGTGTCCAGCTAGGAAAACAAAGTCAGTTACAGAAACAGAAACAGTGCAGCAGAAGACTCGTCTCAACAAGCTTTGGAGAAGAGGGGAGGGTGTAGAAGAGAGAAAAGAGAAATTAGCTGCAGGGAGCAGCCAGCCTCAGTCAGGGGTGGGGGTAGGGGCACTGAAGTGATGATGTTAGTGAGGCAGATAATAGATAGATAGATAGATACATGATACATGATATATAAATAGGTGATAGATATAGGTGGCAGATTAGATTGATACAGATTAGATAGATAGATAGATGATAGATAAATAGATGATAGATGGGTGATAGATGGATAGATAGATAATAGACAGATGATAAATAGGTGACAGAGATATAGGTGATAGATTAGAGAAATATAGATTAGATAGATGACATATAGATGATAGGTGATAGATGGGTAAATAGATAATAGACAAACAGATAGATGATATAAATATAGATGATAGATTAGATAGATAGACAGACAGACAGATAGGTAGACAGACAGGTAGATAAGCAGGAGGTCCGATGGACAGATGGGTGAATGGACCAGTATATGATAAACAGATTAGATAGATAGATGATTGATAGTAGAGATGATAGAAATTAGATAGAAGAGATAGACAGAAGACAGATTAGATGATAGGTGGTTGATAATATATTATATCTGATGGATTGATAGACATGGTATTATTTCAGGTGTTATTTAACTGGGCTCTTATTGCAGACCCAGAAGAAATGGAACTCAGTCCTCTCCATTAGGAACACAATGCCCTCCATTGGAAGTTTATCTATTCTTTAACCTCCTCTGGGGGTATGGACCAAAAAAAATTTTTTTTTGCCCCCAGGGTTATTGCTGAGGCTAGGTGCCAGCACTGTGAATCCAGTGCTCCCAGAGGGTTGCTTTTTTTTTTCATTTTATTATATAGGACAGAGAGAAATTGAGGAGAGAGAGGGAGAGAAAGAGAGACACCTGCAGACCTGCTTCATCACTTCTGAAGCAAACCCCCTGCAGGTGGGGAGTTGGGCCTCGAACCAGAATCCTTGTGTGGATTTTGCACTTTGTACTATGTGTACTTAGTTAACCCGATGTGCTACTATCTGGTCTCCTGGACCAAAACTCTTTATGAGGTGCAGAAGGTGGGAGTTCTGGCTTCTGTCATTGCTTCTCCGATGGATATGGGTGTTGGCAGGTGGACCCACATCCCCAGCCTGTTTCTATCTTTCCCTAGTGGGACAGGGCTCTGGGGAGGGGAGTCTTTGGGATAATTTCAAGATACTTTCTTAGACTCGTGCTTATGAAGCTCCATCAACACGATTATCAAGAGAGACAGGGATGGGGGCCGATGCTGAGGTTTTAGTCTCTCTTGATGCATCTATTGGTTAGTTCCCAACACGCCCCTAGGAGAACCTTCAGGGAACACACTCGCTGCAGGGGGCTCAACTCACTTTCTCCACTTACCAGGCAAGGCAGCATCTGGTGAATGGACCACAGGTGGGCGGTACCCATGGACCTGGTGCCCAGACCTAGTGCAAGGAGTTTGAGGGAAGGAAGGCAAGTTGGGAATGCAGAGAAGGTGGAGTTGGAAAAGCCATTTTCTGGATTCCTCCAGAAAGAACTGAAGTAAGAAGCCAGCATCAAATGGCCCAATGCCTGGGAGAGAGAAAGCTGTGGGCTGGAGGATAGGAAGCTGGGGAGAGGACAGGAAGCTGGGGAGAGGACAGGAAGCTGGGGAGAGGACAGGAAGCTGGGGAGAGGACAGGAAGCTGGGGAGAGGACAGGAAGCTGGGGAGAGGACAGGAAGCAGGGAGAGGACAGGAAGCTGGGGAGAGGACAGGAAGCGGGGAGAGGACAGGAAGCTGGGGAGAGGACAGGAAGCTGGGGAGAGGACAGGAAGCTGGGGAGAGGACAGGAAGCTGGGGAGAGGACAGGAAGCTGGGGAGAGGACAGGAAGCAGGGAGAGGACAGGAAGCTGGGGAGAGGACAGGAAGCTGGGGAGAGGACAGGAAGCTGGGGAGAGGACAGGAAGCTGGGGAGAGGACAGGAAGCGGGGAGAGGACAGGAAGCTGGGGAGAGGACAGGAAGCTGGGGAGAGGACAGGAAGCAGGGGAGAGGTCAGGAAGCTGGGGAGAGGACAGGAAGCTGGGGAGAGGACAGGAAGCGGGGAGAGGACAGGAAGCTGGGGAGAGGACAGGAAGCTGGGGAGAGGACAGGAAGCAGGGGAGAGGTCAGGAAGCTGGGGAGAGGACAGGAAGCTGGGGAGAGGACAGGAAGCGGGGAGAGGACAGGAAGCTGGGGAGAGGACAGGAAGCTGGGGAGAGGACAGGAAGCTGGGGAGAGGACAGGAAGCAGGGAGAGGACAGGAAGCTGGGGAGAGGACAGGAAGCTGGGGAGAGGACAGGAAGCTGGGGAGAGGACAGGAAGCAGGGAGAGGACAGGAAGCAGGGAGAGGACAGGAAGCTGGGGAGAAGTCAGGAAGCTGGGGAGAGGACAGGAAGCGGGGAGAGGACAGGAAGCTGGGGAGAGGACAGGAAGCTGGGGAGAGGTCAGGAAGCTGGGGAGAGGACAGGAAGCTGGGGAGAGGACAGGAAGCAGGGAGAGGACAGGAAGCAGTGAGAGGACAGGAAGCTGGGGAGAGGACAGGAAGCTGGGGAGAGGACAGGAAGCGGGGAGAGAACAGGAAGCGGGGAGAGGACAGGAAGCGGGGAGAGGACAGGAAGCTGGGGAGAGGACAGGAAGCTGGGGAGAGGACAGGAAGCGGGGAGAGAACAGGAAGCGGAGAGGACAGGAAGCGGGGAGAGGACAGGAAGCTGGGGAGAGGACAGGAAGCGGGGAGAGGACAGGAAGCAGGGAGAGGACAGGAAGCTGGAGAGAGGACAGGAAGCTGGGGAGAGGACAGGAAGCGGGGAGAGGACAGGAAGCAGGGGAGAGGACAGGAAGCAGGGGAGAGGACAGGAAGCGGGGAGAGAACAGCAAGCGGGGAGAGGACAGGAAGCGGGGAGAGGACAGGAAGCTGGGGAGAGGATAGGAAGCTGGAAAGAGGACAGGAAGCGGGGAGAGGACAGGAAGCTGGGGAGAGGTCAGGAAGCTGGGGAGAGGACAGGAAGCTGGGGAGAGGACAGGAAGCTGGGGAGAGGACAGGAAGCAGGGGAGAGGACAGGAAGCAGGGGAGAGGACAGGAAGCGGGGAGAGAACAGCAAGCGGGGAGAGGACAGGAAGCGGGGAGAGGACAGGAAGCTGGGGAGAGGACAGGAAGCTGGGGAGAGGACAGGAAGCTGGGGAGAGGACAGGAAGCTGGGGAGAAGACAGGAAGCTGGGGAGAGGACAGGAAGCTGGGGAGAGGACAGGAAGCGGGGAGAGGACAGGAAGCGGGGAGAGGACAGGAAGCTGGGGAGAAGTCAGGAAGCTGGGGAGAGGACAGGAAGCGGGGAGAGGACAGGAAGCTGGGGAGAGGACAGGAAGCTGGGGAGAGGACAGGAAGCTGGGGAGAGGTCAGGAAGCTGGGGAGAGGACAGGAAGCTGGGGAGAGGACAGGAAGCGGGGAGAGGACAGGAAGCTGGGGAGAGGACAGGAAGCTGGGGAGAGGACAGGAAGCTGGGGAGAGGACAGGAAGCAGGGAGAGGACAGGAAGCTGGGGAGAGGACAGGAAGCTGGGGAGAGGACAGGAAGCTGGGGAGAGGACAGGAAGCAGGGAGAGGACAGGAAGCAGGGAGAGGACAGGAAGCTGGGGAGAAGTCAGGAAGCTGGGGAGAGGACAGGAAGCTGGGGAGAGGACAGGAAGCTGGGGAGAGGACAGGAAGCTGGGGAGAGGACAGGAAGTGGGGAGAGGACAGGAAGCTGGGGAGAGGAGAGGAAGCTGGGGAGAGGACAGGAAGCGGGGAGAGGACAGGAAGCTGGGGAGAGGACAGGAAGCTGGGGAGAGGACAGGAAGCTGGGGAGAGGTCAGGAAGCTGGGGAGAGGACAGGAAGCTGGGGAGAGGACAGGAAGCTGGGGAGAGGACAGGAAGCAGGGAGAGGACAGGAAGCTGGGGAGAGGACAGGAAGCTGGGGAGAGGACAGGAAGCAGTGAGAGGACAGGAAGCTGGGGAGAGGACAGGAAGCTGGGGAGAGGACAGGAAGCGGGGAGAGAACAGGAAGCAGGGAGAGGACAGGAAGCGGGGAGAGGACAGGAAGCTGGGGAGAGGACAGGAAGCTGGGGAGAGGACAGGAAGCTGGGGAGAGGACAGGAAGCGGGGAGAGGACAGGAAGCGGGGAGAGGACAGGAAGCGGGGAGAGGACAGGAAGCGGGGAGAGGACAGGAAGCGGGGAGAGGACAGGAAGCTGGGGAGAGGACAGGAAGCGGGGAGAGAACAGGAAGCGGGGAGAGGACAGGAAGCTGGGGAGAGGACAGGAAGCTGGGGAGAGGACAGGAAGCTGGGGAGAGGACAGGAAGCTGGGGAGAGGACAGGAAGCAGGGGAGAGGACAGGAAGCGGGGAGAGGACAGCAAGCGGGGAGAGGACAGGAAGCGGGGAGAGGACAGGAAGCTGGGGAGAGGACAGGAAGCTGGAAAGAGGACAGGAAGCGGGGAGAGGACAGGAAGCGGGGAGAGGTCAGGAAGCTGGGGAGAGGACAGGAAGCTGGGGAGAGGACAGGAAGCGGGGAGAGGACAGGAAGCGGGGAGAGGACAGGAAGCTGGGGAGAGGGCAGGAAGCTGGGGAGAGGACAGGCAGCTGGGGAGAGGACAGGAAGCTGGAGAGAGGACAGGAAGCGGGGAGAGGACAGGAAGCTGGGGAGAGGACAGGAAGCGGGGAGAGGACAGGAAGCTGGGGAGAGGACAGGAAGCTGGGGAGAGGACAGGAAGCTGGGGAGAGGACAGGAAGCTGGGGAGAGGACAGGAAGCTGGGGAGAGGACAGGAAGCTGGGGAGAGGACAGGAAGCTGGGGAGAGGACAGGAAGCTGGGGAGAGGACAGGAAGCTGGGGAGAAGTCAGGAAGCGGGGGAGAAGTCAGGAAGCGGGGGAGAGGACAGGAAGCGGGGAGAGGACAGGAAGCTGGGGAGAGGACAGGAAGCTGGGGAGAGGTCAGGAAGTTGGGGAGAGGTCAGGAAGCTGGGGTGAGGACAGGAAGCTGGGGTGAGGACAGGAAGCTGGGAGAGGACAGGAAGCTGGGGAGAGGACAGGAAGCTGGGGAGAGGACAGGAAGCTGGGGTGAGGACAGGAAGCTGGGGTGAGGACAGGAAGCTGGGGAGAGGACAGGAAGCTGGGAGAGGACAGGAAGCTGGGGAGTGGACAGGAAGCTGGGGAGTGGACAGGAAGCTGGGGAGAGGACAGGAAGCTGGGGAGAGTACAGGAAGCAGGGAGAGGACAGGAAGCTGGGGAGAGGACAGGAAGCAGGGAGAGGACAGGAAACTGGGGAGAGGGCAGGAAGCTGGGAAGAGGACAGGAAGCAGGGAGAGGACAGGAAGCAGGGAGAGGACAGGAAGATGGGGAGAGGACAGGAAGCAGGGAGAGGACAGGAAGCAGGGAGAGGACAGGAAGCTGGGGAGAGGACAGGAAGCTGGGGAGAGGACAGGAAGCAGGGAGAGGACAGGAAGCTGGGGAGAGGACAGGAAGCTGGGAAGAGGACAGGAAGCAGGGAGAGGACAGGAAGCAGGGAGAGGACAGGAAGCTGGGGAGAAGACAGGAAGCAGGGAGAGTACAGGAAGATGGGGAGAGGACAGGAAGCGGGGAGAGGACAGGAAGCAGGGAGAGGACAGGAAGCTGGGGAGAGGACAGGAAGCTGGGGAGAGGACAGGAAGCAGGGAGAGGTCAGGAAGATGGGGAGAGGTCAGGAAGTTGGGGAGAAGACAAGAAGCACGGAGAGGTCAGGAAGATGGGGAGAAGACAGGAAGCAGGGAGGGGACAGGAAGCTGGGGAGAGGACAGGAAGCAGGGAGAGGACAGGAAGCAGGGAGAGGACAGGAAGCAGGGAGAGGAGAGGAAGCTGGGGAGAGGACAGGAAGCTGGGGAGAGGACAGGAAGCTGGGGAGAGGACAGGAAGCTGGGGAGAGGACAGGAAGCTGGGGAGAGGACAGGAAGCTGGGGAGAGGACAGGAAGCTGGGGAGAGGACAGGAAGCTGGGGAGAGGACAGGAAGCAGGGAGAGGACAGGAAGCAGGGGAGAGGACAGGAAGCTGGGGAGAGGGCAGGAAGCTGGGAAGAGGACAGGAAGCAGGGAGAGGACAGGAAGCAGGGAGAGGACAGGAAGATGGGGAGAGGACAGGAAGTGGGAAGAGGACAGGAAGCGGGGAGAGGACAGGAAGCTGGGGAGAGGACAGGAAGCAGGGAGAGGTCAGGAAGATGGGGAGAGGTCAGGATGTTGGGGAGAAGACAGGAAGCAGGGAGAGGTCAGGAAGATGGGGAGAAGACAGGAAGCAGGGAGAGGACAGGAAGATGGGGAGAGGACAGGAAGCAGGGAGAGGACAGGAAGCTGGGGAGAAGACAGGAAGCAGGGAGAGGACAGGAAGATGGGGAGAGGACAGGAAGCAGGGAGAGGACAGGAAGCAGGGAGAGGACAGGAAGCTGGGGAGAGGACAGGAAGCTGGGGAGAGGACAGGAAGCAGGGAGAGGTCAGGAAGATGGGGAGAGGTCAGGAAGTTGGGGAGAAGACAAGAAGCACGGAGAGGTCAGGAAGATGGGGAGAAGACAGGAAGCAGGGAGGGGACAGGAAGCTGGGGAGAGGACAGGAAGCAGGGAGAGGACAGGAAGCAGGGAGAGGACAGGAAGCTGGGGAGAGGACAGGAATCTGGGGAGAGGACAGGAAGCTGGGGAGAGGACAGGAAGCTGGGGAGAGGACAGGAAGCTGGGGAGAGGACAGGAAGCTGGGGAGAGGACAGGAAGCTGGGGAGAGGACAGGAAGCTGGGGAGAGGACAGGAAGCAGGGAGAGGACAGGAAGCAGGGGAGAGGACAGGAAGCTGGGGAGAGGGCAGGAAGCTGGGAAGAGGACAGGAAGCAGGGAGAGGACAGGAAGCAGGGAGAGGACAGGAAGATGGGGAGAGGACAGGAAGTGGGAAGAGGACAGGAAGCGGGGAGAGGACAGGAAGCTGGGGAGAGGACAGGAAGCAGGGAGAGGTCAGGAAGATGGGGAGAGGTCAGGAAGTTGGGGAGAAGACAGGAAGCAGGGAGAGGTCAGGAAGATGGGGAGAAGACAGGAAGCAGGGAGGGGACAGGAAGCTGGGGAGAGGACAGGAAGCAGGGAGAGGACAGGAAGCAGGGAGAGGACAGGAAGCAGGGAGAGGACAGGAAGCTGGGGAGAGGACAGGAAGCTGGGGAGAGGACAGGAAGCTGGGGCGAGGACAGGAAGCGGGGAAAGGACAGGAAGTGGGGAGAGGACAGGAAGCTGGGGAGAGGACAGGAAGCTGGGGAGAGGACAGGAAGCGGGGAAAGGACAGGTAGTGGGGAGAGGACAGGAAGCTGGGGAGAGGACAGGAAGCTGGGGAGAGGACAGGAAGCAGGGAGAGGACAGGAAGCTGGGGAGAGGACAGGAAGCGGGGAGAGGTCAGGAAGCTTGGGAGAGGACAGGAAGCAGGGAGACGACAGGAAGCTGGGGAGAGGACAGGAAGCTGGGGAGAGGACAGGAAGCAGGGAGAGGACAGGAAGCTGGGGAGTGGATAGGAAGCTGGGGAGAGGACAGGAAGCAGGGAGAGGACAGGAAGCAGGGAGAGGACAGGAAGCTGGGGAGAAGACAGGAAGCAGGGAGAGGACAGGAAGATGGGGAGAGGATAGGAAGCAGGGAGAGGACAGGAAGCAGGGAGAGGACAGGAAGCAGGGAGAGGACAGGAAGCTGGGGAGAGGACAGGAAGCTGGGGAGAGGACAGGAAGCAGGGAGAGGTCAGGAAGCTGGGGAGAGGTCAGGAAGTTGGGGAGAAGACAAGAAGCACGGAGAGGTCAGGAAGATGGGGAGAAGACAGGAAGCAGGGAGGGGACAGGAAGCTGGGGAGAGGACAGGAAGCAGGGAGAGGACAGGAAGCAGGGAGAGGACAGGAAGCAGGGAGAGGACAGGAAGCTGGGGAGAGGACAGGAAGCTGGGGAGAGGACTGGAAGCGGGGAGAGGACAGGAAGCTGGGGAGAGGACAGGAAGCTGGGGAGAGGACAGGAAGCTGGGGAGAGGACAGGAAGCTGGGGAGAGGACAGGAAGCTGGGGAGAGGACAGGAAGCAGGGAGAGGACAGGAAGCAGGGAGAGGACAGGAAGCTGGGGAGAGGGCAGGAAGCTGGGAAGAGGACAGGAAGCAGGGAGAGGACAGGAAGCAGGGAGAGGACAGGAAGCTGGGGAGAGGACAGGAAGTGGGAAGAGGACAGGAAGCAGGGAGAGGACAGGAAGCTGGGGAGAGGACAGGAAGCAGGGAGAGGTCAGGAAGCTGGGGAGAGGACAGGAAGCGGGGAGAGGACAGGAAGCGGGGAGAGGACAGGAAGCTGGGGAGAGGGCAGGAAGCTGGGGAGAGGACAGGCAGCTGGGGAGAGGACAGGAAGCTGGAGAGAGGACAGGAAGCGGGGAGAGGACAGGAAGCTGGGGAGAGGACAGGAAGCGGGGAGAGGACAGGAAGCTGGGGAGAGGACAGGAAGCTGGGGAGAGGACAGGAAGCTGGGGAGAGGACAGGAAGCTGGGGAGAGGACAGGAAGCTGGGGAGAGGACAGGAAGCTGGGGAGAGGACAGGAAGCTGGGGAGAGGACAGGAAGCTGGGGAGAGGACAGGAAGCTGGGGAGAAGTCAGGAAGCGGGGGAGAAGTCAGGAAGCGGGGGAGAGGACAGGAAGCGGGGAGAGGACAGGAAGCTGGGGAGAGGACAGGAAGCTGGGGAGAGGTCAGGAAGTTGGGGAGAGGTCAGGAAGCTGGGGTGAGGACAGGAAGCTGGGGTGAGGACAGGAAGCTGGGAGAGGACAGGAAGCTGGGGAGAGGACAGGAAGCTGGGGAGAGGACAGGAAGCTGGGGTGAGGACAGGAAGCTGGGGTGAGGACAGGAAGCTGGGGAGAGGACAGGAAGCTGGGAGAGGACAGGAAGCTGGGGAGTGGACAGGAAGCTGGGGAGTGGACAGGAAGCTGGGGAGAGGACAGGAAGCTGGGGAGAGGACAGGAAGCAGGGAGAGGACAGGAAGCTGGGGAGAGGACAGGAAGCAGGGAGAGGACAGGAAACTGGGGAGAGGGCAGGAAGCTGGGAAGAGGACAGGAAGCAGGGAGAGGACAGGAAGCAGGGAGAGGACAGGAAGATGGGGAGAGGACAGGAAGCAGGGAGAGGACAGGAAGCAGGGAGAGGACAGGAAGCTGGGGAGAGGACAGGAAGCTGGGGAGAGGACAGGAAGCAGGGAGAGGACAGGAAGCTGGGGAGAGGACAGGAAGCTGGGAAGAGGACAGGAAGCAGGGAGAGGACAGGAAGCAGGGAGAGGACAGGAAGCTGGGGAGAAGACAGGAAGCAGGGAGAGGACAGGAAGATGGGGAGAGGACAGGAAGCGGGGAGAGGACAGGAAGCAGGGAGAGGACAGGAAGCTGGGGAGAGGACAGGAAGCTGGGGAGAGGACAGGAAGCAGGGAGAGGTCAGGAAGATGGGGAGAGGTCAGGAAGTTGGGGAGAAGACAAGAAGCACGGAGAGGTCAGGAAGATGGGGAGAAGACAGGAAGCAGGGAGGGGACAGGAAGCTGGGGAGAGGACAGGAAGCAGGGAGAGGACAGGAAGCAGGGAGAGGACAGGAAGCAGGGAGAGGAGAGGAAGCTGGGGAGAGGACAGGAAGCTGGGGAGAGGACAGGAAGCTGGGGAGAGGACAGGAAGCTGGGGAGAGGACAGGAAGCTGGGGAGAGGACAGGAAGCTGGGGAGAGGACAGGAAGCTGGGGAGAGGACAGGAAGCTGGGGAGAGGACAGGAAGCAGGGAGAGGACAGGAAGCAGGGGAGAGGACAGGAAGCTGGGGAGAGGGCAGGAAGCTGGGAAGAGGACAGGAAGCAGGGAGAGGACAGGAAGCAGGGAGAGGACAGGAAGATGGGGAGAGGACAGGAAGTGGGAAGAGGACAGGAAGCGGGGAGAGGACAGGAAGCTGGGGAGAGGACAGGAAGCAGGGAGAGGTCAGGAAGATGGGGAGAGGTCAGGATGTTGGGGAGAAGACAGGAAGCAGGGAGAGGTCAGGAAGATGGGGAGAAGACAGGAAGCAGGGAGAGGACAGGAAGATGGGGAGAGGACAGGAAGCAGGGAGAGGACAGGAAGCTGGGGAGAAGACAGGAAGCAGGGAGAGGACAGGAAGATGGGGAGAGGACAGGAAGCAGGGAGAGGACAGGAAGCAGGGAGAGGACAGGAAGCTGGGGAGAGGACAGGAAGCTGGGGAGAGGACAGGAAGCAGGGAGAGGTCAGGAAGATGGGGAGAGGTCAGGAAGTTGGGGAGAAGACAAGAAGCACGGAGAGGTCAGGAAGATGGGGAGAAGACAGGAAGCAGGGAGGGGACAGGAAGCTGGGGAGAGGACAGGAAGCAGGGAGAGGACAGGAAGCAGGGAGAGGACAGGAAGCTGGGGAGAGGACAGGAATCTGGGGAGAGGACAGGAAGCTGGGGAGAGGACAGGAAGCTGGGGAGAGGACAGGAAGCTGGGGAGAGGACAGGAAGCTGGGGAGAGGACAGGAAGCTGGGGAGAGGACAGGAAGCTGGGGAGAGGACAGGAAGCAGGGAGAGGACAGGAAGCAGGGGAGAGGACAGGAAGCTGGGGAGAGGGCAGGAAGCTGGGAAGAGGACAGGAAGCAGGGAGAGGACAGGAAGCAGGGAGAGGACAGGAAGATGGGGAGAGGACAGGAAGTGGGAAGAGGACAGGAAGCGGGGAGAGGACAGGAAGCTGGGGAGAGGACAGGAAGCTGGGGAGAGGACAGGAAGCAGGGAGAGGACAGGAAGCTGGGGAGTGGATAGGAAGCTGGGGAGAGGACAGGAAGCAGGGAGAGGACAGGAAGCAGGGAGAGGACAGGAAGCTGGGGAGAAGACAGGAAGCAGGGAGAGGACA
This sequence comes from Erinaceus europaeus, assembly GCF_950295315.1. Classification (NCBI taxonomy): domain Eukaryota; kingdom Metazoa; phylum Chordata; class Mammalia; order Eulipotyphla; family Erinaceidae; genus Erinaceus; species Erinaceus europaeus. Next base: position 3,637,533 of record NC_080175.1, read on the forward strand.
GGAAGATGGGGAGAGGATAGGAAGCAGGGAGAGGACAGGAAGCAGGGAGAGGACAGGAAGCAGGGAGAGGAAAGGAAGCTGGGGAGAGGACAGGAAGCTGGGGAGAGGACAGGAAGCAGGGAGAGGTCAGGAAGCTGGGGAGAGGTCAGGAAGTTGGGGAGAAGACAAGAAGCACGGAGAGGTCAGGAAGATGGGGAGAAGACAGGAAGCAGGGAGGGGACAGGAAGCTGGGGAGAGGACAGGAAGCAGGGAGAGGACAGGAAGCAGGGAGAGGACAGGAAGCAGGGAGAGGACAGGAAGCTGGGGAGAGGACAGGAAGCTGGGGAGAGGACTGGAAGCGGGGAGAGGACAGGAAGCTGGGGAGAGGACAGGAAGCTGGGGAGAGGACAGGAAGCTGGGGAGAGGACAGGAAGCTGGGGAGAGGACAGGAAGCTGGGGAGAGGACAGGAAGCTGGGGAGAGGACAGGAAGCAGGGAGAGGACAGGAAGCTGGGGAGAGGACAGGAAGCTGGGGAGAGGGCAGGAAGCTGGGAAGAGGACAGGAAGCAGGGAGAGGACAGGAAGCTGGGGAGAGGACAGGAAGCTGGGGAGAGGACAGGAAGTGGGAAGAGGACAGGAAGCTGGGGAGAGGACAGGAAGCTGGGGAGAGGACAGGAAGCAGGGAGAGGTCAGGAAGCTGGGGAGAGGACAGGAAGCTGGGGAGAGGACAGGAAGCTGGGGTGAGGACAGGAAGCTGGGGTGAGGACAGGAAGCTGGGGAGAGGACAGGAAGCTGGGAGAGGACAGGAAGCTGGGGAGTGGACAGGAAGCTGGGGAGTGGACAGGAAGCTGGGGAGAGGACAGGAAGCTGGGGAGAGGACAGGAAGCAGGGAGAGGACAGGAAGCTGGGGAGAGGACAGGAAGCAGGGAGAGGACAGGAAACTGGGGAGAGGGCAGGAAGCTGGGAAGAGGACAGGAAGCAGGGAGAGGACAGGAAGCAGGGAGAGGACAGGAAGATGGGGAGAGGACAGGAAGCAGGGAGAGGACAGGAAGCAGGGAGAGGACAGGAAGCTGGGGAGAGGACAGGAAGCTGGGGAGAGGACAGGAAGCAGGGAGAGGACAGGAAGCTGGGGAGAGGACAGGAAGCTGGGAAGAGGACAGGAAGCAGGGAGAGGACAGGAAGCAGGGAGAGGACAGGAAGCTGGGGAGAAGACAGGAAGCAGGGAGAGTACAGGAAGATGGGGAGAGGACAGGAAGCGGGGAGAGGACAGGAAGCAGGGAGAGGACAGGAAGCTGGGGAGAGGACAGGAAGCTGGGGAGAGGACAGGAAGCAGGGAGAGGTCAGGAAGATGGGGAGAGGTCAGGAAGTTGGGGAGAAGACAAGAAGCACGGAGAGGTCAGGAAGATGGGGAGAAGACAGGAAGTAGGGAGGGGACAGGAAGCTGGGGAGAGGACAGGAAGCAGGGAGAGGACAGGAAGCAGGGAGAGGACAGGAAGCAGGGAGAGGAGAGGAAGCTGGGGAGAGGACAGGAAGCTGGGGAGAGGACAGGAAGCTGGGGAGAGGACAGGAAGCTGGGGAGAGGACAGGAAGCTGGGGAGAGGACAGGAAGCTGGGGAGAGGACAGGAAGCTGGGGAGAGGACAGGAAGCTGGGGAGAGGACAGGAAGCAGGGAGAGGACAGGAAGCAGGGGAGAGGACAGGAAGCTGGGGAGAGGGCAGGAAGCTGGGAAGAGGACAGGAAGCAGGGAGAGGACAGGAAGCAGGGAGAGGACAGGAAGATGGGGAGAGGACAGGAAGTGGGAAGAGGACAGGAAGCGGGGAGAGGACAGGAAGCTGGGGAGAGGACAGGAAGCAGGGAGAGGTCAGGAAGATGGGGAGAGGTCAGGATGTTGGGGAGAAGACAGGAAGCAGGGAGAGGTCAGGAAGATGGGGAGAAGACAGGAAGCAGGGAGAGGACAGGAAGATGGGGAGAGGACAGGAAGCAGGGAGAGGACATGAAGCTGGGGAGAAGACAGGAAGCAGGGAGAGGACAGGAAGATGGGGAGAGGACAGGAAGCAGGGAGAGGACAGGAAGCAGGGAGAGGACAGGAAGCTGGGGAGAGGACAGGAAGCTGGGGAGAGGACAGGAAGCAGGGAGAGGTCAGGAAGATGGGGAGAGGTCAGGAAGTTGGGGAGAAGACAAGAAGCACGGAGAGGTCAGGAAGATGGGGAGAAGACAGGAAGCAGGGAGGGGACAGGAAGCTGGGGAGAGGACAGGAAGCAGGGAGAGGACAGGAAGCAGGGAGAGGACAGGAAGCTGGGGAGAGGACAGGAATCTGGGGAGAGGACAGGAAGCTGGGGAGAGGACAGGAAGCTGGGGAGAGGACAGGAAGCTGGGGAGAGGACAGGAAGCTGGGGAGAGGACAGGAAGCTGGGGAGAGGACAGGAAGCTGGGGAGAGGACAGGAAGCAGGGAGAGGACAGGAAGCAGGGGAGAGGACAGGAAGCTGGGGAGAGGGCAGGAAGCTGGGAAGAGGACAGGAAGCAGGGAGAGGACAGGAAGCAGGGAGAGGACAGGAAGATGGGGAGAGGACAGGAAGTGGGAAGAGGACAGGAAGCGGGGAGAGGACAGGAAGCTGGGGAGAGGACAGGAAGCAGGGAGAGGTCAGGAAGATGGGGAGAGGTCAGGAAGTTGGGGAGAAGACAGGAAGCAGGGAGAGGTCAGGAAGATGGGGAGAAGACAGGAAGCAGGGAGGGGACAGGAAGCTGGGGAGAGGACAGGAAGCAGGGAGAGGACAGGAAGCAGGGAGAGGACAGGAAGCAGGGAGAGGACAGGAAGCTGGGGAGAGGACAGGAAGCTGGGGAGAGGACAGGAAGCTGGGGCGAGGTCAGGAAGCGGGGAAAGGACAGGAAGTGGGGAGAGGACAGGAAGCTGGGGAGAGGACAGGAAGCTGGGGAGAGGACAGGAAGCGGGGAAAGGACAGGTAGTGGGGAGAGGACAGGAAGCTGGGGAGAGGACAGGAAGCTGGGGAGAGGACAGGAAGCAGGGAGAGGACAGGAAGCTGGGGAGAGGACAGGAAGCGGGGAGAGGTCAGGAAGCTTGGGAGAGGACAGGAAGCGGGGAGACGACAGGAAGCTGGGGAGAGGACAGGAAGCTGGGGAGAGGACAGGAAGCAGGGAGAGGACAGGAAGCTGGGGAGTGGATAGGAAGCTGGGGAGAGGACAGGAAGCAGGGAGAGGACAGGAAGCAGGGAGAGGACAGGAAGCTGGGGAGAAGACAGGAAGCAGGGAGAGGACAGGAAGATGGGGAGAGGATAGGAAGCAGGGAGAGGACAGGAAGCAGGGAGAGGACAGGAAGCAGGGAGAGGACAGGAAGCTGGGGAGAGGACAGGAAGCTGGGGAGAGGACAGGAAGCAGGGAGAGGTCAGGAAGCTGGGGAGAGGTCAGGAAGTTGGGGAGAAGACAAGAAGCACGGAGAGGTCAGGAAGATGGGGAGAAGACAGGAAGCAGGGAGGGGACAGGAAGCTGGGGAGAGGACAGGAAGCAGGGAGAGGACAGGAAGCAGGGAGAGGACAGGAAGCAGGGAGAGGACAGGAAGCTGGGGAGAGGACAGGAAGCTGGGGAGAGGACTGGAAGCGGGGAGAGGACAGGAAGCTGGGGAGAGGACAGGAAGCTGGGGAGAGGACAGGAAGCTGGGGAGAGGACAGGAAGCTGGGGAGAGGACAGGAAGCTGGGGAGAGGACAGGAAGCAGGGAGAGGACAGGAAGCAGGGAGAGGACAGGAAGCTGGGGAGAGGGCAGGAAGCTGGGAAGAGGACAGGAAGCAGGGAGAGGACAGGAAGCAGGGAGAGGACAGGAAGCTGGGGAGAGGACAGGAAGTGGGAAGAGGACAGGAAGCAGGGAGAGGACAGGAAGCTGGGGAGAGGACAGGAAGCAGGGAGAGGTCAGGAAGATGGGGAGAGGTCAGGAAGCTGGGGAGAAGACAGGAAGCAGGGAGGGGACAGGAAGCTGGGGAGAGGACAGGAAGCAGGGAGAGGACAGGAAGCAGGGAGAGGACAGGAAGCGGGGAGAGGACAGGAAGCTGGGGAGAGGACAGGAAGCTGGGGAGAGGACAGGAAGCTGGGGAGAGGACAGGAAGCTGGGGAGAGGACAGGAAGCTGGGGAGAAGTCAGGAAGCTGGGGAGAGGACAGGAAGCTGGGGAGAGGACAGGAAGCTGGGGAGAGGACAGGAAGCTGGGGAGAGGACAGGAAGCGGGGAGAGGACAGGAAGCTGGGGAGAGGACAGGAAGCTGGGGAGAGGACAGGAAGCGGGGAGAGGACAGGAAGCTGGGGAGAGGACAGGAAGCTGGGGAGAGGACAGGAAGCTGGGGAGAGGTCAGGAAGCTGGGGAGAGGACAGGAAGCTGGGGAGAGGACAGGAAGCTGGGGAGAGGACAGGAAGCAGGGAGAGGACAGGAAGCAGTGAGAGGACAGGAAGCGGGGAGAGGACAGGAAGCTGGGGAGAGGACAGGAAGCTGGGGAGAGGACAGGAAGCTGGGGAGAGGACAGGAAGCGGGGAGAGAACAGGAAGCGGAGAGGACAGGAAGCGGGGAGAGGACAGGAAGCTGGGGAGAGGACAGGAAGCGGGGAGAGGACAGGAAGCGGGGAGAGGACAGGAAGCAGGGAGAGGACAGGAAGCTGGGGAGAGGACAGGAAGCGGGGAGAGAACAGGAAGCGGGGAGAGGACAGGAAGCTGGGGAGAGGACAGGAAGCTGGGGAGAGGACAGGAAGCTGGGGAGAGGACAGGAAGCTGGGGAGAGGACAGGAAGCAGGGGAGAGGACAGGAAGCGGGGAGAGAAAAGCAAGCGGGGAGAGGACAGGAAGCGAGGAGAGGACAGGAAGCTGGGGAGAGGACAGGAAGCTGGGGAGAGGACAGGAAGCTGGGGAGAGGACAGGAAGCTGGGGAGAGGACAGGAAGCGGGGAAAGGACAGGAAGCTGGGGAGAGGACAGGAAGCTGGGGAAAGGACAGGAAGTGGGGAGAGGACAGGAAGCTGGGGAGAGGACAGGAAGCTGGGGAGAGGACAGGAAGCAGGGAGAGGACAGGAAGCTGGGGAGAGGACAGGAAGCGGGGAGAGGACAGGAAGCTGGGGAGAGGACAGGAAGCGGGGAGAGGACAGGAAGCGGGGAGAGGACAGGAAGCTGGGGAGAGGACAGGAAGCTGGGGAGAGGACAGGAAGCTGGGGAGAGGACAGGAAGCTGGGGAGAGGACAGGAAGCAGGGAGAGGACAGGAAGCTGGGGAGAGGACAGGAAGCTGGGGTGAGGACAGGAAGCTGGGGTGAGGACAGGAAGCTGGGGAGAGGACAGGAAGCTGGGGAGAGGACTGGAAGCAGGGAGAGGACAGGAAGCTGGGGAGAGGGCAGGAAGCAGGGGAGAGGACAGGAAGCAGGGGAGAGGACAGGAAGCAGGGAGAGGACAGGAAGCTGGGGAGAGGACAGGAAGCTGGGGAGAGGACAGGAAGCTGGGGAGAGGACAGGAAGCTGGGGAGAGGACAGGAAGCTGGAGAGAGGACAGGAAGCTGGGGAGAGGACAGGAAGCTGGGGAGAGGACAGGAAGCTGGGGAGAAGTCAGGAAGCTGGGGAGAGGACAGGAAGCTGGGGAGAAGTCAGGAAGCTGGGGAGAGGACAGGAAGCTGGGGAGAGGACAGGAAGCTGGGGAGAGGACAGGAAGCTGGGGAGAGGACAGGAAGCTGGGGAGAGGACAGGAAGCTGGGGAGAGTACAGGAAGCTGGGGAGAGGACAGGAAGCTGGGCAGAGGACAGGAAGCTGGGGAGAGGACAGGAAGCTGGGGAGAGGACAGGAAGCTGGGGAGAGGACAGGAAGCTGGGGAGAGGACAGGAAGCTGGGGAGAGGTCAGGAAGCTGGGGAGAGGACAGGAAGCTGGGGAGAGGACAGGAAGCTGGGGAGAGGACAGGAAGCTGGGGAGAGGACAGGAAGCTGGGGAGAGGACAGGAAGCTGGGGAGAGGACAGGAAGCTGGGGAGAGGACAGGAAGCTGGGGAGAGGACAGGAAGCTGGGGAGAGGACAGGAAGCTGGGGAGAGGACAGGAAGCTGGGGAGAGGACAGGAAGCTGGGGAGAGGACAGGAAGCGGGGAGAGGACAGGAAGCTGGGGAGAGGACAGGAAGCTGGGGAGAGGACAGGAAGGTGGGGAGAGGACAGGAAGCTGGGGAGAGGACAGGAAGGTGGGGAGAGGACAGGAAGCTGGGGAGAGGACAGGAAGCTGGGGAGAGGACAGGAAGCTGGGGAGAGGACAGGAATCTGGGGAGAGGACAGGAAGCTGGGGAGAGGACAGGAAGCTGGGGAGAGGACAGGAATCTGGGGAGAGGACAGGAAGCTGGGGAGAGGACAGGAAGCTGGGGAGAGGACAGGAAGCGGGGAGAGGACAGGAAGCGGGGAGAGGACAGGAAGCGGGGAGAGGACAGGAAGCTGGGGAGAGGACAGGAAGCTGGGGAGAGGACAGGAAGCTGGGGAGAGGACAGGAAGCGGGGAGAGGACAGGAAGCTGGGGAGAGGACAGGAAGCTGGAGAGAGGACAGGAAGCGGGGAGAGGACAGGAAGCTGGGGAGAGGACAGGAAGCTGGGGAGTGGTCAGGAAGCTGGGGAGAGGACAGGAAGCGGGGAGAGGACAGGAAGCTGGGGAGAGGACAGGAAGCAGGGGAGAGGACAGGAAGATGGGGAGAGGACAGGAAGCTGGGGAGAGGGCAGGAAGCTGGGGAGAGGACAGGAAGCAGGGAGAGGACAGTCAGCTGGGGAGAGGGCAGGAAGCTGGGAAGAGGATAGGAAGCAGGGAGAGGACAGGAAGCAGGGAGAGGACAGGAAGCTGGGGATAGGGCAGGAAGTTGGGGAGAAGACAGGACGCAGGGAGGGGACAGGAAGCTGGGGAGAGGACAGGAAGCTGGGGAGAGGACACGAAGCTGTGGAGTGGACAGGAACCTGGGGAGAGGACAGGAAGCAGGGAGAGGACAGGAATCTGGGGAGAGGACAGCAAGCTGGGGAGAGGGCAGGAAGCTGGGGAGAAGACAGGAAGCAGAGAGAGGACAGGACGTGGGGAGAGGACTGGAAGCTGGGGAGAGGACAGGAAGCAGGGAGAGGACAGGAAGCAGGGAGAGGACAGGAAGATGGGGAGAGGACAGGAAGTGGGAAGAGGACAGGAAGCAGGGAGAGGACAGGAAGCTGGGGAGAGGACAGGAAGCAGGGAGAGGTCAGGAAGATGGGGAGAGGACAGGAAATTGGGGAGAAGACAGGAAGCAGGGAGAGGTCAGGAAGATGGGGAGAGTTCAGGAAGTTGGGGAGAAGACAGGAAGCAGGGAGGGGACAGGAAGCTGGGGAGAGGACAGGAAGCTGGGGAGAGGACAGGAAGCAGGGAGAGGACAGGAAGCTCGGAGAGGACAGGAAGCAGGGAGAGAACAGGAAGCAGGGAGAGGACAGGAAGCAGGTAGAGGACAGGAAGCAGGGAGAGGACAGGAAGCTGGGGAGAGGACAGGAAGCAGGGAGAGGACAGGAAGCAGGGAGAGGACAGGAAGCTGGGGAGAAGACAGGAAGCAGGGAGAGGTCAGGAAGCTGGGGAGAGGATGCCATAGCCTGTACTGGCTCCAGCTCACCATCCCAGGGACCTGTGGTTATTGCGGGGGCGGGGGGGATTATTTTATTTACTGCTGTGTCCCCAGAGTTTATAATGGCTCTGTGTGTGGTCTTAATGCTCCAGAGATTTGTCCCAGCAGATGCCAGACCTGAAGGGTTCTAAAGAGCCATTCCATTTCACGGATAGGCTGCCACCATGATGGAGCTGTAATGCTGGGTGTCCTCAGTCCCCCAGGTTGGGGTTGGGCTCTGCACTGTTGGGATAAGCTAATGGAAGGTGTTCTGTCTCTCCAAACGCTAACGGCACAGACCCTTCCCGCTGCTGACAGATGGAAGCAGGGGAAGCGGGTCTTGTTCTTCTGGGCCATGGAAATAACCCCCATGTCCGGCGGCCGGGGGACAATAGGTGGTGGCAGGGACCTTGATGACAGACAGCCTCTCCCACCTCTTCCTAGGCGGGACCGGCGGTTCTCCCAACCGTGGCTTCCAGGTGACATGTGTGATGGTTTCTCATTAACACCTCAGTAACAGAGGCGACCCAGCCTGCACGACTGCTGGAGCCGTTACTGCAAAAAATAAAAATAAAAAAAGGAAACGCTGCCTCGTTCTGACTGGCCTGAGTCTGACCGTCCCCTGCGTCCTGGGCCTCTGAGCCGCCACCGCACCTGCTCACGTGCCACACGGCACAGAAACAGCTTTGGCTGGTGTCTTGGGCTCAGAGGTGTCCCATCTGCATCAGACACAGTCCAGCTTCAGGTTTGCACCCCAAGAGTCAGATACCCCTTTGTGCAAAAGCCAAGCCTCAGTGATAACCCTGAAAGCTCACACACAGACTCAACGCACACTTACACACATACACTCACACATACACACTCACACACACACTCACACACACTCACTCACACACACACTCACACACACTCACTCACACACTCATACGCACTCACACACACACTCACATACACACTCACACACACTCACACACTCACATACACACACACACTCACTCACACACTCACACACACATACTCACACTCACACACACACTTACACATATACACTCACACACACACTCTCACACACACACAATCAGTCAACATATCCCATGAGGATATGTTGAGCCACCTGGTTGAGCCACATGTTACAAGGTACAAGGACCCAGGTTTGAGACCCAGGTCCTCACCTGCAGGGAGGAAAGCTTTGTGAGTGGTGAAGCAGGGCTGCAGGTGTCTCTCTGTCTCTCTCTTCCCTCTTGATTTCTGACTGTCTTTATCCAATAAATAAATAAAGATAAAATAAATTAAAATCTGGGGGTGGCAATGTGGCTTCAGGTGGTACTGCACAGCAAAGGACAGATTTTGTGGGATTTCAAAGCCGCTGGCTGAGCCTGGCTTGAGTGTAGCACCAGGCAGGACAAGACAAACTGCTGTGCCTGGTGAAATGACAGGAAAGCAAGACAGAACCGGGCAGTGGTGCACCAGGCTGAGCACACGTTACAGCGCACATGTTACTATGTGAGGAGACCCAGGTTCAAGCCCCCAGACCCTGCCTGCAGGGTGGAAACTTCACAAGTGGTGAATCAGGGCTGCCAGTGTCTTTCTGTCTCTCGCCCTCTCCCCTCTCTTTTTCTCTCAGTTCTGTCTAATAAAAATATAAAGGGGGAGTTGGGCAGCAGGTTAAGCGCAGGTGGCATAAAGCACATGAACCGGCATAAGGATCCTGGTTCGAGCCCCCGGCTCCCCACCTGCAGGGGAGTCGCTTCACAGGCAGTGAAGCAGGTCTGCAGGTGTCTGTGTTTCTCTCCCCCTCTTTGTCTTCCCCTCCTGTCTCCATTTCTCTCTGTCCTATCCAACAAAGATGACATCAATAACAACAGCAATAACTACAACAATAAAAAAACATTGAAAAAATAGAAAGAAAAAAGGGAAATGTTGGCCTCTGGGGATGGTGGATTCATTGTGCCAGCAGGCAATGAACTCCAGTGATAACCCTGGTGACTGTAAAAATAAATAATAATAAACATGGGGAATAAAGTTCATTTCATGGGGTTCTGTGTGTGAGCCCATCATTGCAGGGGCTAGCTCTAGGATCCTCAGGTCCCACTCAAGTCCCTATGTAAATTAGCATGGAGTCTACACAGGAACACACACACACACACACACACATACACACACACACCACCCTTCTGCATGCTATGAATCTGCTCAGAGTCTGTATGTTTAGGGGACAATGGTGAGAATAAGGTTTGAGGGGAACATCTGGGGAAAAACCTGCATAAAGCCCCGGGTTCAAGTCCTGGCATCACATGGGAGCCACCCAACACTGGAGGAGGCTTGGCAGAGGGTGGGGGTGGGGCAGTGCTGTGTATCACTCCCTTTCTCTCTCTCTCCCCTCTCTGTCTGTTCCTATTGGCTTAGCTGAAATAAAGAGTGAAAAGTTGGTCTGGGTGACGTGGAATCATGCATGCAATGCATGCTGTTGCCTCAACAGAAAAGACAAGAAGAAAAAAAGGAAGGGAAAGAAGAGGAGAGAAGAGAGCAGAGGAAGGAAGGAGAGGGGAGGAGAGGGGAGAGGAGAGGAGGGAGAGGAGGAGGGAGAGGGGAGAGAGGAGGTGATGAAACTCCTTTGATTGACTACAGAGTACAGATTGTCTGTGTGTGGCTGGTGAAACCCAAGGATGTGACAGCTGGTGATATGGATAGTTCGCTGCACATACGTGTACACGGCAATCAGGGGGAGTTTGAGAATTTGTATATATGTCCAGATATGCAGATACACACACATGCACGTGTGTGTGCAGTCCCACAGATAGGTGTGTGTGTTACACAGAAATACATGCACTCACAAGCATGCATAGCCCGGAGAAGCACTTTGCATCCCTCCTCCAGCTGTGCCCAAGAATTCACTCTCTCCATAGTCTCTCCTGTTCTGTTCTGTTCTTTCCTTTCCTTTTCTTGTTTTAAGTAATAGTCAAGGGGGCCACTGGTGTGAGGTTGAAAAGGACAGACTTAAAAAAAAAGGGGGGGGTCGGGCGGTGGCGCAGTGGGTTAAGCGCATGTGGTGCAAAGTGCAGGGACATGCGTAAGGATCCCGGTTCGAGCCCCCGGCTTCCCACCTGCAGGGGAGTTGCTTCACAGGCGGTGAAGCAGGTCTGAAGGTGTCTATCTTTCTCTCCCCTTCTCTGTCTTCCCCTCCTCTCTCCATTTCTCTCTGTCCTATCTAACAACGAATTGCGTCAACAAGGGCAATAATAATAACCACAACGAAGCTACAACAAGGGCAACAAAAGGGGGAAAAATGGCCTCCAGAAGCGGTGGATTCATGGTGCAGGCACCAAGCCCAGCAATAACCCTGGGGAAGGAAAAAAAATATATATATATATCTATATATATGAAACACTGACAAAACCATAGGATAAGAAAGGTACAAATCCACACAATTCCCATCACCGGAACTCCCTATCCCATCCCCTCCCCTGACAGCTTTTCTATTCCTTGACTGTCTGGGAGTATGGACCCAAGGTCACCGTGGGATGCAGAAGGTGGAAGGTCTGGCTTCTGCAATTGGCTCCCCATTGAACATGGGCACCGACAGGTCAATCCACACTCCCAGCATGTCTCTCTCTTTCCCTAATGTATTGGGAAAACATAATCAGGACTGACACCCCCATGTTGGCTATCAAGCTCAAACAAAAATTACTAAAGTCCACAGACATCAAGGAACATACCTAAAATAGACTTCCTCACTTTCACCCTAAGATCCCTATTCTCACCTGCTCTATTCCTACCTTTTAATTCTTGTTTATTAAACAGTTTGCCCTGATTTCTATCTCATCTCCTTTCAGCCACCAAGTTGCAGATGCTACTGTGATGCCATCCTGACTTCCCTGGGCAGATGACCTCACCAATGTGTCCCCAACCTCACCTCCCCAAAGCCCTGCCCCACTAGGGAAAGATACAAACAGGCTGGGGGTGTGGATCCACCTGTCAATGTCCATGTCCAGCAGAGAAGCAATTACAGAAGCCAGAACTCCTGACTTCTGCACCCCAAAAAGAATTTTGGATCATTCTCCCAGAGGGAAAGAAATGTTATGGGAAGATGACCAGAGGGCTCTGAACCCCAATTCCACCAGAATTCAGAGACATGGAGAGAGAGAGAGAGAGAGAGAGAGAGAGAGAGAGAGAAGTAAGGACATTTGGGAGTAGTAGTAGGTGTAGGTGTGACTTAGAAAGGAAGAGAAGGCAGGAACATAGAAAAAATGGTCAAATATATATATATAAGTATAGATAGGTACAGAAATAATAGTCAACCCATATCTGTGACCTTGGGAGAACTACAGCAGCTTCCAATGGGATTGGGGACACAGAACTCTGGTGGTAGGAACAGTGAAGAATTATACCCCTGTGATCTCATAGTTTTGTAAATCAGTATTAAGTCATTAACAAAATTTTTTTAAAAATCAAGACTGAGACTGCCTGGAGAGGTGGGTGGTGTCATGGCCCTCAGGTCACTCTGGTTTCCATTTGACACCTGAGGAAACTGAGTCGTCTCTCCCAGCATTACACAGTGAGGAGGGCTGAGAGCAGGAGGGATTCTGGACCTCCTTCTTGTCCCCACATTCCAACTGTAGGTGGATCCCCACATCCAAACAGCCCCCAGAAATATGGTGGGCACATATGGCCCTGTGTAAATATTTACATATGCCTTATGTGTGTACTTGAGTGCACACACACACACACACACACACACACACACACACTTGTGTCTATTTTGAGTGCAGGGCAGGCTTTCGGTTTTAAGGTAATCAACCCTCTGTCTTCAAATCAGTCAGGGGGGCCAGGTGGTGGCTCACCCACTGAAGTGCACACAGTACTAAGTGCAGGAGCCCACACAGGATCCAGGTTTGAGCCCCAGCTCCCCACCTGCAGGGGGAGTCACCTCACAAGCAGTGAAGCAGGTCTGCAGGTGTCTGTCTTTCTCTCTCCCTCTCTGTCTCCCCCTCCTCTCTCCATTTCTCTCTGTCCTATCCATAAAAAGGGAAAAAAATGACCTCCTGGAGCAGTGGATTCATAGTGCAGGCACCAAGCCTCAGTGATGACCCTGAATGCGCACACACAGACTCAACACGCACTCTCACATACACACATACTCACACTCACTCACACTCACACACACACACTCACACACACAAATACATACACACTCACACACAAATACACACACTCACACACAAATACACACACTCACACACACAAATACACACACACATTCACACACACAAATACACACTCTCTCACACACACAAATACACACTCACACTCACACACAAATACACACACTCACACACACACACTCACACACACACACTCACACAAATACACTCACACTCACACACACTCACACATACTCACACACACAAATACAGTCACACACTCACACACACACATTAACACACTCACACATATACACACAAATACACTCACACACACACTCACACATACTCACACACACAAATACAGTCACACACTCACACACACACATTAACACACTCACACATATACACACAAATACACTCACACACACACTCACACATACAAATACACACACACAGTCACACACACACACACTAACACACTCACACATACACACTCACACAAATACACTCACACACACACTCACACATACTCACACACACAAATACACACACACAGTCACACACACACACTCACACATACACACTCACACAAATACACTCACACACACACTCACACATACTCACACACACAAATACACACACACAGTCACACACACATTAACACACTCACACATATACACACAAATACACTCACACACAGTCACACACACTCACACATACTCACACACACACTAACACACTCACACATACACACTCACACAAATACACACACACAGTCACACACACACATTAACACACTCACACATATACACACAAATACACTCACACACACACTCACACACACACATACTCACACACACACACACTCACACACACAAACTCACACACACACACACTCACACACACACAAACTCACACACACTCACACATACACACACAAATACACACACACACACACTCACACACACACTCACACACACACACACACACACACACTCACACACACACTCACACAGTCAACATATCCCATGAGGGAACTAAAGCTAAGCCAATTATGAAACACGCTGGCAAAGCAACTCTGCGATGCTAAATACAAGAGGCCATCGGCGAAGCCCGCGGACACAAGCCTGTGTTGAGCAAAGGCATCTGTGAGGTCACGTCCACTCACCACCGATTAAGTCACCAAACTGCAGGGGCCACCAGGCCACACAGCATGGAGCAAGTTCAGGGAGGCAGAACGTTGCGACAGGATAAAATCCACGTCGGACCATCAATAATGGCTCCTTCCAGAGCTGCCTTCCTTCATTCCCTCCCTGCCGTGCTGGCCTGTCCCCTATAAGAACCATCAGTAGTCACGGACAGACAGCAGATCGGAGCCAGGAACAAGACTAAAATTAAAATCGGACAATAAAAGGAGAGAAGAAATGCATTGCTATTTTGGCAGACCCTTGGTGAAGGCAGGGACGCCAGGCCCCAACCCGGGGGGGGGGGTCCCTGCCATTTCAGCTGGTGGCTAAACCACAAGGGTTCTCTGAACGACAGAATTTCTTGTCGTTCCCTGTACCTCATCTAAAAAGACTCTACTTTGCTTCCCGAGGTCTAATAAATATTAATTAATTTGCAGTAATCTTCCTTAGCTGTTTTATAGGAGCTTCATAAAGCATAATTAAGATAACAGACCTAAGACCATACCAATACTGGGTATTATTATCTTGCTTCATTAATTTTCAAAAATACAACGGTTAAGCAATATCTTAATCACTTGAATAAGCAAAGTTCAGCTGTAGCACTTTCCAAGGGACTAGGGGGACTCCGAGCTTTTGGACTGGCAAGCAAACACAGAAGAGGACCAGCAAATGGTTCTGTGAGTAGAGCACAGCGCTTAGATGGGTGAGGTTCTGGGTTTGATCCCCAGTGCTTCCCACGTGCGGAAGAAGGACTCTGGTTCTCTCTCTCTCTCTCTCTCTCTCTCTGTCGTGAGGGGTCAGGTGGTGATGCACCCGGTTAAGCACACATAGTATTAAGTGCAAGGACCCGCTCAAGAATCTGGGTTCAAGTCCCTGGCTCCCCATCTACAGGGGGGTTACTTCACGAGCAGTGAAGCAGGTCTGCAAGTGTTTATCCTCCTCTCTCCTTCTCTGTCTACTCCTTCTCCCCTCTCAATTTCTCTCTGTCCTATTTAATAAAAAAAAAAAAAAGGAAATACCGGGGCCGGGTAGTGACGCACCTGGCTGAGCGTACATGGTACGGTGCTCAGGGACCTGGGTTCGAGCCTCTGGTTCCCACCTGCAGGGAAAAGCTCTGAAAGTGGTGAAGCAGGGCTGCAGGTGTCTCTCTGCCTTCCTATCCCCCTCTTCCCTCTCGATTTCTGGCTGCCTCTATCCAATCAACAAATACATTTAAATGATGGAAAAAAGTACCCCTCTTATCCTATGGTCTTGTCAGTGTTTCCATTTTATAAATAAATTAATTAATCAAAAATATTTTTAAAAGGGGTCCCACCAGAAACAATGTATTTGATGTATTTGTAGTGCTGGCACTGAGCCCCCAGGGATAACTCTGGAGGCAAAAGTAAATAAATAAATGAATAATCAATCAATCACTCAATTATCACGAAATTTACAAGAATAGGAGAGGGCAGCTACTGAGCATGTGTTCAACCAGCACTTCTCATAGGTGACATGATGCCCCACAATTAGATGAAAAGACTGAGGTTCAGAGTACACGTTGGTCCAGTGTTCTACGTGGATAAGTAGAAAAGCTGGCCTCCTCTTTCCAGAACACAAGAACCCAGCCTTGCAACAAGTGGGGTCTTTCCCCACAGCCTAGGAAAACTTTCTTGAGAGAGAGAGAGGAAGAGAGGGAGAGAGAGGGAGAGGGAGAGGGAGAGAGGAGAGAGAGAGGAGAGAAAGAGAAAGAGAGAGAGAGAGAGAGAGAGAAGGAGAGAGAGAGAGAAGGAGAGAGAGAGAGGGAGAGGGAGAAGGAGAGAGAGGAGAGAGAGAGAGGGAGAGGGAGAAGGAGAGGGAGAGAGGAGAGAGAGAGAAGGAGAGAGAGAAGGAGAGAGAGAGAGGGAGAAGGAGAGAGAGGAGAGAGAGAGAGGGAGAGGGAGAAGGAGAGGGAGAGAGCAGAGAGAGAGAGAAGGAGAGAGAGAGGGAGAGGGAGAAGGGGAGAGAGAGAAGGAGAGAGGGAGAGAGAGAGGGAGAAGGAGAGAGAGATTAAAAGCAGCAATGTAGGGAGAATTGATGTCAGTGGGCAAGGAAGACACATGATTTAATGATTCCCCTCAAGGGTGAGAAAGGTTATTGTACAGAAGATGGCTCTGCACTTTGCTTCGCTGGCTTTCTGAGATGGAAGGGAAGGAATGGGAGAAAATAGGAGACTTGGAGAAAATATCAGAGACTTGGAGGAGATGAGGAGGCATGACAGCACAATCGGGGTGTGTGAGAAGTCCAACCGGCCTGTGTAAGCTGCTGAAGTCAATTGTCCTGCAAGGCTGATTCTGCAGAAAGACAAGGAGGCAAAGATGCAGGTGGACATCTTACTCTATGTCTGGGTCTCTGTGGTTTGAAACTCTCGGGGGAGAGACGGTCCCGGGAGGTTCTGGGAGAGCCAGGGGAAGTGCCCTGGTGTGACAGCCTGGTACTCATGGCATTAACACACGGCAAGGTGCCTCTTAATCTTAGGTGAGAATCAGCTTCCTGGGCTTGGGAGATAGCACAATGGCTATGCAGAAAGCCTTTAGTGCCTGAGGCTCTGAGGTTCCGGGATCAATCCACAGCACCATCATAAACCAGAATTCAGCAGTGCTCTGGTAAAAAAAAAAAAGAGGGAGATAGAAAAAGAAAGTAATGGAAGGGGAGGTTAGGGTGGCGCTGGTGCTTCTGGTTGAGCACAGACATTACAGTTCACAAGGACTCAGGATCAGTCCCCAGTTCCTACCAGCAGGAGCAAAGCTTCCGAATCAGTGAAGCAGGGCTGCAGGTGTCTCTCCCCCCTCTGTCCCTCTCTACCTCCCTTTCCCTCTTGATTTCTCTCTGTTGTTATCCAAAATAATAATAAAATAAGTAAGTGAATTTTTAAAAAGTGAGAGGATCAGCTTCCTAGAAGACATAGAAACATCATTTATTTTTTCATTTGTTTTGTTGTTATTATTAATAATAACAACTATTACTATAGCAGATTACCTCCTTAGTATCCCCTACTTGTCTGGAAATCGTGCCTGTGAAGTTGACAAACAAGACCAGAAGAGAAAACACTCAGCAGAACTTGGACTGGAGCTGGTGTGTGGCACCGAAGTAAAAGGCTCTGGGCTCAGGAGGAGGGGTCAGGTCCTGGAACATGATGGCAGAGGACCCAGTGGGGGTTGTATCGTCATGTGGAAAACTGGGAAATATTTCCCATGTATGAACTATTGTAAAAATATCACGCCTGTGTTTGGGGACTTATTTGGAGGTTATGATTTGCAGGTAATAAAGCCCGTTCCAGCTCAGCATCAAGCTGGGCACAGTGAGGTCACCTCCACCAACGTCACCACATAGGACGCCACCACACCCAGGCCCCGTCTTGTGCTGCGGCCAATTCTCCTTCCAGCCCTGCTCTCTGGAAGCCTCCTTTTTTTTTTTTTTTTTTTTTTTGCTTTTTCTAGAATTTCCTCTAAATGTCAAGACTCTCCTGCCTGAGGCCCTGAGGTCAGGTTCAAGAACCACCATGAGCCAGAACTGAGCAGAGTTATGGTCTCTATCTATCTCTCTGTCTCTGTCTCTCTTTTTCATCAAGATAAAATGAATAAAATCTGTTAAATGGGATCGTGTAACCTGTGGTTTCTTCTGTTTGGCAGTTTGATCCATGCCATTGTTCTTTATCAGACACTGGCTTCTCCTTAGGAAGTAGGAAGGCAAGACTTGTGGACACACAAAGACACATAAAGTCACACCAGGAGGTTGGGTTTTAAGGCAGATGATGTGATAAGGGAGAGGCAATTACAGGGTATTTTATAGAGAGACACCTGATGTATGCGTGACCTTGACCCAAAGAAAGTCACTGACCCAGTGATCTGTTTAGAATTCACTCAAATGGCCTGAAGACACCAGCAGCAGAGAGCACACTCAGTGAGACCAGGGCTCAGTTCTCCTAACAGTGGTATTTAGTGGGCGCTTAGGCAAGGAAATATCTGCTCCAGTATCTCACAGGAGTTGGCCCAGACTTTGGCAGGGTTTAATCCAAGGAACACAGGGTAAAAAGATTAGGAAAAACCACCCCTATTCATGCCAAGGCCTTGGAGTATGGAGAGCAGGCTATACTCTGCTCTGCTCAGTGGTTATCTAGTCTACAAATATCCCATATCCATCCTTCTCTTTCTGGCTGATCTCACTTCACAGGATTCCTTCAAGTGTCATCCAAGATGAGTTGAAGAAAGGGACTCCAACATTCTTCACAGCTGAGTAGTATTCCATTTTGTGCAGCTTGCTCAGCCACTCATCTGTTGTTGGACACCTGGTTTGCTTCCAGGTTTTGGCTGTTCCACATTGTGCTGCTCTGGACGTAGGAACACACAAATCTTTTTGGATGGGTGAGTTGGGTTCCTTAGGATTTATTTCCAGAAGAGGAATTGCAGGGTCACAGGAAAGGTCCACTTCTAGTCTACAGAACAATTTTTTAATAATCAGAAACTTAAAAGGAAGAGGCTACGACATCTATTTTAGGTATATTCTGATATGCTCATGACTACTAATTTTTGCCTGAGCCCCACAGCTAATGCACTAATGAAAGTATTGTCTGGGAGGATTGTGTCAGAGTTGAGAATAGGACCAGAAAGCTGGATCAGCACAGAGAGTAGCTCCCAAATATGGGAAAAGTATTTAAATACCGTTAACTGTAAACCCCATTGATCTGACCCAGGGCCCATGCCATATTCAGCACAGGAGCCTGTGTGACCTCTGCATCCTGTAGGTCTGAGCTCGCATTCTGTGCTCACCGCTGGGAACATTCTAGGCTTCACTCATTTCAGGACCAGGCTTCCTCAAGGGGTAGAGTGTACTGACCCAGCCTCCCCTCAGAGAATGCGGCACTTTCTACCACTGTTGTTCTACATTGAAGGCAAGGTCCTGTAGAGGCCCACAAGAGGGATTACGACGTTGTTCCTGATGGAGATGACCAATGATGGTGGAGAGAGGGATCTGTTAGAAGTCTACCACTCTAGGAAAAGATAGAAACAGGCTGGAGGTATGGATCGACTGGTCAAGGCCCATGTCCAGCAGGGAAGCAATTACAGAAGCCAGACCTTCCACCCTCTGCTCCCCATAAAGACCTTTGGTCCATACTCCCAGAGGGATAAAGAAGAGGGAAGCTACCAATGGAAGGCAGGATACAGGACTTTGGTGATGGGAATCATGTGGCATTGTACCCAGTATCCCATAATCTTGTCGATCACTATTAAATCACTAATAAAATCAATTAAAATTTAAAAAAAGAAATCTTTTCTACTAAAAGTTATAGACATTTTCTCTGATACCAGCCTATGGAAATGTTACAGTTCTGAGCCCATCCAGTTAGGTCTATGATGATTTTTACATGAAATTTTACACATGCTGAGAGACTAATATTATCATGCATTCCCTCTATGTTGGCATCCAGCTGTCCCAAAATGTCACATTGAATTATCCTGGTTCCTTTGTGTACAAGTATATAAGAGCATTGGTCCAAGTGTCAGTTTTTATGCTAATTCCATACTGTCTTGATTACTGTGACTTTGTAGCAGGTAAGACTGTGCAAGTCCTTCAGCTTTGTTCTTAAAATAATTATTTTTGACTGTCCTAGATCCCTTTAATTACCATACATTTTAGAATCAGCTTGCAACAGAAAAGGACCTTCAAGGAATGTAATAAAAAATTCTCTTGACTCTATAGCTTGATCAGAGAAACAGTGACTTGTTCACAGAATTGACTCTTATTCATGTTTTAATTTTTCCTCACTGGTGTTCTGGGTGTATGGGTCTTGTTAAATGTTTTGTCAAGTTGAAGACTTCATGCTTCGATGCCACTATAAGTCATTTTTAAATTTTTTATTGTCCAAATTCTCATTGTAAAAGCATAAGCACAGACTAGCTCTTGAGAGATTTCTTAGGAATCATTTCCTATGTACACAACTGTGTGTTCTGAGACTAAAAATAGTTTTACTCCTTTAATCTGTGGCTGGTGTACACGTGTGCGTACATGCGTGAGTGTGTGTGTGTACACCCGCTTCTGCTTGATAGGATTTCCATCAAGACGTTGAATAAAAGTTATGAGAGTGTCTCTCCTCCACCATCCTGAGCTCAGAGAATAAAATGTTCACTATTTTTCCATTTAGTTCAGTATTTACTAGCTTTAGGCCTTTTTTAAAAAAAAAATAAATAAATTGTATTTATTTATTAACGAGGAAGATAAGAGGAGAGAGAAAGAACAAGACATCCCTCTGGCACATGTGCTTCTGGGGATCAAACTCAGGACCTCATGCTTAAGAGTCCAAAGCTTTATCACTGCGCCACCTCCTGGACCACAGCTATAGACCTTTTATGAATTGTCTTTATCAATTTGAAGATGTTTCTATTGCTGGTGAGCAAAGTTCCTAGAACAGGTGTTAAATTTTAACAAATGTTCATTTTCCTCTTTTGTTGAGATGATCAGATGGTCATATCCCTATTCTGTGAGTATAGTGGTTTATAGTGATTAACTTTCTAGTAAAACAACTCCTGATATATGCATGATACTGTTTCGTAGATTCTATTTTATTTTCCTTCTGATGCCTTCCTCTGCCTTTGCTAGAAGGGTAATAACAGTGGCCTATAAAATATCTTGGAAGTGTTTATTCTTTCTCTGTTTTCTCAAAACTGCTCCGTAGGACAGGTTTTTATTTCTTTCTTAAACATTTGTTAGAAATCACTGGTAAAATCATGCATGTCAAGAGCCTTCCTTGCAAGAATGACTCTACTTGAAAATTCAATTTCTCATTGCGTGCTTGTATTTCTTCTTCAGTTTATTTTGGTAATCTCTCTACCGGGGAATTTGTACACTTCATCTAAGTTGTCACATTCTTTGGCCAAAACTGTTGTCTTCAGTATTCTGTGTTGTTGTAATACCTGCGGAGTGCGGTCTTTTCGCTCCTTCATCAACCTGTCCATTCAGTTCTCTTCTTTCTTAACCAGCCTTGTTGTCGAGTTATTGATATCACTGATGCAGTTCAAACTCAGCATTGAGGATACCTCGTCTTCATGGTCCCCTAAACTTCCAGTTGCTCTGAAAAGTTCAAGTTCTTCTCTCTAAGAAGCCTCAGAGGAGTTCAGATCAAGATTTGTTTCAACATGGGCTCAGTCATATTGGCCTCGATTTCCCCAGTTATAAAGGCAGGTCAGTACAGTGGGGTTGAGGGGGAGGCCTAGAGCCAGGTGATCTAGAAGAACTCCTCCAGCACGTTTGTTTTTAATTGAAGGGTTAATACTTTACAGAGCAGAGTTGGCAGATGAGTCCAATGTCATTAAGCACCAAAATCCCACAGTTCTCTTCCACCCCCTCTCGCCCCCTCCTTCCCTACGTCCTTTGCTGTGACCAGTACACCATATGCCCAGTCCATGTTTCATTTCCTGTTCTCCCTCCCTGTCCCTATTTATCAAGCCCTTCTTAGAAGTGACATCATGGGGACCGGGTGGTAGCGCAGCCGGGTAAGCACACGTGGCATGAAGCACAAGGACAGTTGCAAGAATCCCGGTTCAAGCCCCCAGATCCCTACCTGTGGGGGGGAGGGGGTCACTTCACAAGCAGTGAAGCAGGTCTGCAGTAGAAAACAAATCTTTAAATAGACCTACCCTATGACTAGGATACAAAAACACCTATCAGAAGGGATCTGTGTCCACCTGTCTTCACAGCAGCATGATTTCTTGTTTGTTTGTTTGTTTGTTTGTTTTTAAGAGTTATTTATTTATTTATTGGAGAATTAATGTTTTACATTCAACAGTAAATACAACAGTTTGTACATACATAACATTTCCCAGTTTACCATATAACAATACAACCCCCACCAGGTCCTCTGAATCCTTCTTGGACCTGTATTCTTCCCACCCACCCACCCCAGAGTCTTTTACTTTGGTGCAATACGCCAACTCCAGTTCAGGTTCTACTTGTGTTTTCTTTTCTGATCTTGTTTTTCAACTTCTGTCTGAAAGTGAGATCATCCCATACTCATCCTTCTGTTTCTGACTTATTTCACTTAACATGATTTTTTCAAGGTCCATTCAAGATCGGCTGAAAACAGAGAAGTCACCTTTTTTTTTTTTTTTTACAGCTGAGTAGTATTCCATTGTGTATATAGACCACAACTTGCTCAGCCACTCATCTGTTGTTGGACACCTGGGTTGCTTCCAGGTTTTGGCTATTACAAATTGTGCTGCCAAGAACATATATGTACACAGATCTTTTTGGATGGATGTGTTGGGTTCCTTAGGATATATCCCCAGGAGAGGAATTGCAGGGTCATAGGGTAGGTCCATTTCTAGCCTTCTGAGTGTTCTCCAGACTGTTCTCCACAGAGGTTGGACCAATTGACATTCCCACCAGCAGTGTAGGAGGGTTCCTTTGACCCCGCACTGTCTCCAGCATTTGCTGCTGTTACCTTTTCTGATGTCTGACATTCTCACAGGAGTGAAGTGGTATCTCACTGTTGTCTTTATTTGCATTTCTCTGACAATCAGAGCCTTGGAGAATTTTTTCATGTGTTTCTCGCCCTTTTGGATCTCTTCTGTGGTGAATATTCTGTCCATGTCCTCCCCCCACTTTTGGATGGGGTTATTTGTCTTGTTGTTGAGTTTGGCAAGCTTTTTATATAAGCTGGTTACTAAACTCTTGTCTGATGTATGTCATGTAAAGATCTTCTCCCATTCTGTGAGGGGTCTCTTGGTTTGGGTAGTGGTTTCTTTTGCTGTGAAGAAGCTTTTTAATTTGATGTAGTCCCATAGGTTTATACTTGCCTTAGTCTTCCTTGTAATTGGATTCGTTTCATTGAAAATGTCCTTAAAATTTATGCAGAAAAGAGTCCTGCCAATATTTTTCTCTAATATCTGACAGTTTCTGGTCTAACATCCAAGTCCTTGATCCACTTGGAATTTACTTTTGTATTTGGTGAAATACAGTGGTTCAGTTTCATTCTTCTGCATGTTTCAACCCATTGTTTCCAACACTATTTGTTGAAGAGATTCTGCTTTACCCATGTAGTAGTCTGGGCCCCTTTGTCAAAGATTAGATGTCCATAGGTGTGGGGGCTCATTTCTGGGCTCTCAATTCTATTCCACTGGTCAGTGTGTCTACTCATGTTCCAGTACCAAGCAGTTTTGATGACAATGGCCCTATAATACAGTTTGAGATCTGGGAGTGTGATGCCTCTGGTTCTGTTCATTTTTCTCAAGATTGTTTTGGCAATTCTAGGTCTTTTCTGGTTCCAGATAAACATTTGTAGCATTTTTTCTATTCTCCTAAAAAATGTGCTTGGGATCTTGATGGGGATAGCATTAAATTTGTAGATGGCTCTGGGTAGTATATTCATTTTGATGATGTTAATTCTTCTAACCCATGAACATGGTATATCTTTCCACTTCTTTGTGTCTTTTTAAATTTCCTTGAGTAGTGACTCATAATTTTCAGTATACAAGTCTTTTACTTCTTTGGTTAGGTTTACTCCTAGATATTTTATTGTTTTTGTTGCTATAGTAAAAGGAATTGATTTTTTGGATTTCAATTTCTTCTAACTTAGTGTTTGCATAGAGGAATGCCACTGACTTTTGAATGTTAATTTTATAGCCTGACACCTTACTGTATTGCCTGATGATTTCCAAAAGCTTCTTGCTGGATTCCTTAGGTTTTTCTATGTATACTATGATGTCATCTGCAAATAGGGAGAGTTTGAGTTCTTCTCTTCCAATCTGTATCCCTTTAATTCCTTGCTCCTGTCTGATTGCTATGGCAAGAACTTCCAACACTATGTTGAATAGTAATGGTGATAGTGGGCAGCCCTGTCTAGTGCCTGATCTGAGTGGAAATAGCACGATTTCTAATCCTGGAAGCAACTCAGATGTCCGACAGCAGATGAGTGGCTAACAACAACAAAAAAAACCTGTGGTATATCCACCATGGAATATCACTCAGCTGTTAAAACCAATGAGGTCATCACCTTTGAATCATCTTGGATGGAACTAGAAGACCTTATGTTAAGTGAGATAAACCAAAAAGAGTAAGACAAGTGCCAAATGATGACACTTTTTTTTTTTGTCTCCAGGGCTACTGCTGGGGCTCAATGCCTGCACTATGAATCCACTGCTCCTGGAGGCCATTTTCCCCATTTTGTTACCCTTGTCTTTGTTGTTATTGTATTGTTGCCATTGCTGTTGGATAGGACAGAGAGAAATGGAGAGAGGAGGGGAAGACAGAGGGGGGAGAGAAAGACACCTGCAGACCTGCTTCACTGCCTGTGAAGCGACTCCCCTGCAGGTGGGGAGCCAGGGGCTCAAACCGGGATCCTTACGCCGGTCCTTGAGCTTTGCGCCACCTGCACTTAACCCGCTTCGCTACAGCCCGACTCCCTTACATTGCATTTTACAGGGAGCAAGGCTTGCTCTAACCCCCCAGCATCCTTGTTAGCATAAGAACACTTCTTTATCTAGTTTTTGTATTTAATTGCTTGTCGATACACATGCCTGAGGGCCAGTGGGCTTGCTCATTTCTCTCGTTTGAGAATCAAGTTTTAGTGTTTGTATCAGTTTGTTGAACTGAAAACTCAAACAATACAGCTCACCCAATGTGTTGCAGTGACCTTTTCGATAACACATTGAAGGCTGAATCAGGTTTCCTTTTCTTGACCTGACAGAGTGAGAGGGAGGATGAAAAGGAGGAGACTCACCTCCTCTTTAACAAAGGGTTATTTCCACAGAATGTCCTATTTGAGCTTTGGAAAAATGTATAGGTAAATGTAGAAATACCATGGTGACAGCCAAGAGATAGCAAGCTTAACTTGGGCTTAAATAAAATCTAGGAAAGGGGAACGGGCAGTGGCACACCGGATTACAGTACTTGTGCACATAGTACTAAGCACAAGACATGCGCAAGGATCTAGGTTCAAGCCCTTGGCTCCCCACCTGCATGGGGGAAAAGCATTGATTGTCTTGCCTTTTCATGATTCTTAATTACATTTGCACCCTAAACTTGAATGAAAACCTTATCTACAATAGTACAGTTTTTAAAAGAAGCTTTCAGGCAGGCTTGGGGGATGGATCCAGCTGCCATCACCCATGTCCAACGGAGAAACAATCACAGAAGACGGAACTCCCACCTTCTCCTTACCCAAAACAATGTTTGTCCTTTGATTCTCCACTGGGGGAGAAATGATAGGGGAAGATGACAAGAGGGCTCTGAACCCCAACCCCATCAGGACACGAAGAGAGAAGAGGGAAAAGGAATGGGGCATTTGGATGTAGTAAGAGGGTTGTGTGTGACTTGGAAAGGAAGAGGTGGTGAGGCCATGGGGAAAGAGGGTAAATACAGGCAAATCTAGACCGTTGTAGAAATCATAGTAAATCTATGTCTGAAACTTGAAGATAACTGCTGTAGCTGCCAATGGAGGGATTTGGGATCTAGAACTCTGGTAGTGGGAATGGTGCAGATGGGTGAACGGGCCAAGAGAGGAGCCTGGGGGTGGCCCCAGGACAGGGGCAGCTGTGGGGCTCAGGACGCAGACACAGCTGAGGCGGTAAGTTCCATTCCTAGTACCATATATGCCAGAGGGATGTTCTGGCTTTCTCTCTCCCTCTCCCTCTCCCTCTCCCTCTCCCTCTCCCTCTCCCTCTCCCTCTCCCTCCCCTCCCCCTCCCCTCCCTCTCCCTCCCTCTCCCTCCCCTCCCCCTCCCCCTCCCCCTCCCCCTCTCCCCTCCCCCTCCCCCTCCCTCTCCCTCCCCCTCCCCCTCTCCCTCTCCCTCTCCCTTTCCCTCCCTCTCCCTCTCCCTCTCCCTCTCCCTTTCCCTCCCTCTCCCTCTCTCTTTCTCTCTCCCTTTCTCATTAAGTAAAATCAATAAATCCATGAATAAACATTTGCAAAAGTGAGGAAGTTAGGAGTACAGGAGATCCAGCTATCCACTCAGCAATAGCACAAAAATCTGTCACTGGAGAGAAAGACAGAGACAGAGAGTGGCCTGGGGAGATAGCACAGCAGCAGAGTGCAGGTCTTGGGTGTGTGTATGTGGCAGCACTGCGTGTCCCAGAGTGACACTGTTTCTCCCCCCTTCTCTCTGCTTCATTTACTTGTTATCTCTTTCAGCTATTTTTTTCTTTTACGATCGATTTATTAGATATAGATAGAGACAAATCTAGAGGAAAGGGAGAGAGAGAAAAGGAGAGACACCTGCCACACTGTGTCACCACTCATGAAGCTTCCCTCCTACAGGTGGGGACCGAAGGCTTGAGCCCGCAGCCCTGTGCGCTGTGAATAAACAGAGACTCTTCTCCAACACAAGCTAACCCGCACACATGCGCGGAGATGGGCTTCCCTCTGTTTACCTTGATGTCACTCAGCTACGCAAGCCATACACTGCACTCAGCTTCCTGTGCTTACTGCTCTCTCACGGCTATACAAAGCACACCGAACTTAAAGATTAAATACAAACAAAACCGTAAAACCGATGAAAGTCCAACTAAAAGCAGGGACTTAATGTGACGGGGGGTATCACACGGGGACTAAAGCACCTCTCGGGATGTCATGCTCACGCCCGCGGGCTGCTCTCTATAGGGGCTAGGGGGGTCCCTAAGTCTTAACTCTCTGGGCTCCAAGGGGGCACCACCCTCGCTTTCCCCTGTCCCGTGTGGGAGCTGACTGCTAGGGGGCCCGGGGCATCACCTAGGCTTCACCTGCTGAGGTGAGAGCTGCCTCGGTGTACACACAGCCCAGGGAACTGGCTTGAGCTGCTCAGGAGAGAGAGGAGAAGAAAAACACCACAGCACCACTCTACCAGCCATGATGGAGTTCAAACCCAGGGGGTAATATGTAAGGCTTGGTGAGGTGTGCACTCTACCAGGTGAGCTACCTTCCAGTTCTATGAATATTTATTTACTATTATCTTATCCTTCGGGGTTATTGCTGGGGCTTGGTGCCTGCACCATGAATGCACTGCTCCTGGAGGCTATTTTTTCCCCTTTTATTGCCCTTGTTTTTTTTTTTATCATTGTTGTGGTTATTATTGTTATTGATGTCATTGTTGTTGGATAGGACAGAGAGAAATGGAGAGAGGAGGGAAAGACAGAGAGGGGGACAGAAAGATAGACACCTGCAGACCTGCTTCACCATCTGCGAAGCGACTCCCCCTGCAGGTGGGGAGCCAGGGGCTCGAACTGGGATCCTTACGCCGGTCCTTACGCTTTGCACCACATGCACTTAACCCTCTGCTACCACCCGACCCCTTTATTTACTTATTTAGACATTTTATTTTTTTATTCGTTTTTTAAATTCTCTTTTGTTGCCCTTGTTATTGATGTCATCGTTGTTGGATAGGACAGAGAGAAATGGAGAGAGGAGGGGAAGACAGAGAGGGGGAGAGAAAGACAGACACCTGCAGACCTGCTTCCCCATCTGTGAAGCGACTCCCCTGCAGGTGGGGAGTCAGGGGCTCGAACTGGGATCCTTACACCGGTCCTTGCGCTTTGCGCCACCTGCGCTTAACCCACTGTGCTACCGCCCAACCCCCTTATTTACTTATTTTTAAAAGCTTTAGCTGGGCTGAGCAGGCAGTTCACCTGGGAAGGTTTCTGTTTTCCATGCTCAGCCCAGTTTCAAGCCCCTGGACAACACCTGGGAGGGAGTAAGGCACTGGAGGAAGCTTTGGTGCCATGGCCAACCCCTCCCCCCACCCAAGTCAGCCTGGAGCTGAAAATAAAGACACAAGTAAGGGCCAGACAGTGGCACACCTGATTAAGTGTGTGCATTACAGTGCTCAAGGACCCGAGTTCCAGACCCTGGTCCCCACCTGCAGGGGAGAAGCATCCCAAATAGTGAAGCCGGCCTACAAGTGTCTTCCTCCCTCTTTCTTTTTAAAAATTTTTATTTATTCATTGGATAAAGATATCCAGAAATTGACAGGGAAGGGGAAGATAGAGAGGGAGAGAGACAGAGAGGCACCTGCAGCCCTGCTTCACACTCACAAAGCTTTCCTCCTGCAGGTGGGGACCGGGGGCTTGAACCTGGCTCCTTGCCTATTGTGACATGTGCACTCAACCAGGTGCTCCCCCACCCGGCACCTCTCTCTCTCTCTCTCTCTCTCTCTCTCTCTCTCCCTATTTCCCCCTTCCTCTCAATTTCTGGCTGTCTCTATTTAATAAATACATAAAGATATATTTTTAAAAATAAATACCTAAATAAATTTACAATAAAAAGTTGTAACTCT